>NC_090329.1:43827971-44138995 GCF_035084215.1 Heptranchias perlo | reverse complement strand
CAATTAGCCACAGTCCTACAGGGCTTAAGAGGAATTACATCAGTGATACATGCCCGAACGTGTGTGTGTTCATGGACACTGGGTGATAAGAGACTTGGGGATCGATTTTAGGATGGCCGAGCGGGAGTGTTCGTGGCTGGAGGGCTCCGAAAATTCAGGATTCCCGGGGCGGGTGCGGAGCCCGGCTCCAACCCACCCACTTCCGGGTTCCCCAATGACGCGCTTAGATGCGTGTGCAACCCCCGCATGCGGGACTCCCACCGGCAATTAAAGCCGACGGGATCCCACTTAAATCAATTAATTTGATAGTTCAGGTCATTTGCAGACCTGATTGGGAGGATATTTTAGGAGGAGTAGGATTTTCATCTAAACTGAGCGTGTTTCCCGTACTGGGGGAAACACTCCCAGTTGAAACAGACACCAGCCACCAGCCTGTGGGAGCTGCAAAGGTCCATTTGACAGGTGTAGGGGAAGACCCTCACTCATTGCAGGAGGCCACTCTGTCACTTTGGACAAAGTTTGGCCTGCACCACCCTCCTCCTAACACTAAAATTCACCAACTTGGAACCTTAACTCTGGTGTGCAGATACATTTACCTACCTTGCGGACCCCCTCAAATGTACATCTTCCAGATGGAGGCTGCCATAGCTGCAGTCATGACCTCCTCGGAGGACAAACAGCCTCACCAGCCTCGCCGTCCACGGCGTCCACCTCAGACACGTGGAGCTCCACAACACAGTGCTGTGACACATCCACCTGTACAGCAGGAGGGAGGGAAACCGCAGAGAAAGATGTGTCAGAGAGGGGCACTACCCTCGCTACAGGGTCTACAGACCGAGTCTCAGCTTCCTGGACCTCTCTGAGGAGCAGTGCATACGGAGGCTCAGAGTCAGTTGCCAGGTAGTCGCGAACATCTGCAGCCTCCTTAATGATGAGCTGCTCCCGGATGGACCGAGCAGCATCTCCTTACCTGTCGCTGTCAAAGTCACCACTACCCTCAACTTCTTTGCCTCCGGATCATTCCAGGGTGCCACCGGGGACATCACCAGGGTCTCTCAGTCGTCTGCACACAAGTGCATAAGGCAGGTCACCGACGGCTTGTTCTGCAGGGCCTCGCACTATATCAAATTCCCCATGGATGACCTCAGCCAGATGGAGAGGGCAATCGGATTCCATGCTGTGGCTGGCTTCCCACGGGTGCAGGGTGTAATCAATTGCACCCATATAGCAACACGAACACCTCCACACGATCCAGGACTGTTCATAAACAGGAAGGGCTATCATTCCATCAACTCATCTCAGCTCATCTGTGACCACCGCAACAGATTCCTTCACGTGTGCGCCAGATACCCTGGAAGCTGCCACGATTCCTTCATCCTCCAGGAGTCCAACATCCCGCCCCTCTTCCACGCACCGAACACCCGCAAGGGCTGGCTCCTCAGGGACAAGGGATACCCCCTGCACACGTGGCTTATGACACCTCTGAGGAATCCCATCACCGAGCAACAGCGTCGCTATAACGACAGCCACATCGCCATCAGGTCTACAATTAAGCATGCTATAGGGCTGCTCAAGATGCGCTTCAGGTGCCTTGATCGTTCTGGTGGAGCGCTTCAATATGCACCAGACAGAATGGGACGCATCATAGTCGTCTGTACAACATGGCAAAACAGAGCAGGGTGCTGCAGGAGGAGGACCCATCCACATCTGCCACCCATATTGAGGAGGAGGAGGAGACCGAGGAGGAGGAGGCCAAGGATGAGGAGGCCAAGGAGAAAGAGGACAGGGAGGAAGAGGAACCATGGGCAGAACAGCGGCTCACCTGGCTGCTCGTGAGGCCAGGGAGTCACTGATATGTGAACGGTTCTCCTAACATCAGGCAGTGTGAAGAGTCCAGTCCTCATCACCAGGACAGAGGAGTGGCTACACCAGCCCCCTCCCCCGCCCCCTGCACAAAACAGTTGTGCAACTACACATACACCCACTGTAGAGTGACCCAATGGGTGGCATCAAGTGTGGGTGTTCACGGTGAACCTCATGAAAGGGACTTATTGCACAAGCCAGTCAAGAATGAGCAAGACGTGGCAATAGTGGTGATAATAATAAGATTTATTGTGAATGTGAAAGAAAACAAATATAAATAAAAAATATGACAAAGCGTCAACCACCCTTGTGCATCCCCTTTGTGCTCACAAAACCTTTGGCTTACGCTTCCTATTACTCTATCCGTGCTGTATGACTCTATGAATCTATGACTCTATGACTCTATGACTCCTACGTGGTGCTTCCCCTGTGGCTGGAGCAGAGGTAGTGGCAGGTTGCTCTTGTCCATGCCCTGACCGATGAGATACTATGCGCGGATGCCCTCTGGGTTTCGGTGCCCGTGAGAACCCCTCCAAAGACTGTGCCACTTGCACCTCTGCAGGGGCAGACTCGGCCACCTGGAGAGGAGGCAGCATTGCGGGTACTGGTTGAGAGGGGGGCAACGGGTGAGACATGGAACCGCTTTGAGTGGCATCCCCACTTCCATGTCCCCTTTCGCCATCATCCCTCGCCTGGGCCTTCTGGCATCTCTTCTCCTATCAAGGCAAAACACAGAGAGGCATGATTGAGTGATGGTTACATAGTGACCCGCTGCATGCATTGGTGTGGGTGGAGGTAACCGTGAGGGAGATGCATGGGAGGGTGCGTGTGAGACAGAGCCATGAGATTGTATGAGGATTGGGTTGCGTGGTAGTGTTCGAATGGGAACTGGGGCAGTGAGTAAGTGCAGGCAAGATGAGGATGATGGTTGAGTGGATGTGAGGAGTGATGAGAGTACGTTGTGGTGGCAGTGCAGAAAGAGTTGTGTGGTGGTGGAGGTGATGTGGAAGACGGAGTGTGGGAGAATGTGTAAGTATACTCATTTTGGCTGACCTGTTTAGGTCATTACAGCACTTCCTGCACTGGACCCAGGTTCGGGAGATGTTACTGCTGCTGGTGGCCTCCTCTGCCACCACGAGCCAGACCTTCTTGTTGGCAGAGGCAGGCCACTTCCTCCCGTCTGATGGAAAAACGTTTCCCTCCTCCTCCTGACCCCATCGAGCAGCACCTGGAGTGAAGAGTCTGAGAACCTTAGAGCAGCCTTGCCTCTGGCTGCCAATTTAGTTCTTTGCTGCAGGAGGAGCATTGGAGAACTGCCCCTTTAAATAGGGCTCCTCTTGCTGGCAGCCTGTGATGCGGGTGCGCAGTACGCCCGCTGCGCAGGTCTACAACGGGAAACCCAGAAGCACGCGTAAGTGCCTTCAATTAGGCTGCGATCGCGTGCGGAGCACCCTGATTTCACTGGGCGCATTACCCACGCTGCCAACCCACCTCCCTCCTAATATCAGGCCCTTGGACTAATTGGCTCTAATGACTACCACAGTCAAATACCGTGAGCTAACTCTCACCATCAAGAGCCACATAAGAATGGCACCATGGTACAGTAACCCAGCATCTGCCTGCAAGAGAGGAGGAAATCAAAGGGGAGATAACTGGGGGAAATGAAGGAGCTAAGTATCTGTGGAGGACTGCAGTTTTGAATAGATAGGACAATGATTCATCATCACTGAATGACTGATTTTAATAAGAAAGTTACAATGTAGACTTGGTAATGTCAACATCATCATAAACCGTTCTATGTGACACAGAAATGTCAGCTGTGATCCACCAACACTGCCCAACAAACAATTATTCACTTGAATACAGCCACAAACTGTTTCCATTACAGGAACACCTAAGGGCACTGCACCAAAGGTCATATCCAGGTTTAGCTCACTATCTAATATGACTGCGCATGAGGAGATAATGAAATTAAATTAATATTCAGTTTTGGTTTCGTTGCTTTTTGTACTTTACTTCTCTATGGAAGTGTTTCAATTCTGCTTTATTATATTACTTGAGAAATGCTTAAAAGTACTGTGCTTATATGAAACCAATAGCATTGATCCACTTTCATTATAGGTTACCCTATTATCCACTATCTCTGTTTTCCAGATAGTGCCTCTTGCTTCCTTAACGTTATACTTTGGCACTTCATGATATTTTATGAGTTATTTACCACATTTATATCTCAAAGTCAATTGACTCATTTTAAAAAGATGGTTCTTCAGTGTGAATATTACACATACATGTACAGGGAGAGATGATTGACTACTGCATAAAACACAATGGCCCCTGTGCACTGGGATATTAGAATTGCCATCTGCGCAAAGATGTTCAGAGTTGAATAAAGTAGCTGTAAGGTTATATTGGTATTCTGATGTTTACTTAAATACTTTAAAGATCAGGAAGAAATGTCACTGAGCTTTCACTCAGGATATAAATGGGCTAATTCCTCAATCACTAGGAAAATGGCTCAGAGATCATAGTACTTGCCTGTGCTCCCACATTGGAAGAATGGGGACCTAATCACCAGATTTGGCAAGGTCAGCTAATTGGAATCTAAGGCATCAGGTGGTCAAGGAATCTGGAGTGCAACAGCTCTTAAAAAGCTGCTGGCCCTCCCTTCCCGCTGACTGCTGTGGCTGACTATGGTGAAGAGGAGGACTATGCACCCAGAGCTAAGTGCCAGAACTGCACCCTAAAGAGTCTGGATGTGTTTCTGGAGGAGATGCAGCAGTGGAAGTTCTTAAATCTTGGGGCCAAAGGGAGCCCTGCTATCTGTGACAAAGTGCAGCAAGCACAGCAGGAGTAAACTAAGAAAGTGAATGCAGTCTTCCATGTCACAGTGTGTGGAGGTAGATGAGAAAGAATTTCTCTCGCCTGAGAAGAGTGTCAACAGTTGCAGCAGTCTGCCACCGCACTTGATCCTCTCACTGAAGTGGTACTTAGAAGGAGCACAAGACTAGTAGGTGATATTTTCACCAAGGCCAAGCAGCAGCAGATAACTAAATATTAAAGCGGCGACACAGAGCTTGAATAGGGGAAATAAATAGATTGCTTTTTCTTTGGAATTGTTCGTATATTATGAGAAGGGATGTGAATGTCACAGGTGCTGGGATGCAGACTGAGCTGAAAGTAAAAACAGCCTCAGCAACTTCAGAAAACACAAGGGGTGAATTTGACTTTGGGCAATAGTGTAAAACAGGCGACATTGGATCAGCCGCCCATTATACACATCTCCAGATTGTCATAATAAAAGTCAGGAGAGATGTATAATGGGCATCTGATCTGTTATGGCCCGTTTTATACTATTGCCCAAAGTCAAAATTACCCACAAGGAATTGATCATGGAACCAATTATGCTTAACTTGGAGAAGGAGAATGGTGAGGCTGATGCGCAGCCAGGGAAACAGTTGTGCCAATCATCAAGGGGCAATAGATGCCGGCCTTGCCAGTGACACCCACATTCTGAGAATGAATTAAATTTGTATAATGAAGCCCATGAGCACCTTTAGCATGCTTCCAAGAAACTTAAAAATTTCACGATAACAGAATCAGGGGCACAGCATTGCCAGCATTTGGGTCTAACCAATGGATTCCATGATGCACATGGACTGAATTCACTCCTGAGTGCACTATTGGGAATTTGCCAGATGACTGGGAAGGTGTAACGCTCTTTAGGGATTCAGATTTTGTTCTAAGCCATGGTAATGAAGCTTGAACTGTGCTTAATGCCTTTCAGCCCTGAGAGTGTTCCAGCTGTAGCATATCTGTCTGACTCGGCTCAGAGGCAGCACTTTCACCTCTGAGACAGACGTTGTGGGTTCAAGCCACATTCCACACACGTGAGCATATAATCAAGGCTGACATTTCAATGTACTACTGAGGCAGGTAGTATTGTAGGAGGTACCATTTTTTGAATGAGATGTTAAATCTGTCTGCCCCCTCAGGTTGATGTAAAAGATCCCATGGCACTATTTGAAGAAGAGTAGTGAAGTTCTCCCAGTGACCTGGCCAACATTTATCCCTCATCCAACACCACAGCTGGTCATTTATCTCATTGATGTTTGTGGAACCTTGCTGTGTGTAATTTGGCTGCCGCGTTTCCTATATTACAACAGTGACTGTACATCACATGTGCTTTATTGGCTGTGAAGTTCTTTGCAACATTCTGAGGTCATGAAAGGTGCTACATAAATGCTAGTTCTTTCTTCTTTATATCTGAATATTCAAGTAGCTATGAGGAAACAATGGGTAAGTGGTGCTGTGGCCCATTGGAGCTCCTGCCATTCGCATCAGTGATATCCTTATTTCAGTGATACTTTGTGTGGAGGGTTAAGCTAGATAGCGGATCAACCTGATTTTTTTTCTCAAGTGTTTCCTAGTGGCTAGTTACAGAGCAGCGCTGTCATCTACTCTCTTGAGGCCAGGAGCAGGGAAGGGAAAGAAACAGTAAAGTGAAAGTTTTCTTGCCCCCTCCCCATCCCTTTCTAAATCCCAGGAGCGGATACCCCTTTTTCCTGATGTTTGCGACCTAATTGAATCATAAATAAAATTATATAAAACCTTTGGGTTTGATAAATTGCTATGACAAAATGTTATTCACAGAGATTTTTTTTTAAATTACAGCAGATTTCCTATGGCATTACTCATGATAAATCAGAGGATACACTGTTCTATACTGACAGGAGCATCATACCATATAATGTATTATTCTGTTGCTACAGTTGGAGCTGTGTTTGAACAGGTTGTAAGGTTAATCAATATTTAATTGTTGTTTGGTAAGGGAAGTTTGCAGATGGGAATAGCCTTGTAAAGGTCTGGCTCCAGATTAGGGAAAAAAAGCATGAAATGACTGCCTTTCTCTTTTATTAAATACTTTCAACACTTTGAAGTGTGACATCTGAAATGTGACGGACACTCTCAAAACTTTTCTTAATGGATTGGGCTGTGATTCTCCCCATGCTATCCCGCTCAAACTAGGGTGAGATCGCGGCGGAGAATGATGGAAAATTTGGATGGTGATGTCTATTGCTGCCTCACCACTGCAACCTGGATTTCCCTCCTCCCACCCCCGTCAAGAGTGCTCCTTCCTCACCTGCCGCATGCAAATGGTGGTGGTGGAAGGGCAGGCCTACAAGGCAGTGGTCTTCCGATCTCTGGGGCGCTTTTACCAACCCTTTAACGGCCATAGGAAACTCCTGGCCTGGGACCGCCTCTCCCTGGCTGTGTTCCCTCTAACGTAGAGGAGCGTGTTTGGGGGGGGACGATGGTTCCACCAAAACAAGGCCCCATGGAAACTTGGCACAAACTTTGGGGCCTGACTTATCCAGGTTCTGGCCTAATTCATAGGAGCATAAGAAAATTAGGAACTGGAATAGGCCATTCAGTCCCTCAGGCCTGCTCAGACATTCAATTAGATCATGGCTGATCTGCAGCTGAACTCCACTTTCCTGCCTTTGATCCATATCGCTTGATGCCCTTAACAAAAATTTATGCATCTCAGTTTTGAAAGGTCCAATTGACCCAACATCCACAGCCTTTTGTGGGAGAGAATTCCAAATTTCTACTAACCTTTGTGCGAAAAAGTGCTTCCTGAATGTCATAGCTCTAATTTTAAGATTTGTGTCCCCTTGTTCTTGATTCCCCCACCAGAGGAATTAGTTTCTCTCTATCTACCCTATCAAATCCTTTTAACATTTTAAATACCTCGATCAGATCACCCCTTAATCTCCTATGCTCAAGGGAATATAAACCAAGTTTCTGCAATCTGTCCTCATAATTTAACCCTCAGAGCCATTTTGCTGTACTGCCACCTGATTAATGGCAGGAATTTTCCCGAAGCACCGTGAATGTTTGGGACCAGTATCTCTATTATGATCTTTTGATACTTTCTGGCCTGAGATAGTGCAGTGACAGCATTGTCAAAGTGCTTTTCAGTCACCACAGTATTTACTGTATGTTTTTAATGAGGGATAAAGATCTTTGTTTGGGAAAAGTAGCTCCTGATTTATGTCATTTTAAATTATAAAACCCTAAATTTAAGTACAGACAAGAGCAAGCTATTGGGTAATTTGATCTTTACTGGCACAGGAAGCTATTAAAGTTCTACCAAGACAGCAGGATCTGAGTGGAGAGAACAGAAGTCTCCAAGCAATTTTATTTAACTGCTTAATCCTCCCGCACACTGACACAAAGTCGACAAAGGGAACCAAATTACCCAGCTCCACTTTGATAGATTTACCTATTGTCAACAGACCAGAAACTAATTCCCTAATATCCTTGTTTATCACCAGCTAGAACATTGGCTGCATTAAGCCAGATTTTCAGAGTAAATCTGCCAAACCTAAATGAAGCATGTCATGATAAAAGGAATAAAATGAAGATGGTGGGGGTGGGGTGGATGGGAGGAGGGGTGGCAGGATAAGCAAGCAAACACATTGCATTTTATCCTGGACCAAACTGACTGGTCGGATGACTTGTGTTCAAGGGGCAGTAGAGGACATAATACAAAGACAAAGCAGATGACCAAATACTGAGGATCTCTGAGCAGATTAACAAACTAACACTTTACACGGATAAAACCTATTTCAAATCAGCAGGCCTTGCAGTAACAATTCCTTGCTGGTTATTATCATCTCTTAACTAAGCCTTGAGTGGAACCTTTTATTTTATTGAGTATATCGCATCAAAGTGAAAAGATGTCAGTTCATTCGAGAAAACAAAAGGACAAATTTGGTTTTATTTTTAATAACAGGAGGCAAGATTAGATCATGCAGGTGGAGTCACAATCCTCAATTAGTGCTTTACAATTTTACTTTTGCTGTAGTTTCGATAAAGCCTAAGATACAGATGTAAACGCCACTTTGTAAAATGTTATGATCCAGTTGTACCAGTGGTTGCAGCACAGACTTACCACAGTGACCAACATATTGGGCCCGAATTTAGCAGGCCTGCGGGTTCCCAGCGGGTGGTCCTCCGGGAGCGTGGTCAACACGCTCGGCGAAATTAGTGGGTTGCCCACGCGATCGTAGCAGGCAACCCACTAATAGGAATCAATTACCTGATCCTCCGGGGTCCACGGCGCTGGCCTGCGCGTCGGGCGGGCTGCGCATGCGCAGTACGATCTGTCAGCTGGAGGCTCTCTAGTTAAAGGGGCAGTTCTCCACTGACAGATGCTGCAACCAATGGGACAAATTGCAGCATGGAGCAGCCCAGGGGGAAGGCTGCTCCCAGTTTAATGATGCCTCACCCCAGGTATCATCAGATGGGGTGAGGAGGAGGGGGAGGACACAGATCTTCCCCCCGGCGGGCGGGAGGAAGCGGCCTGCCTCTGCCACCAAGAAGGCCTGGCTCGAGGTGGCAGAGGGGGTCACCTGCGCCACCAACATATCGCCCACCTGCATACAGTGCAGGAGGCGCTGCAATGACCGCAGTAGGTCAGCCACAGTGAGAACACGAAGTCTTTCCCCTACACTCCGTCTGCCACAACACTGCCCCCACCCCACATCTCCTTCGGCACCGCCAACACTATTCTGTCACATCACCCTTCATACCCACTCACACCCCATCCTCATCTTACCTCCACCTACTCACCTCGCCAGTACTCACCCCGCCACTACCACGCAACCCAATCCTCATACAATCTCATTGCTCCATCCCATACTCACCCTCTCGTGCATCTCCCTCATGGCCAGCCTCACTCAACCTGCCACCACCTGTGCTGCAGCCACAGGGCATGCATCACATATGTGCAGTAGGCAGCGTAAGGCAAACGTCTCGTCAGCATGAAGGGGGTGCACAAGGGTGTCTGAGGGTTTGTCATGGGTGTTACCCATATTGAATTTCAGAGCAACAAACAGCACATATTATATTGACACCACCACTGCCATGTCTCCGCGAATCCTGTCCGTTGTGTCCAATAATGCCCGCTCCTGGGTATCACTATGAGGACCCACCACTGATGCCACCCATCGTGTTACTGCAGAGTAGGTGCAGGTGTATTTGCAGGGCTCGTCCGCGCAGACGACTGAGAGACATCGGCGGTGTAGCCGGCTGCACCCTGGAAGGATGCGGAGGAGAAGGTGTGGAGGGCAGTGGTGACTTTGCCAGCGACAGGTAAGCAGTTGGTTCTGGGGCCAGCCAGGAGCAGCTCGGCATGAAAGACGCTGCAGATCTCCACGACTATATGTCGAGCGAATCTGCGCCTCCCTGTGCACTGCTGCTCGGAGAGGTCCTGGGAGCTGCGCCTCGGTCTGTGGACCCTGTGGCGAGGGTAGTGCCCTCTGCGACGCGTCTCTCTCTGCGGTAGCCCTCCCTCCTGCTGTGCAGGTGGGCGTGCAACAACACCGTGTTGGGGGGATCCACGTCTCTGCGGCGGACGGCGTGGACTGCGAGGCTGCTGGTGCTGGTCATGCTCTTCGTCCTCCGAGGGTCTCCACACACCACCCAACTGGCAGGTGTTGGTCTGAGGGGTTGTGCAGGGTAGGTGTGTGGTTCCTCGGACTGGGGCTGCGGTTTCGTGTCGGTCTGTCCTCTGGCTTGGCGGGGGGTGGTGGAGGGCAGGGGTTGCCCTATGTGACGCGGTGGCCTCCTGCGTGGGTGAGGGCTCTCCCCCGTGGAGCGCACCTTGGCACCTGCCACAGGCTGCTGGCTGCAACACGCCTGGTTGGAGGGAGACTGTTTCCCCCAGTGTGGGAAAGTCACTGCCTTGAACCGAAAATCCCACACTTCCTCTTTTGACAGCTGCTTCAGCTCATTAACTGACCACAACGAGCAAGGTAAGTACTCTCAAGTGGAACCCCGCTGGCTTTAATTGCCTGCGGGATTCCCACCAGCGGGGCTTGCGCGCGTAGCCCCGCACGTCAGCGCGGTACCCGGAAGTGGCCGGGATTTCGTCGCGATCCGGTCACGTGACCGGATATCGGGATTTTCGGGGCCACCCCGCTGGGAACCCGCCGGAAACACGATCCTAAAATCGAGCCCATTGAGACAGAGGCAGAGTTCTCGATGTAGGCTGCCCTGGACATAGAGGTAGTCAGGATGGACTCTTTGCAGTCCTTCAAGAAGACGTTAGATGCTTTTTCGATAAACAATATAATCATGGCAGGAGGAATGTTAGACAAATTATTCTGGGAAATAACTAACTGGTTTTGGACATCCTGAGACTTGCCGGATCGCCTTTAAGGGGTTGGAGAGGGAATTTTGACATAGCATTCCTGAATTGACAGTGGGTCTCAGTGTATTTTGCCTCTCCCTGGGGGTAGTGGGGAGGGGGGGGTGGGGGGAGAGGGGTGGGGAAAGGTAAGTACACGGGACTGAATTTTCAGCCCCTTCGCTCATGGGAAATGGGCTGGTATCACCCCCAAAATGGTGGGCAATGACCTACTGCCCTGTTGCTATGGCTGCAGTAATGTTCACGGGTGGCTGGCCCCGAGAGCTGGGGGGTAGGGAGTCGTGCACGCAACGGCCCGTATCAGCTGGCAGCCCGGCCAAAGATAACCTAAACGGTGAGTTCCTCTTCATTTTTGTGTGGCTGGGAGGAGTAAGAGTGCTCCTCCAGGGTCCACAAACCAAACCTGGACTGCTGCTGCTGCTCCGTCTCTCCGCTCCGCCCCTCTGCAGAATGGAACCGCCCTGAAACCTACCTACGTTCCTGCAGCCCGGAGATTGGCTGGGCTGCCTGATATTGGGGCAGGCCAGAGGCAGCTGGCTGTCCCAGGGTACTCTGCTTCTGGGCCGCAGCACGCAGGCCCAATGCAAATGAGGCCCGATCTACAGAATGGACCGTGCCCCCTGCCAGGGGCTACCGGGTGGCCGGCTACTGCTCTGAAGGAAAATCCACCCCATGGAGTTAAGTCCAGCAAAAAATATGGCAAGCACACATGGGTCTGATGGCCTTTTCTCGTCCTAGTTACAAAGCATCATGTAACATAAAGTGAACCAGTGACTCTTGCTGAGACAGCATTCCCCTGTAACTCTTGCTTTCCCAACAGGATCTGAAAAAATCATGCTAAAGCAGATACATTAGTGCACAAGTTTTGTTTTTTTCTAATATTCTTAAATTTTGCAAGCTCCTGTGCCATCAGTGGGACAGGGACGCACAACATTTACTTGACTGGCTTTTGCCGGGGAACAGCAACAACGGCCTTTTCTCACCTCTGACTCAGAAGGACATGGTTTCAAGTCCCACTCCAGAGACTTGAGCACATAATCCAAGCTGACACTCCCAGTGCAGTACTGAGAAAGTGCTGCACTGTCAGAGGTGCTGTCGTTCGGATGAGACGTTAAACCGAGGCCCCGTCTGCCCTCTCAGGGGGATGTAAACGATCCCATGGCACAATTTTGAAGAAGATTGAGGAATTCTCCCCGGTGTCTTGGCCGATATTTATCCCTCAACCAACACCACTAAAAAAACAGATTATCTGGTCATTATCACATCGCTGTTTGTGAGATCTTGCCACATTTCCTACATTCTAACAGTGACTACACTTCAAAAAGTACTTCATTGGCTGTAAAGCGCTTTGGGACATCCTGAGGTCATGAAAGGTGCTAGATAAATACCAGTTCTTTCTTTCTTTCCCACAACTCCCCCTCACAGCCACTCTGTGAGCCCAGACAGGGAACGTCAACAGGACATCGGATACCCCTGAGCTCGGTTCTGTCCGCACCCAACCTCCACACTTGCACACTTTCCAGCGTATTAATGGATATTAATTGGTAATGTGATCTCTAGCTCATTTTTCATCTCCCTAGCTGGGGTGCTGAGGCCAATTTTAGCATCCCTACCGCTGCAGATCCATTACACAAGTATGAAGTCTGTAGATGCACCAACTTCCTAATGATTGTCTCGGGTTGTCACCTACCGTAATGGGAAAAACTGATTGAAAGGGGAGAAAAGGCTCCTCCCCATCTGAAGATGGAAGATTTTGTACTATTTTTTGCTTTAAGAACACAAAGCAATCACCTTTTAATGAATAAAATAAAGTGAAGAACAAGTTACATTGCTTAATCAGCCATGACAAGACTGATTGGATGGTAAGATGCTCCTGTAAGGTTCAGGTATCCTGAAGAACTGCAGATCTTGACATGTGTTATGTCTCTGAGATTGATAGGGGTCTTTCCTCGGTGGTGTAGGAGTTAACACTTGGTCAGGAGGTTTGCTGGCAGCACCTTCGGTCTTTCTATTCCTGTCTATGGCAGGGTGAAGGTCATTCTTCAGCAGGTGTTGTTGAGGGCATCAGTGTGAGGATAGGAAAGAGACTTCTTAGTTGGGATGAAAAATCATGTAGCACAATATTATTGATCCCTGTGCGGAATTCCTCAGTGGTCGCACCGTCTGCTGAGTAAGAGAATCTTTGCTGGAGGCCAGTACAGTTTTGTTTGGGGGAATCCTGCTTCCTCCTGACTCAGGGCAGGTTCACTCTGTCTGGTGGCATGTTATTCTCATGTTGAGGTCTGATTACCCTTGTTGAGGTCTGATTACCCTACTGCTTCTCTGTTTTGTTCCTTGAGGTACAGGATTAGTGCTTAGGAAATCAGCTCATCCGTCAGTCCCAACATTGAACAAGCTTGTGCAGCAGCTAAAACTCCCATTCCAGCTCTCCAGTGGCACCCCAATGCGCCCCTGACTGAAACACTGGCAACGCCCCCTTGGTAACAGAGATCTCGAGGCAATATTGGAGGGACCAAAAAGTTGTACTGTCCCCCATGCTTGAATGATGGTGCTGACTGCTGTCCTGTGTGTAGACCAACTAACTCAGCACAGAACCAGGATCGTATTTGATGCCTTTTGGGATGGCTTTGTGATCCAGGCAATGCCTTTACCCACTAGGGATTTTTTTTTAAAGCATATATAAATATATTTTCACTGCCAGCGGGGTTTAGTGCTCCATGAAACCCTCTTGTTTTATTTGTAGATCTTTGTAAAAATTTCCTGTTTCGGCAAAGTAAATGGTCGTAAAAGAACAGCAGAAATATATCAACAGTTTTGAGTCTGAAAGCAGAAGCAATTGATCGTTGGTTTTATTTAACCCTCTGAGTGCGGAAAGACTTTATACAATGCTGGCCATAGTACTTTATTTCTTGAATTGATTTCAGTGACAAATGCTGTGAAATATTACTAGGGAAAATTGTCTGTGAAATATTCACTCTCAGGAGGATGCTGCAAGGATAAAAGTAAGTGAATGGACCAAATCATATTTCGTGAGCTCATTCATCTAACTAATTATAAAACTTGTAATGTGATGAGGATACTGGACATAGCTGTCTTTCCTGCACAGTTTTCAGAAGCGAAAGAATATCACTATAATTATACTGAAACGCAATTGCACCTCCACCTAGAAATTCTTTGATGTGAGCCTCTTGACCGCCGTACAATAGATAAGAGCACTTCAGTTACTGGGATGGTCCTATTCTGACCCTTACTACCGTTTATTGAAACAATCACTTCACTCACTACTGTGCTAGTGAATCTTCTTTCTATCCTTATGTGCCTCTTCTCTTGCCCTGTTTCAGGTAAGACTGGCATCCTCTAATCTAGGTACTAAATTAGTGCTTAAAGAAAAAAACATTAAAAATTACATTACATAGAGTGACATAGAATCTACAGCACAGAAACAGGCCATCCAGCCCAACTGATCTATGCCGGTGTTTACGAGTCTCCTCCCACTCGAATTACCTCTTAGCACCCTGCCCCCGTTTCCCACTATTGGCTTCTCCCTCATGGATACATCAAGCCTCCCCTTAAATGCATCAATGCTATCTGCTTCAACCACTCCATGTGGCAACGATGTGGGACCTTTCTCAGTTTGACCTTTCAAACTCAGAATTTACAGCTTTTGAATGAACAGTCATGGAATTCCACAAAGAAAGTCCGTTGAAATAAGCACTGTAAACAAGAGTGAATCTAACCCTTTGCTAAGGAGTTCTGACTGTAGGGTGGCTTTAGTCTGAAGAAGTAAAAATAAGCAGCTGAAATTTGGGAATGGGAGGTTAGAGGCAGCATTTGGGATAATATATTAGTGTGAGACATAAAGACAAAGAGTAAGGCATGTATATTAATAGGAAGTTTTACACACTAACAGTAAGGTTCGTAATGTGTAAGGTGTATATTAATATTAACACTAAGGTGTACACATTAATGGAAAAGTGCATTTTAATTTGAGTAGAACAAATATATCTAGTTTAGTGAGCTGACACAGCAGTTACTGCCAATCTCAACCATTTGATAATTTCATACACAAAGTTGCACAATTTTGTTTGCTAAACCATAAATTATTTTGAAATTCCTACAATGCAGAAGTACAATTATTGTTTATTAATTATTGCCGCACTGAAATTTCAAGCCACCCATTGAATGAAACAACTGTACATCACAAGCTGAAAAAGATGAGTTATTGGGAGCATCCTTAAAGAGACAATATATATTAGGGAGCATCCTTAAAGAAACAATATATAATACGGAGCATCCTTAAAGAGACAATATATATTAGGGAGTGTCCTTAAAGAAACAATATATAATACGGAGCATCCTTAAAGAGACAATATATATTAGGGAGTGTCCTTGAAGAGATAATATATAATAGAGAGCATCCTTAAAGAGACAATATATATTAGGGAGCATCCTTAAAGAGACAATATATATTAGGGAGCATCCTTAAAGAAACAATATATAATACGGAGCATCCTTAAAGAGACAATATATATTAGGGAGTGTCCTTGAAGAGATAATATATAATAGAGAGCATCCTTAAAGAGACAATATATATTAGGGAGCATCCTTAAAGAGACAATATATATTAGGGAGCATCCTTAAAGAAACAATATATAATACGGAGCATCCTTAAAGAGACAATATATATTAGGGAGTGTCCTTAAAGAAACAATATATAATACGGAGCATCCTTAAAGAGACAATATATATTAGGGAGTGTCCTTGAAGAGATAATATATAATAGAGAGCATCCTTAAAGAGACAATATATATTAGGGAGCATCCTTAAAGAGACAATATATATTAGGGAGCATCCTTAAAGAAACAATATATAATACGGAGCATCCTTAAAGAGACAATATATATTAGGGAGTGTCCTTGAAGAGATAATATATATTAGGGAACATCCTTAAAGAAACAATATATAATACGGAGCATCCTTAAAGAGACAATATATATTAGGGAGTGTCCTTGAAGAAACAATATATAATACGGAGCATCCTTAAAGAGACAATATATATTAGGGAGTGTCCTTGAAGAGATAATATATATTAGGGAACATCCTTAAAGAAACAATATATAATATGGAGCATCCTTAAAGAGACAATATATATTAGGGAGTGTCCTTGAAGAGATAATATATAATAGGGAGCATCCTTAAAGAGACAATATATATTAGGGAGTGTCCTTGAATATATAATAGGGAGCACCCTTAAAGAGACAATATATATTAGGGAATGTCCTTGAAGAGATAATATATAATAGGGAGCGTCCTTAAAGAGACAATATATATTAGGGCATGTCCTTGAAGAGATAATACGTAATAGGGAGTGTCCTTAAAGAGACAGGGCTAGAATTTCCGCAAGGGTTCTCTTGATTTCCTGCCGTAACTTCAGCAGGAGCTCAGCAGAAACCCCAGGGAAGCAACTGTTTATGCCGTTTGTCCAGGGTTTCCAGCAAAGTTTGGCTGACGTTACAGCGGGATGGCAGGAGAACCCCAGCAAAAATTCCAGATGACGGCATATAATAGGAAGCATCCTTAAAGAGACAGTATGCAATTGAGACTGTCCCATAAGCGAGTAGCATCAAAAAACAAAATTCTAATGTTTTTAATACCTACCAGTGCTATTATTGGGGCAGCTCTGTTGTATCAAATGAAGTGGAGATGCCGGTGATGGACTGGGGTTGACAATTGTAAACAATTTTACAACACCAAGTTATAGTCCAGCAATTTTATTTTAAATTCACAAGCTTTCGGAGACTTCCTCCTTCCTCAGGTAAATGTTTTTTCGGAGACTTCCTCCTTCCTCATTTACCTGAGGAAGGAGGAAGTCTCCGAAAGCTTGTGAATTTAAAATAAAATTGCTGGACTATAACTTGGTATCAAATGAATGGATTGGATTGCTGACTACAGGGTTGGATATCAGCATAAAGGTGGCATTAAAGACCATGTGACTGAGAGACTATCTGCCCTCAGTCAGCACTTGATCGATTTCTCTCAGTGAATGAATCAGATTTGAACCTGCAATAAGGATCTATCTAACATCACTCCCAAAGATGGTTGTTGTAAAAAGCATTCACTGCCAATAGTACAATGCCTGTGAAGACAAATTGTTATCCGAATGTTATTAGGTTAATGTAGAACTCCCTGAGGAGGATAGTGAGTGTAGGTCCTTTCCACGTATGAAAGCTAATAATTATCATCAAGGAGGTTGCTATGGAGGAAACTGCATAAGAAGGTGTTGATTTTCATATTACTCTATGAGTAAAGGAAAGCAAATAACTCAACAAATTGAAGTGTTGTCAGATGAAAATGAAGCCATTCCAACATTAATTTTTAATTGTTAATCAAATTCAGCATGAGAATTGTAGATTTTCCCCCATTGTTAGACTTGCTCTTTTGTGCAATTTAGTCCCTCTCCAGTTGCATGGGTGCCAGCAACTTTCCAGCATCTCCCTCAAGTGGCCATTCTTCATGCCTGAGTCTAAACAGTGAGTGTTGACAGGCTATTGGACCACTGAGGGTATCAAAGCTGAGTCAATCCTGTTCTGACATTGCATTTCCCAATGGAACCACTGAATAGTAATTCAGAGCAGGGTCCCCATCTACTTTCTCGCCCCAACCCAAGGTGCTGAGGCCAATTGTAGTGTCACAACTACTACTCTCGTTGGGATCATTCAACTCAGCACAGACCAGGGATTGATCCTGGCATCTTTTATTCTCTGTCTTGTGATCCCCCCCTGCTTTGCACCATTCCCCACTTGAGGTGAGCATGTTGAAGTGGCAAACTGATCCCAATACTCTGCCCATACCAATCGGTAATCTACTGCAAAAGGATGCATGAGAACACAGTCTTGGATTGGCTTGAGATCCCTGCTGACTTTCTAACTGTTCTTCTGGGAAAGTTGTCTGCACCAGGGTGATGACTCTCCCTCTCTGATGACCTGAGTTTGATATCAGAAACTTGCTGTGTGGAGAACGGTGGGATCAGACCTACATCTTGCACTCTGTGTTACAGCAGCATGGCACGCCATATCATGAATCATTTACCTAGGCTTTCGGCATGCAGAATGCACTTTCAATTTTCTACCCTTCACTTTTCTTGAAGGCACTAATTCTTGCTGGTTCCACAGCTATTGGCAGCTCTCTGGTTCTTCGCACAAGTGGCCATTCCTCGCTGGTGAGTCTGAGCAGTGAAGATCGGCCGGCTATTCAACTCTGGGGAGCATAAAGCTGACTCCAATCCTTCCCCCACATGTTGAATCTGGGACCTTCTGGAATGCCTGGCTCAGTATAAACCACATGAGGGTTGTGAGGCTATAGAATGCACCACTGAAGTAGTAATTGAAATAAAGACCATGCCAACATTTAAGAATAGATTAGACAGGTAGTTGAAGGAAAGGAGCATAAAGGGATATGGGAACAGGGCAAGTAGGCTGGCTTAGAACTATTTCTCATGTGGCGGATAAGTCTGTAGGACTGGTCGGGTCGAATGGCCTGTTACCATGTTGTAATTTCAATGTAATTCTAGTACGCATTTACCAAATAAGCAAATGGAAAGCTTATTTTAGCCTTGTAAATCACAATACTTACAATGATATTGCAATGTTTTATTTACAGTAGACCGAAAATAATTAACATTATCATATTCTTTAGTTACTGGGAACATCATTGGTTATTTTAATCAGAACAGACCACTTTGAAGAATCAGCAAAGAAAAGTTAACACTGCAACAAAACAGGGTTTAACAATGTCATGTATTGACAAATATCTCTGTGAAAAATATGAAAATCTGAGGGTTCTGGTTGAAGACTTTAGTAAGATGGGGTAAATTCCGATTATATGGTGCATTGAATTACTTTCAAAGTCTTGGCACTCTTGTTTTGAAATTGTCGTAGTGTCAGATTAGTTTACTGGATCTAACTGCTATGCTGCAATTCGACAGTGAATGTCACTGGTAAAAAATGCCCTTCCTGCAAAAGCCCATCAAAATCATTTTATCAAGATAGGGGGCCTGAAAATTGAATACACAAGGGACTGGTCTCTTTTAGCAGATGAAATCTGACTGCATATCAAAAGAGGAGGACAAATTATTCATTTTTCTAACGACATAAAAGAAGTGCAAGTGAGATCTGAAAGGACGCTATCTTCAGGACCAAACTGTCAAAGAACGTGGGAAAGCAGCCCTCCTGCATTCTTGTTTCAGGTCCGTTGATCAGAAGATTGAAAGGCCCACTCTACCTACAGGGGTTCTCTGTTCAAGGCTCGTGGTGCAATTATAATCCATCCTCACCTCCTCCAGAATGAGAGCCCCAAAAACAAAGCTCACAACCTCTGTGCAGCTTAACATTCCTAATGCACCGAACCTTCTTTACATTTTTTTGTTCTGTTGGGATCCAAGACTGCATTATCCAATGTTGACAGACAAAAAAAACCCTTTAAATTATCTAATGCTTTAGGGTGAATTTCCTACAGGAATTGCATCGGAATGGCCACTAATTGCACTGAGAGGAACACAGAGGAATTTGTCAGGTCAATAAACTGCGACAAAAATTATTCCAAGGTTTCACAGACCTTGTTCGTAGGGCAGCAAATGCAGTGGGAATATTGTACAATGTTTGGCTTCGCAAGCCAGTACAACAACCTGTTCCCATTACAGTTTGAATCGTGTCAGGCTGAACTGGTCTTGTGTTAGGCCTACTTAAGTCATAGCTTTACATTTTTTTTAAAATCAGAAATGCCAGCTTTCTGACAGAGATATTCACTCCTCCGCCCCCCACCCGATCAAAATACAAGCAAACTGTTCATCTTAAAATAGCTTTTTTCTTTAGCTGCAGTCAACCACTGGTCTTGCAGCCTCTTTTGCGTATGAAGATTGCAACTCACCGGTCAAATGAAGTCTACTGTCGTAAACAAGACACTGTTCAAAAGCTGCCCCACCTGTAATTCACTACTGCAATCCGTGCAAAATTAACAACAAATATTTTGTTGAAAATCATTTAAGACTGTTAGGCGCTATGGCAGAGCATCATGGGTACAGGTACATTCCATCACATCGATGAATTCCTGTACAGATAAGCCAAGCTGAAGTAAGGCGCTTTCCCAGATGGAAGGGATGTTAGAAGGAGAGTCAACCCTGGATTGCCCTTACACACATCCTGGTACGGAGCAGCACTATTAAAAACTAGGGAGGTGGGAGACTAGGAATGGTGAGAAACTGCCCCGAAAATTCCTGATTGAGCACAGTTCAGCATAAGTGCCAAGATGTGTCTGCCAGGCACCTCCACCGTAGACCCTCCACAAACTTTCCGGAGACAAGGAGAGTTCCCTGATTTTCCCATCCTGAATATCATGCTGGAAAGTCTGTCGTGGTGGTGCCTGCCCCATGAAATATATCATGAAACTACCCCCAGTGGCCCCCTTTGCAAAAGGACCGCATTTAATTAAAAAAAAACATTTTAGTGCTAATCAAGGGTCCAGGACTTCATGCAGACACCCAAATGGATTCCACTTCCATCCCTGGTCAGCTGGTACTCTGTTTAAATCAGGCATACCTCTGCCAGATACGTGCCAATTTCCTCTGGGGACTGGGGACATGGGAACTCCAATGTTCATAATCCCTGCCCTTGGCCCTGCCCTATCCTACACCAATGGCCATTTTTATTACAGGTGGAGGCTCTGTTCCAAGTTGGCCATCTCGGAAAGTTCAACAAAAGGCTGTGGCCCAGCGTTACCGAGACTTGGCCTTTCCACCGGACTCCTGTTGAAGTTATAGTGGGAGTAAGCCAGATTTTTGGGCCCTGGTGAGAATCTTACTCCCAAACAAATAAATAAATAACATTTTAAAATTATAAGTATGGTTCCCAATTAAAAATGAAAAAAAAAGGCAGCATTTATGTTAAAACCATTGACACGCATCGTCTCCTCAGAGATGCTCTTCCCTGCTGATTGGATCTTCTCGTTGCACTACGTCTGTGGTTATCATCAGAGTAAATAGGAGAAACATTTTAAACACTTTAACAAATAAAAATAAAGCACTAAAGAGGGCAAATTTGGCATCGTGAGGACGAGTTCGGTAAAGTGAGGATGATTTTGGTAAAGCCAGAAATGGATTTTAAAAAGCACTAAATTTGGGAAAAATAAATACCCACAAGTTTTTTTTTATCCTCTCCTCCTTTCTTGATTTCTCAGCATCATGCTCCAAGAGAGCAAGTGCTGACCAAGTCCCAGGTCTCTGAGCTGGCCAGCAGAAAAGCCCAGGGTTAACTCTTCCAATGATTTCCCTCCCACCCTATGGATGTTTGTTCAGCACCTCAGTGATGTTTGCAATAAGATTGCTTTTATCATCTTAAGGAGCCAAAACACACTAGCATGCCTGAGATCACTGGCTCAGCATGTGGAGGGATCATGGGCATGAATCTCTTTGGTAGCATTTGGTGGCGTAGTGCTTTGTTGCTTCAACACGCTGTCTCCTGACCCTTCTTATTACGAACTGAGTGTCCACTGAGGTGAAAATATGCTTTCTGCAAAACTAATACCCATCAGTTCTTTTTGCAGTGCTTTCTTTGTTACCCCATAAATAACCTCACACTTATTTCATTTTTAAAACATGAAATTCTCGCTCGAATTTGCTTTTCCTTTAACTTACCTTAAGGAATAGGTTGTGTGCTCTGCAACTTAATACAACTATCTGCCTTTATTGGTAAAGCTTTATAAATGTATAAAATCTACTAATATATCATAGAATCATAGAAGTTACAACATGGAAACAGGCCCTTCGGCCCAACATGTCCATGTCGCCCAGTTTATACCACTAAGCTAGTCCCAATTGCCTGCACTTGGCCCATATCCCTCTATACCCATCTTACCCATGTAACTGTCCAAATGCTTTTTAAAAGACAAAATTGTACCCGCCTCTACTACTGCCTCTGGCAGCTCGTTCCAGACACTCACCACCCTTTGAGTGAAAAAATTGCCCCTCTGGACCCTTTTGTATCTCTCCCCTCTCACCTTAAATCTATGCCCCCTCGTTATAGACTCCCCTACCTTTGGGAAAAGATTTTGACTATCGACCTTATCTATGCCCCTCATTATTTTATAGACTTCTATAAGATCACCCCTTAACCTCCTACTCTCCAGGGAAAAAAATGCATATGTTTGAGTCTTTGCCAACTATGTCATACGCCAGAAGTCAGACAGATAGAATGCTCCCAAACCTCTGCCAAATGTTATAAGAAACATAAGAAAGCTTGGAAAAAGGAAAGGCTATTTGGTCCATCAAATCTGCTCCTTCCAAAGGCCATGTATAATCTACCGTGTCATAATCTCTACCAACTCATTTAATCTCCTGAAGGAAAGTTTTGCATAAATATGCCCTCATCCCCAAAATTAGTTGAACTAAAATTCTGAATATTTATCCACCCTCATATCTCCACTATTCACTCTTGCCTTGCTGCCCTTCACAGTCAGCATTACTCCCTTGGCAGCCCAAGTCTTGTTTTAGAAGGTGCACGAGAACAAACTAGAGTGATTTATCCACAGATTTTCTCGCTCTTCCTATATGGGAAGCAGCCTAAACGCTGCTCTGCGCTCCCCAGTGGCAGCATGGTTGCTGTGTGTAAAATCTTGGGTGCAAACACTACTACTCCACCCAGCAGGCACTTCCTGTGTAAATCAATACAGCAGAACCTATGATATACTGAAACATTAGCATAGGTAAGAAGATTGTGTTATAAAAAGGGATCCATCACGCGCTGCTTTTAATTAAATAGGAGATTGTTTTGCTTTTTACACAAATCAAATTTGTGTAAATGCCATAGGTATTATTGGACATTACTTCTGACCGGTTTATATGTAGGCTTCTCTGTGAATTAATCGTGAAGAAGCTCTGAAGCGAGCAATGTTTTAAATGTGAATGCATGCAGAGGAATGAACCGTCACATTTCAAAACAATATTCAAACAGTTCAATTAGATATTTTAATGTAAATATCCTAAAGCCCTTAAATAAAACTGTTTTAATATGGCCTACGCTGAGGGTCAACATAGCTTAGTGGTGTGCGATGTCAAGTCTCCCCCCTCCGCCCCAACATATATTGTTACTGCTCAGTGAACCAAATTCTCCCAAACAGTAATACCTCATTTTCATCTCAACTAGGATTCCCCATTCTTTGCTGTGGAGCTGCACTAATCCCTCATTCACAGTGCCCCCTCCCTCTGGTTCCACTCTGGGTTCTCCTTTTCTCCCCCTCATTGTATTCTTTATCAGGCCTTCTGCTTCCAATAGTGCTCCTTGAAAGCTCTTTCACAGACAAGAAAGGACCTGCTCCTTAATGGCCGACCTGGCCCTTTCTTTTTTGCTTCCGACTGAGCTTTGCTATTTAATCTTCTGAGGCTTTCAAGATGTCACTCTCGTCTGATGACTGCGGACAAAAGCGAAATCAAGCGATCCTGAATGCTGCGAACTTTCAAATACATCAGAACACTTTGAAGAAAGGTCCTTGAAGTCACCAGGCACAGCAGATCATACGCAGCGATGGTGGCCTCATTCAGAACTTTTCCAGACTGGTTTCTGCTTCACACACTTTGCTATCCTCAGTTAGCTTCCTTACCCATTAAAACATGTAGGGCTACATTTCATTTTTATTGGCCCGCTGAGTATTTCGTTTTACAGCCTGGAACACATGTGCCTCATTCTATTATATAACTGAAGAATAACAGTACGCTACAATTTTACTCTGTGAATTATAAAGGGTAAGATTAATCTGAAGACCGCATAGGTCTTTTAACCCTTTAAGGTTAATCTACTAACCTAAAAGTGTTCTTAATTTTATTCAGAAAATACTGTCTGTACAGAAATATTGTATAGTTTCAGTTGTATCCTTAATTCTAATTTGTTTACAAGGTTTTTAGCATGGGGGTGGGAGGGATCTTAGGCTTGCTAACAGACAAAATAATACAGGGGATAAAATAGGGGGACAGCATAAAATAACTTAGTACAGTCAACATTGTAAGGCCACAGAACTTGACTTTTGTAAAGGTTGAGGGAGTGCTGGGGGTGGGGTAGAATTTTGAATGTTTTTGAAAATTATCAAGAAAATTCTCAGTTATATAAAATTAACTACATATACTACGCTAATGGATATTATGAGTCAAAAGCCAACCAAACCACGTGCACATTCAGAGAAGCGCTATTTTCATGAAAACGTGTTTGACAAGTCTTTTCACATTTGTTTACAAACATGGAGCTTAATGGTATGAAATGGGTTAAAATGCATCATCACATCACTTCTCATGGCATCATCATCATGAAACAACACTCAGATTTCTTGACTTCTCTCCTATCCCAAATAAGGAAAAGGTTTGCCAGTTTTGATGAAGATAGTGAGCGCTCGTTTAAAAATGATTGTCCAGCGCACTGTGCTTGTGACCCACCTGAATATGGATATCTGAATCAAAAAGTTGAAGAAGCCATTAGCAGGTTTCATTATTAAATAATAGCACAGCTATAATTTACTCAATTGAGGGTTAATTATTCCATCAAGTTTGTGCTGCACAGCAATCTGTTAGTGCATCAAGTGGGGGGCAGAGGTGAAGACTAGGAAATGTAATATGCAGTTTCAGTCTGTTAATATATAACCCTGAGATTGGAAAGGTTGGTTTTAACCCTTTTGCCCTTGCTGAAAGTTCACTAACTAGCCTGTCATCTCATATGAAGCATTTTTTTTCAGGTGAGGAACAAATACCTCATTTGAAAAGTGACTAAAAGTTCTGATGAATTTGTCTTTTAACCTATTGCTAAGGTTTTACTTAATTACACATTTAAGACAAAGAACCTATAGAATATGACATAATTACCACAGCGGAACCAATGAATGAGAAAAGCATTCAATGCCAAAACTGTGCTTCATTGTTTCTGTCCAACTGTCATGTACCTGCATTGAAAAGGCAGGAAGCTGGCAAACTGCCATAGTCATTGGGTTCAAGTTTACTGCGGAGTGATCTAGTCTTAAGTAGCACCGATCCATCACGGTCACACGTCTACTTTACATAAAAAGATAAATTCCTCTCAGATTAATGTGATCTTAATGAGTAGGAATTATCCTCAAACATCTTCCTGTTTACGTTGTAGCTCAGCCACCATTCATATGCTACAGACAGACTTGAATTATGACACTCATGGGTATAGTAAGGAAATCATCATATTTGCAATGTTGGCAGCATTCCTATACTTATAACCCACACATTTTATATGTTTATAAAAGATTGTACCTCTGGAAATATAAAGATGAAAGTGCATTGAAAATATTTCTTTATGATGAATGAAACTGTACATTCCTTTGGCTGTACATTGTGGACATTTTTCCAGAATTTCCTAGACAGCAGTGAAGACAAGAATACAGTGGAAATCCAGTTCATTATGTATAATCCTTTTTACAATTTTCAGCTCTATAGTAGATATTCTCTTTGTGTCAGCATCGCTGGTCAGTGTCCTAAGTGGATCTTGCATCTCCTATGAGCTGGAGAACATCCATATTGCCTAATACCTAGCTAAATGGTAGTGTGCAACAAAAGGACTCTTTGGCCTAGAAATTTGACAGTGCAGCACCCATTTTTAGGGCACTAGACAGCCTAAGATTCCAATATGGTAAGCAGGACCCACACACATTATGAGCCAGAATTTCACCGCCCGCTCTGTCTGTTAAATGGATGGAAAATCTTGTAGGATTTTGTAGGATCCACTGGCCCCTGCACCCAAATTCCTGATTTGCACTCCCAGCTTGTGAAGTTTCAGGCAAAGAGTCCAAATCCGTAAAATCTGCTCTCATATCCAGAAGAAGAAAAGTATTTACAATTTTTCTTAATTATTGGGGAACCAGGCGAAGGGCCAAGACCCATTTAGCAAGAGAATGCAGGGGGAACCGATGATTTAGATAGGCAAGATATTCCAGTTTTGAGATCCTGGGAAAGAATGGGTTTGAGTAGGAGATGGTATTTAGTACTTTGTATTTTAACCAAAGTTTTATTGCTGGCATTAGTCATACTTCCCCCACACCTTGAATTTATACTCGTATCTACTGCAGGGTTCAGGAAAAAAAAACTTTGTGGTCAGATTATGATCTAAATTCCACTTCTCGCAGAAGTTCTTGAAGTGCTGCTTAAATGGTATATTTGAATCAATAACTCTACGCTCCCACTGGGATAACATTTCACTTGGAGTAACACCTCAACCTGGAAATTAAGATCCTCACTCAGACTTTGGCCTTTAGTATCAGCTTGGCTGAATAGTAACACTCTCAACTCAGCCCCACTGCAGGTCTTAAGATCATAAACTAGGCTGACACTTCAGTACAGTGGGAATGCTGCAAACAATACCCAACCACATCATGGCATAGTATATCAGAGTACCGTATGAATTTCCTGTCAATCTGAGTGGAGCATAAAGGTAATCTATGAGCATGCACGGGCAACATTAGAATGTTCTCTACAGCGTTGACTGTATGCAAGACCTTGTAAATCTAGTGCACAAAATGGGAATCAATGGACAGAGTTGCCAAGAAGTCTAAAATTAATTGGGCTCTCACCAAGTTCTGATAAACGGTTATGCCCAAAATAATC
Organism: Heptranchias perlo; assembly: GCF_035084215.1. NCBI lineage: Eukaryota > Metazoa > Chordata > Chondrichthyes > Hexanchiformes > Hexanchidae > Heptranchias > Heptranchias perlo. Next base: position 44,112,260 of record NC_090329.1, on the reverse strand, counting down.
TAATTTTATAAATGTTCTTCAGTGAGAAGCCTCACCTGCCAGGAGCACAGGAAACCGCAGGCACAATCCACACAACTTTCCGTTCGTATGGACTAAAAATTGTGTGGACCGCGCCGGTGATTTCCTGCTGCATACTCCTGGCAAGCAAGGCTCGTTGTCAGGAGCACGCATCATAAAATTGGTCCAAAAGTATTAACACTCTTTCTCTTTCAGATGTTGACTAAGCTGCTGCATTTTTCTAATACTTTCTGTTTTTATTTCTGATTTCCAGCACTCAGTCTTTTTATCTCTAAGGTATTCAGGAAAGCTTGCAAAATGCATCTGTCAAACATTCCCATTGATATTGAGGCATTTATACTTAATGAAATGGCATACATTTTTTTCTTAACTGTATACACCATAGTACTAAAAGACAGTATCCAGTTTATTCTATCAGCCTTGTATGGTGTAGTAAAGGCTTATCACAACAGGTCGTAAACTCAAGACTTTTATGTATTACATTTTTGTGAACATTAGGAATTTGTAAACCAGTTCAGATCTGTCTCCCTTTTTACCTGTCTGCTATACCTAAAGCGGAACAGCTTTAGGCTATTTTAAGCTACTTTTGTAGAAGTATCAACTACTTGAAAGTGAACCTGCCTTTGTTAATTAAGAAACTCCTGTTTTCTACCCAGAGTACGATGAGCAGCCTTTGGGGTAGAAATTGGACTTTGTTGCACCAATTTTATGGGCGTAAAATGGAATCTTAGGAGGCTGTCCAGTGCTCCACTGGTTATGCATCCAAAAATAGCCCATAACTAATTTCTACCCCTAAATATATTCCGATGTATCGCATAGTGTCAAGTGTAAAATATTACACCATAAGTGCAGCCTTATTGCCTGCTTCCACTAATAAAGACTAATAGAAACCAATTTTAGGCACTAATACTGGCAGATGCTACTTAACTGTGTAATAGTACATAATTAACTCACCCAGTGGTGTCAACAAACAATGAAGAACCAAAAGCGATATTGTAATTATTTGGTCATTTCTTTATCTTGATGTAGTAAACAGATTGGGTGATGGAAGAGCAATGTGGAAAGTGACAAACTCTTCAGTCAGTGGATAGTAGCATCTTTTAATCAATCTCCAAAGTGTTTCTTTCACATCCTTCATAGTTGCATGATAAACAAATATTGGGTAATATGTGGCTAGCAGTAGGACAGTAACAGATATAATTTCCTTTGGCAACGCATTGCTTAATGTGCTTGTTTAAAATTGCTTTGTGCGCCACTTTAACACAGTTGTTAACTGTTTATTTTAAAATAACACACATAAATTTTACCTGAACAACTTGATGAATACAGTCCCAAAGGAAATTAAACCCCTAGCTTGATTTCCTTAACAGGAAGAACAATTCAATAAATATCAATGAAATAAAATGTTATATTACACAAAACCATTCCATTTTCCATTTATTTTATCTATTTTTACTTCCCCTGCTGTTTTTCTCGGGTGGATAAGGCTCCCGCCTCATTCAAGCAGGAACATCGTACATTTATACAAGTTGGGATCCTATGACGTACATGTGAGGTAAGTGTTAAAGTTTCCTTTCTGGGATCAGAAGTTAGAAATTTCCTCATCCGTACTTTGAAGGGCCTCCACTGGTCCCTTTAAGGACCACTAGTTAGGCTGCTCAATGCCTGGCACAAATGAGCGGAGGGTGTACCTGAAAATTGCAGTCAGGGTTCACCAACCAAGGGGGAAGGTAGGCTTTATGAGAGGTAAAAGAACTGTACAATGGACCAAGCATTGATGGTGAAGGGCATACTGTAATTGTGATGAAAATCATTTGGTGCTTTGAAAAAGAGACCACTAGCATAATCCAAGCATCTCCAGCTTGTAGACATTCTAATGAAACTACAGACACACATATCCTTGTGTGGACTGAAGATGCCAAAGTACATGTGGAAATGGTGCAGACACTCTTACAACTCTCCATGGTTCAGTGCTAACGGACCAACTATAATACATACAGTGTTGCTCAAATGTCTCTTGGAAGAAGTAACTGTCAAGACTTACTCTGCCAATCCTCATCAGATCATTATATTTCTAACAGCACTTTACTTTGCTCTGGGAATTCCAAGGCCTCATCAAATAGGCAGACTTGAGCCTGCACCTACAATAGACAGTAGTGGTTAGTCCACAGTAGCAATCTAATCTCCAGGAATCTATTTTGGAGAGTGGCAAATGGTTTTGAAAATGGCCCATCCATCCATCCATCCAGTTTAGATGAAAGCTTAGTAGGTAGGTTTATGATTGTCACCTTGCGGTCTGATTCCTGGGAATTGAATCAGGACAGTGATATATGACTTATGGTTATGATCCATTCATCTAACTCTTGGTTTGCTACCCTGGTGAGAGCTAAAGAACTTTATGGTAGTCATGAATGTGTATGACATGAAATGCAATTCAAAATGCTGGAGCACACCAGGTTTCAAACTCAGCTGTCTGTAAATACCAGAATTTTGAACATAAAATCCAAATGTTGTTGAAAACTGAATTCGTAGCATTAATTGTTATCCACAACACATGTGATTGAATTGTTTCCATTTCTGAAAGAAGATCTATTTTGTCAAGGTTGATTATTTAAAAAGCACTTCCTACATTCATTTTCAAACAATTCTTTTTAATTCCTTGATGGCCCAAAATTGTCATAAAAAGTTTCTCATTAATTTAGTAGGCTGCAGACTGAAATAGATTTCATGATTGATCTCATTGAATAAATGTAACAAATATAAATGGCATGGTCTATAAGAATGCCCATGGATGGTTTCAACAGTCACCATCAACCATAACACTGGACTGGAACTAAAACCTATCAATTATAGACAGCTGGACATTGGTGGAGTGCTGTCAACAACAGTTGTATATTACTCCTGGCACTTTTTAATATAAATGACCCAACTTCTGGAAATCCAACAGCATCAGAGACCCACATTTTTGTGAGGTGCCATCAGGTCGCCAGTTAAAACTGGAGGTGGATCCCCTTCCTTGTGTCCCCAGCCTTGATCTGGAGCAACAGTCAAAAGAAAAGTGAATAAGAAATGACAATGCACAGAAGATGCAGGATTCCATTTGAGTACTGCTCCCACCAGACCATTTTCATAAAGTAAAAGTGCCAATAGATTGGATAGTGAGTATCCTATATAGTTATTAAACTTACTGTACCAGTTTCATACCATCTTTATGGTCTGATGAAGACATGGAAGCGGTGTAATGCTTTTGGGCCAATTATCTGGGCACTAGCTTGATATTTGATGGTAAACATGACAGCACTCCATATTCAGATTTAATTTGAATGAAGAATCAGTGCAGTTTTTGGCTGCTGCAAAAAGCATTATAAACATATGTACAGTTGCTATAGTGACAGAATGTGTAAGAGAATCGATTTTTGTTAAAATAAGAACAGGGGGCAAACTAAAATCAAGATTCAGCAGAATTTTCTGACATTTGTAGATGGCTTACTGCCAAGATAATACTTTAAAAAATGTTCTGAATTGACCACTTGACTCCAAGTAAAGAGGGACACCAATATTTAAGGAGATAGCAAGCTGTTGTAAAATTGACCCATTCTATGAGGCTGAATTCAGTTGTGTGAGAACAGTCAAAGCCACAGGTACCATTTAACATATCGTCTTGGCAAAGACAATGTAGAGATGCCAGCTGCAGGCTAATTCCAGAATAGCCCCAAGACCATCTTTTAGAGTTATTCTCATTAACAAGCACACTCATTACCTTCAGATAAAGAAAAAATAAAGACTTGCATTTATATAGTGCCTTTCATGACCTCAGAATATCCCAAAGTACTTTACAGCCAAATTAACTACTTTTTGAACTGTAGTCACTGCTGTAATGTAGGAAATTTGGCAGCCAATTTGTGTACAGCAACGTTCCACATCAGCAATAAGTTAATGACCAGATAATATGTTTTAGTGATGTTGGTTGAGGGATAAATATTGCCCAGGACACTGTTTTTATGAGGCAGTGTTAAAAAAAATGTCCTCCTCCAATCTTCCCTCTAATTTTCTCCTTCCGTTTCTGTTCCTGAAAGGTTGTAACACATGCTTTAGTACAGTTCCATGAGTGGCGCTGGCCCTCCAGAATTTCACCCAAGTACCCCCATTCATGTGTTATCCTGAATGGGAATCTCAGCGAGATATGGGATGAGGAGATCATCAGAGCCAAGCCCAACCTTATCTCCATCCAAAGTCCATACATACACATGTCCAGAAAGAGTCTGATAGCGGTCAAGCCTGGAATTCTTGATTACTTTTGCCCAGCCTATCCTGAGGACCTTGGCTCTGCATCATACCATGAGGCATGTTTACCTGTGGAAAAGGGAGAACAAAGCCTTAAATATATAAGAATAATTAAAAATTTAGCACTCCCGATGCAGACCTGTGTAACAGGAGCGCATATCAGGATTCTGCGTGATTCGCAACCGACACAATTAATTCAATTGACCAAAATTCACATGGGCCATGAATTAGGCGCATTGAGCTCTGTGCCCAATTTCCGGGATGAAGGGCTGTAGCCTGAAACCTTAACTCATTCACTCTCTCCACAGATGCTGACTGATCTGCTGTTTGTTTCCAACATTTTCTGTTTTTGTTTCTCCGAAAATTAATCTGTGACATAGCAACGTGGGCCACACATTGGATATTTGAGGAGTACCATCTCTGTAAAAGCTGTAGCTGCTTTCGTGTTGATGTTAGGGGGGTGTTCACATTGAAGGTCCAAGGTGTGTGGGTCTCATGCACCTGGCAGCAACAGCAACGTAAGCTTGACAGATTCACTTAAAACCCTCTCCTGTGAACATCCGGTAAAATATTTCCTACATTACAACCGTGACTACACTTCAAAAGTACTTGAACTACAACTTGAATTTATATATAAAGCGCTTTGGGACGTCCTGAAGTCATGAAAGGCGCTATATAAATGCAAGTTCTATCTATCTATCCAATTGGAGACTTTTCAGTGTTCGGGATTAGTGGGTCCAGCAAATTGGCATTGGAATTGTTGCCGGTTGCACAAGACTCGCGCATTGGGAGTCAGCAGCACAAGTGCCCCCTCTCACCAATGGAAAAGCAGCTTGTGTGTCCTTTTCATCAGTGATATTAAAGTTTGAGACCAGGTTCTCACACTAACCACAAGATTCATCCTAGCTGTGCCCATCGCTGCACTGCATTACTGGTACCCAGTAGCACCGGGATTCAAAATCAGTCCCGAACGTACTGATCAATTCTGATTTGCAGCTCGCCTCAACCTTGAAGCTTTGGCTCTGAGTTTCCGAGAAGAATCTCAGGGATATTCACAGATGAACACTTTGGGGGTGATTTTAGGAGGCAAATGCGGGTGCGTTGGGAGCGGGGGTCTCCGAAAATCGCGGAAATCCTGTTCGGGTTCGGAAGCCGGCTCCAACCCCGCAACTTCCGAGTTTTCCAGGGACCCACCTGTGAGCGTGCGGGTGACCCAATAGTGTAAGTCCCGCCAGCAATTAAAGCCGGCAGGATGACAGTTAAAGAGCCAAATGGACCTCATTGAGGTACTTAATGCACTTTACCTGTTGTAAACAATTTTACAACACCAAGTTATAGTCCAGCAATTTTATTTTAAATTCACAAGCTTTCGGAGGCTTCCTCCTTCATCAGGTGAACGATGTGAAAATCACTTTACCTGTGACAGATTAAGTACTTGGAAAGACTTTTAACTTACCTGGGCGGCTTGCTCACCGCTTCTGGTTCACGCCTGGTGAAACCTGGCATGAAGGGCCGGATCAGGGAACAAGAAACTAAATAAATTAACTAAAAAACCATAGACGGAAGTGAAAACACTAAATGAACCTACCTTTGCACCCTGCTCCGATGTCCGATGTCTCCTGCTCTGATGTCCCCCTCTTCATTCCCCCCATATCCCCCCGATGTCCCCGTCATCCCTGTCTTCATCCCCCAATCTTCCCCCGATGTCCCCCCCGATCTTCCATTCTCACTCCGGATCTTCCACTCTCCCCCCCCACCCCCGCCCCGGTCTTTCAGTCCAGCACGGATGACGTCTCGCTCTCTTTCTTTCTCTCCCCCCACCCTCGCGTTGCAGCTCCTGATGGCAGCCAGCTTGTCAATCAGGAAAGGACGTTAATTATCAGCAATCACCATGCCATTGCGTCGGAAACGGTAAGTTTTGTTTATGCGGGTTTGCCACGACACTTTCACCCCTAGTGCCAACCCGCCTCCATTGTAAAATCGAGCCCTTTATTTGGGAAGATTACATAAATAATACTTCTGTTTAGTGTCATTTTCTATGAAATCACAGGTATAAATGTCAACACTGAAAATGTTGAAAGTGCCTTTTATAATGAGCAAGAGCGGCACAGATTGAAACTGTTTCAAAATATGACATACATCAAAATAGGTCATAATCCGAAACTAAAATGAAAGATTGTTGCCCTATGAGTGTCATTTAGCAAGTCTCTCTTAGATTAACTATAACTTGGTGTTGTAAAATTGTTTAGATTAAATGATCCAACATCTGCCTGTTTTTGAATCACCCTAAACCCCACAACATTTTTCAGTACAATAACTACAATTTACTCATGCATAAAACCCTGTTCTTCAGGGCCTCAGGGGGAGCCACGTCCCTAAGTTCCCAGGTCTGTGCCTCTCTGCTGTGAACCAGAACATGGACTGGACAAGATTATTTATCACTGCCCAATGCAAATGCTGGTTAGTGAGCTTGAGAAATTCTAGAATTTGAATGCGATTTTATTTCTTTAAATTTTGTTTTGCTTTGTATTCTAGCTTGAGATGAACCCTATTTGTTTCAGGTCCACCCTTAAAAGCATGTGAAGGTGGATCAAACACAGTGCCATTTACATGTGAGGGCCTGGATGGTAATCAGCTGTAAATTCACAACAAATGCAAATGTACAGCTTTAATGTAAACGAGGCTATAGAGAGAGAGCTTGGAGATCTCAGCTGGAGTCCGCTGCCCACTCGGTCCAACAACAACAAACTCAGGTTCATGTGTCAATTCCTATCCATCACCCTGTGATATGCTGTGAATATTGCCTTTTGTACTTACCCACATTCTTTCACGCATTATGCATTGACTGCAAAGGGATTTAAAGGCTCATTTGCAAAAATCTTTTGTCAGTGTCCTTGGCATAGAATGGAAGTCTGACAGCTCCGATGTCTAGTTAATTCCTGGGAGCTCCTGTGGGCAAAACTACATATATAATCTTCCCTATGTTATCATTTCCACGTACTGTAACATGTCAGCAGTAAAGTCAGCCTCCAGCCTTTAACAACCCCTCCTGTCTCAGTGGCTTAGAAAGCTAAAAGGTAAAAATGTGACCCACGAATATGGTGCAGTGTACAGTATCTCTTAAACAGTGTCAGATTCAGGTCATCTTCATAAATTTCAAATCCTCCAGCCACTGACGTCTATGTGTGTGTGTGGGTGTGTGTTGGAGGACTTAAGAACAGGGACTGTCAGGAAGATAGTGTACTGCAGTGACATTCAAATTAAGCCAAATTGGAAAACATTCTGTTTCAGAAGATTAGTTTTCAAAATTCCTCCCAGTCACTACTTAATTGTGAAGCAGCTGGGAAGTGCTCGGCACCCAAAGGTCAAGAATGTCTATCTGCTCTGATGTGCCATGTACTCAAGATGTGCTCTAGATGGCAGACTCTCGTTTGCCGTTCTGGCCTCTCAGTTTTGTTCTGTGTAAGATGAACAGCAACACAGCCAATGGAGGGAGATGCTATTCAAAGCATTCACAATAAGTTCTCCTTGATTTATCCAACTTTTTTGTCATTTTTTTAATGCTTATTTCTCTTTTTTTCCTGGGTTGCCACTAACATTCAAAAGGATCAGGATAAAATAATTGCAGATATTCGACAAGGAACAATCTATGTTCGTGTAGCCTGCTCTACGTTCCAATGTAAAGTAAAAGGGAATGGTGTAACATAAAAGCTCAGTGCCCAGGGGCGGCTTGGCGATTCAGGCGGTTGCTGTACAGACACTGATTCGTGACCCTGTGAATCCCAGCCTTAGTCAGGTTATTGGGAAGGAAACAAATGGAGATTAGCCACTCCCCCACAGGGGAAAAGGATAAATTGGTGGGTAAATCACGCGGACCACTGTGGTGCAGCTCTGAAGGTAAATGACGTGATCTCAAGGCTGCAGTCAAGACTGCCAAAGAGTGATGTTGGGTGCCACCAACCCATAAAGGCCAGCAACACTGCTTTCCCACTGGTGGACCAAACAGACCTTCCCAGCCTTCAGAAAAGGACCACAGCCAGAAAGCAAAAGTCAAGGTTTTCAACAATTGTGCATGTTTATCTGTTGCTACTGGTGTACCCCACAAATTGCAAATAAAATTACACAGCTACTGGTGGTTAAGGGCAGAGCAGCATGGTCAGATATTGGGAGCAGGTCACTTTTGTTTACATAATAACGTTCAATAGCAACAACCTCCACCAATGGGTATGTCCTGTCCCACCGGCAGGACAGACCCACCAGAGGTGGCGGTACAGTGACATACAGTCAGGAGGGAGTGGCTCTGGGAGTCCTAAACATTGACTCCGGACCCGATGAAATCTCATGGCATCAGGTCAAACATGGGCAAGGAAACCTGCTGCAGATTACCACCTACTGCCCTCCCTCAGCTGATGAATCAGTCCTCCTCCATGTTGAACACCACTTGGAAGAAGCACTGAGGGTAGCAAGGGCACAGAATGTACTCTGGGTGGGGGACTTAAATGTCCATCACCAAGAGTGGCTCGGTAGCACCACTACTGACTGAGCTGGCTGAGACCTGAAGGACACAGCTGCCAGACTGGGCCTGCGGCAGGTGGTGAGCAAACCAACACGAGGGAAAAACTTACTTGAACTCGTCCTCACCAATCTACCTGTCGCAAATGCATCTGTCCATGACAGTATTGGTAGGACTGACCACCGCACAGTCCTTGTGGAGGCCAAGTCCCGTCTTCGCACTGAGGACACCATCCAACGTGTTGTGTGGCACTACCACCGTGCTAAATGGGATAGATTCAGAACAGATCCAGCAGCTCAAAACTGGTTTTCCGTGAGGCGCTGTGGGCCATCAGCAGCAGCACAATTATATTCCAGCACAATCTGTAACCTCATGGCCCGGCATATTCCTCACTCTACCATTACCAACAAGCCATGGGATCAACGCTGGTTCAATGAAGAGTGTAGAAGAGCAAGCCAGGAGCAGCACCAGGCGTCCCGAAAAATGAGGTGCCAACCTGGTGAAGCTACAACTCAGGACTACATGCATGCTAAATAGCAGAAGCAACATGCTATAGACAGAGCTAAGCGATTCCACAACCAACGGATCAGATCAAAGCTCTGCAGTCCTGCCACATCCAGTCGTGAATGGTGGTGGACAATTAAACAACTAACGGGAGGAGGAGGCTCTGCAAACATCCCCATCCTCAATGATGGCGGAGTCCAGCACGTGAGTGCAAAAGACAAGGCTGAAGTGTTTGCAACTATCTTCAGCCAGAAGTGCCGAGTGGACAATCCATCTCGGCCTCCTCCCGATATCCCCACCATCACAGAAGCCAGTCTTCAGCCAATTCGATTCACTCCACGTGATATCAAGAAACGGCTGAGTGCACTGGATACAGCAAAGGCTATGGGCCCCGACAACAGCCCAGCTGTAGAGCTGAAGACTTGCGCTCTAGAACTAGCTGCGCCTCTAGCCAAACTGTTCCAGTACAGCTACAACACTGGCATCTACCCAACAATGTGGAAAATTGCCCAGGTATGTCCTGTCCACAAAAAGCAGGACAAATCCAATCCGGCCAATTACCGCCCCATCAGTCTACTCTCAATCATCAGCAAAGTGATGAAAGATGTCGTCGACAGTGCTATCAAGCGGCACTTACTCACCAATAACCTGCTCACCGATGCTCAGTTTGGTTTCCGCCAGGACCACTCGGCTCCAGACCTCATTACAGCCTTGGTCCAAGCACGGACAAAAGAGCTGAATTCCAGAGGTGAGGTGAGAGTGACTGCCCTTGACATCAAGGCAGCATTTGACCGAGTGTGGCACCAAGGAGCCCTAGTAAAATTGAAGTCAATGGGAATCAGGGGGAAAACTCTCCAGTGGCTGGAGTCATACCTAGCACAAAGGAAGATGGTAGTGGTTGTTGGAGACCAATCATCTCAGCCTTAGGGCATTGCTGCAGGAGTTCCTCAGGGCAGTGTCCTCGGCCCAACCATCTTCAGCTGCTTCATCAATGACCTACCCCCCATCATAAGGTCAGAAATGAGGATGTTCGCTGATGATTGCACAGTGTTCATTTCCATTCGCAACCCCTCAAATAATGAAGCAGTCCAAGCCCACATACAGCAAGACCTGGACAACATCCAGGCTTGGGCTCATAAGTGGCAAGTAACATTCGCGCCAGACAAGTGCCAGGCAATGACCATCTCCAACAAGAGAGTGGATAACCACCTCCCCCTGACATTCAACGGCATTACCATCGCCGAATCCCCCACCATCAACATCCTGGGGGTCACCATTGACCAGAAACTTAACTGAACCAGCCACATAAATACTGTGACTACAAGAGCAGGTCAGAGGCTGGGTATTCTGTGGTGAGTGACTCACCTCCTGACTCCCCGAAGCCTTTCCACCATCTACAAGGCACAAGTCAGGAGTGTGATGGAATACTCTCCACTTGCTTGGATGAGTGCAGCTCCAACAACACTCAAGAAGCTCAACACCATCCAGGACAAAGCAGCCCGCTTGATTGGCACCCCATCCACCACCCTAAACATTCACTCCCTTCACCTCCGGCGCACAGTGGCTGCAGTGTGTACCATCCACAGGATGCACTGCAGCAACTCGCCAAGGCTTCTTCGACAGCACCTCCCAAACCCGCGACCTCTACCACCTAGAAGGACAAGAGCAGCAGGTACATGGGAACAACACCACCTGCACATTCCCCTCCAAGTCACACACCATCCCGACTTGGAAATATATCACTGTTCCTTCATCGTTGCTGGGTCAAAATCCTCGAACTCCCTTCCTAACAGCACTGTGGGTGAACCGTCACCACACGGACTGCAGCGGTTCAAGAAGGCGGCTCACCACCACCTTCTCGAGGGCAATTAGGGATGGACAATAAATGCCGGCCTCGTCAGCGATGCCCACATCCCACGAACGAATAAAAAAAAAGACTGGTTGTAATCTAAGCATCTAATTTGATTCCGAGATCAGCCTCAGACCCCATTTGCTCTCCATCATTAAAACCGTTTACTTCCACCTCCACAGTATAGCCTGCCTCCACCCTACCGTAGCCTTTCTGTCGCCGAAACCTTGAACATGCCTTTGTTGCTTCCAGACTCAACGGCTGCAATGCTTTCATTACTGGGATCCACTATCCATAAAACTCCGCTGCATGTATTGGGTCCCATTCCAAGTCCTGCTCACCAATCACACCTATCTTCACTCACCTACATTGGTTCCACGTCCTCTAACTCTTCAAACTTAAAGGTGGGGGGGTGGGGTTTATAAACCCCCACCACGGTCGGGACAGTGGCAGGGAGTAGGTTAAAATTTCAAAAATCTGAAACCCGACCCCAACCCACCTCGAACGCCCACTTCCAATTTTAACGGGGTGGGTTGACGGTCGGGCGAGTGACCTGCTCTTGAGAGATGGGTTAGTAATTTAAATATGTTAATGAGACCGTGTGCCTCAGATTTTAACAGCTTTTACATTTAACAGCTTTTACATTTGCTTCCAGACTCAACGGCTGCAATGCTTTCATTACTGGGATCCACTATCCATAAAACTCCACTGCATCGGCACTTCAGCCCCCCACCCCCGGCAATCGGCACTTCAGCCCACCCACCCCTCCGCTGCGATCAGCACTTCAGCCCCCCACCCCCGGCGATCGGCACTTCAGCACCACCCCACCGCGATTGTCACTTAAGCCCCCCACCACAATCTCCACATCAGCCACTCTGAAATTAGTACTTCAACCCCCCTGAGATCGGCACTTCAGCAACACCCCTCATGGCCGTCCCTCCCTCCTCTTCGCTCCCTGGCTGCGGCCTTCTAGCACAGGCCTTCCAGTCCGACAGCCAACCAGCCTCTCAAACTGGCTGGCTACCTGGCCGGGATATGGAAGGAAAAAAAATTCAAATGAGGTCCTGCTGTTAAATTTGGCAGGATCCCTGCATTCTCAGTATTTCTGGGATTCCTGGCCGCGACAACCTCCCGCCCCCGCTCCCTCCTCGCCTCCCCGTAAATATTGGGGACAAAATCTCTATCCTTGTCTTTAAATCCCTCCATGACATCGCCCTATCACACCTCCGCAACCTCCACCAGCCCTTTATGCATCTAGAGCTCTCTGTTCCTCTCCCTCCAATGTTGTAAAACGTCCCAAGGCACTTCACAGGATCAATTTTCAACCAAAATTTGACACTGAGCCACATAAGGAGATATTAGGACAGGTGACCAAAAGTTTGGTCAAAGACGTAGATTTTAAGGAGCGTCTTAAAGGAGGATAGAGAGGTAGAGAGGCAGAGAGGTTTAATGAAGGAATTCCAGAGCTTCGGGCCCAGGCAGCTGAAGGCACAGCCGTCAATGGTGGAGAGATTAAAATCGGGGATGCGCAAGAGGCAAGAATTGGAGGAGCGCAGCGATCTCGGAGGGTTGTAGTGCTGGAGGAGGTTACAGAGATAGGGAGAGGCGAGGCCATGGAGGGATTTGAAAACAAGGATGAGAATTTTAAAATGGAGGCATTCCCAGACCAGGAGCCAATGTCGGTCAACGAGCACAGGGGTGATGGATAAACAGCACTTGGTGCGAGTTAGGAAACGGGCAGCAGAGTTTTGGATGAGATCAAGTTTATGGAGGGTGGAAGATGGGAGGCCGGTCAAGAAAGCATTGGAATAGTCAAGTCTAGAGGTAACAAAGGAATGGATGAGGGTTTCAGCAGCAGATAAGCTGCGGCAGGGGACGAGACGGCCCATGTTACGGAGGTGGAAGCAAGTGGTCTTGGTGATGGAGCGGATATGTGTTTGGGAGCTCATCTCAGGGTCAAATAGGATGCCAAGGTTGCGAATGGTCTGGACCTAGAAAGAGTAGGGCCTATTAGAGACCAGAAAGGTAACCTATGTGTGGAGGTAGAAGCTGTGGGTATGGTTCTTAATGAATACTTTGCAAACAAGGCAAGGGAATACACAATAAATGGGAGAATATTGAGAGGTGTAGAGGAACAGAGGGATCTTGGAGTGCATGTCCACAGGTCCCTGAAGGTAGCACGACATGTAGATAAGATGGTTAAGAAGGCATATGGGATACTTTCCTTTATTAGCTGAGGCATAGACTATAAGAGCAAGGAGATTATGCTAGAAATGTATAAAATATTAGTTAGGCCACAGTTTGAGGACTGCGTACAGTTCTGGTCACATTACAGGAAAGATGTGATTGCACTAGAGAGGGTACATGGAGATTTACAAGGATGTTTCCAGGGCTGGTGAATTTTAGCTATGAGGAAAGATTGGATAGGCTGGGGTTGTTTTTATTGGAACAGAGGAGTCTGAGGGGTGATTTAATTGAGGTGTATAAAATTATGAGGGGCCTAGATAGAGTGGATAGGGAGGACTTATTTCCTTTAACAGAGAGGTCAATAACCAGGGGGCATAGATTTAAAGTAATTGGGAGAAGTATTAGAGGAGAGCTGAGGAAATCTTTTTTCACCCAGAGGGTGAACTGCCTGAAAGGGTGGTAGAGGCTGAAACCCTCATCACATTTAAAAAGTACTTGGATATGTACTTGAAGTGCCGTAACCTACAGGGCTACAGACTAAGAGCTGGAAAATGGGATTAGGCTGGACAGCTCTTTTTCGGCCAGCACAGACACAATGGGCCGAATGGCCTCCTTCTGTGCTGTAACTTTCTACGATTCTATGATTCAGCCTTAGACAGTGGCCAGGGAGATAGATGGAGTCGGTGACTAGGGAATGGAGCTTGCAGCGGGAACCAAAGACAACGGGCATAATTTTGACTCTGAGCCGGGAAGGGGGTGGGGAGGGTCAAATTAAGGACGGGAAACCTAAGGGTTTCCTGGACATCGTTACGATTTTGACGTAAAGACGTCTTTTATTTTTTTTTGTCGGTTTGCCGTCCGACTGACCGGCCTGATTGACAGGCTGGTCTCGGTCGGACAGAAGAGCAGCCAGGGAGAGGACGTTGTCAGTTAAGTCTTCAGGTAAGTCTTTGTGTAGATGGGGGGGGGCATGGGTTGGCACAGGGGCATGGTTTGGCATGGGGGCGTGGGTGGGCATGGGTTGGCACAGGGTGGAGACAGTCATAGGGGGAGGGATCGAGTGTCAGTCATTGGGGGGGTGTCAGGATCGGGTGTCATCGTGGGGGTCCACGATTGTTGGAGGGGTCGGGAGACATTGTGGGGCTCCGCGATCGTTGGGGGGTGATCGGGGATTGGGGAAGGAAGTCCGCGATCGTTGCGGGGGGGTCGGAGATCGGGAATCGGGGGGGGTCCGGATCGTTGGGGTGGTTGGAGATCGGGGGGTCCGCAATCGTTGTTGGGGGGGGGTCGGAGATCGGGCGGGGTCTGCGATCATTGGGGGGTCATTGCAGGTAGGCTTGTTGGGCCTGGGGAAACACTCCTGCTGTTCCCGGCCCACAAGCTGTGCCAGAAAGGCACCTACTGGTTAGTTTCGGGCCTTCTCGCCTCCTTTCACATGGTGCGAAAGAGAAGGCCTGGAATCCTGGCCCCCCCCCGGGGTTGAAAACGGAGGCCCGCAGCCTCCCTGAAAGGTTTTAATCACCAACCCACCTCCTGGGAGTGGGTTGATCGTCTGCCCCTCGTTCCGCCCCGACGAAAACTGGAAATGGGTGGGTTGGAGGTGGGTTGGGTGCAGGTCCGAAATGGTTGTGATTTAGAATCCCCACTCGTCCCCAACCCTCTCGTTTTTCCCTTTTAATAATCGTGCTTAATGGCTTCGGTCTTCCCAATATTTAGTTGGAGGAAATATTTGCTCATCCAGTACTGGATGTCAGACAAGCAGTGAGAGATGGGGCGGGATCGAGAGAGGTGGTGGTGAGGATGGGCTGGGTGTCGTCAGTGTACATGTGGAACCTGACATTGTGTTTTCGGATGATGTTGCCGAGGGACAGATTGTAGATGAGAAATATAAGGGGGCCAAGGATAGATCCGTGGGGAACTCCAAAGGTAATGGTGCAGGAGTGGGAAGAGAAGCCATTGCAGGTGATTCCCTGGCTACGACTGGATAGATAAGAATGGAACCAGGCGAGGGCAGTCCCACCCAGCTGGATGATGAAGGAGAGGCATTGGAGAAGGATGGTGTGGCCAACTGTATCAAAGGCTGCAGACAGTTCGAGAAGGATGAGGAGGGATAGTTTACCCTGGTCACAGTCACATAGGATGTCATTTGTGACTTTGATAAGGGCCGTTTCAGTACTGTGGCAGGGGTGGAGCCAAAAGTGAGCTACCCCCTATATTGGATCGGGCTTCTCAGTCGGCATCTATAGCACTTGCCAGAACTATTTAAAGCAATGAATAATTTATGTAAACAAGTGTCCAACACTGGTTGGAGGACCATGTTCTGATATTGGTATGCCCCAGTGACTGACTTGCCACCTGCTAAACATGTTCAGTAACTCGGCGCTATCAGCTAGGAAGGACCCTTCACCAGTCCTATTTAAAGGGATCGTGCAGTACTTACAGGTTAGTTGCTGGTTTGTCATTTCAGGCTGCTGGTTAACTTCTGGCCATTATTTGGCCTTTTTTCTGACCCTGGAATGTTATGTTTGACTGTTGAGAAGACTTTGCTGGTGTTGCACTGTTTTTAGTTGCCTCCTAAACAGTTTGACTGGTAGGTTTGCCTTTGGGGCTGGGGGAGGAGGGGGAGCAGCGAGCATGACAGCAGAGAGCAGGAGCAGCTGCCACAAGAGGGGGAAGGAGGGCACTATGCAGGAGGTCATACCAACAGCACATATTTAGGGAGCTCCTCTGTTACATTAACTTCTTGGAGGAGCAATGTATGAGACGCCATCACTTCACAAAGGAGGCTGTCACCGAGCTGCGTCACCTGCTGCAGCCGCAACTTAAGCCTCGCACCAAGGCATGGCTAGCACTGCCTGAGGACCTTAACTTTTATGCCACGGGCCCCTTTCAGGCTGTAACAGGTGACATCGGCGACATATCACAGTTCACAATCCACCACTGTATCAGGGAGGTCACCGAGACTCACTACATCAGGAGGAACACCTACATTTTATTCTCCAAGGACGAAGTGAAGCCAGACAAGAAAGCACTAGGCTTCACCCAGGATCCAAGGTGCTTTAGACTGTACCCACATTGCTTTGCGTGCTCCCCATCATCAGCCTGGCATCTTTCTGAATAGAAAGGGATTCCACTCCCTCAATGTCCAGCTGGTTTGCGACCACAGGCAGCGCATCATGCGGGTCTGTAACCCATATCCTGGCAGCAGGCATGACTCATTCATCCTGCACCAGTCAGTCCTCTGTGCCACCTTTATTCCAGCCAGACTGTCAAGTTACAGGCTGGCTACTGGGTGACAAGGGCTATCCGCTCCAGACATGACTCCTAACTGCTGTCAGAAACCCGGGCTCAGTGCAGAGCTGGCCTACAACGAGAGCTATGCCACCAGGAGAAACTTGATTGAATAAACAATTGGTATATTCAAGCAACGCTTCTGCTGCCTGGACCGTTCCGGAGGAGCTTTGCAGTCAACCCGAGTGGGTATTCAGAATTTTGGTTATCTTCTGCACGCTCCATAACTTTGCCAACATGGGAGACCTGCCTTTACCACCACCTGGGCAGCAAGAAGTGCAGCAGGAGAAGAAGCATAAAGAGGAGGAAGAGCAGGAGAGACATCGACCACTGGTTCCCTTAGCTACCAGAGCACTCAGAGAGCAACTCATTGAAGAGCACTTCACCTGAACCATCCCTCCCATCCCCAATACACTAACAGCCCCACAATCCCTACCACCATCCTTACTACCACCATCCCATTGCCTTCCTTCAGTCCAGACTTATGTGTCTTGCTGTCACTTCACTGAAAAGTGTATGACCAACACCAAATCCAGAACAAAAAACAAATTTATCAAACAACTTAATTCCATCCCTATCTAACAGTTAACAGAGATAATTAAGATTCAACCTTGTGCAACCCTTTAGTGCCTGAGGTGCTCATTTCCCTATCCTAGTGCTCCTACAAAGTGTTTCCCAAATGGCTACAGTTTAGAAGATGGAAGCCTGCTCAGTTTCCATTGAGAAAAATTCAGATGGTTGTGGTGGGTGACCTCAAGCAGCTCTCAGCCTGGCTGCAATCTGCAGCATCTTGGCATGGGTCAGAGCAATCTAGCCCAGCTGGTGGTGTTGTACCAACAAGAGTGTTCATTGCATGATTTATATCAATTAGTGTCAATTGTATTCAGGTGGTGGGTATCAATTGGGGATGCTCTTGTATCCTTTTTATAGGAGAGCTCAGCTAGTGTGTGTAATTTCTGTGAAAAAAGGTTGGAAGCAACTAAATACCAGGCTCTTGTCTTGTATTCTATTCTTTGCCACATGGCTATCCAATTTTAAGAAAGGGTACTGATGGAACAGGCATGTCATCCTGAAATTGTGCTCTCCTGGAACTGCGCCTCAGTACTGCTATAGCTCTGTATGAGAACAGATTGCAGGAGTGACATGATGCTCTGGAAGCCCCTGTCAACAATTGCCCCTAAAGCCAAGATGGTAGCAATCTGAGCTTCCATGGTGGCTGTGAGAGTTGTCAGGAGAGGCTGCATGCTCTGCATGAAACCCAGACAAAAGTTGGAGCTGAACTCCTCCATGCTCTGTGACATTGTATGCAAACCAGCCGGCAGGTTGCCCAGTACACCTAGCAATTCCTGATATATGCCCATTAGCTGCCTTCGGTAGGCTGGGCACTCAAAGTGTACATCTCAGTCCTCTGCAGCAGAGCAAGAATACAAGCTCACCCTCTGGCGAGCTGGCACCTGTGCTGTCCTATCCTCCTTCCCTAGCTCCTGCACACATGTGGCCAGTGATTCACCATGTGAAGACCCATCCTCTAGCCCAGCCTCTAAAGTACGAGCGATGCCACTATCTGAGCTGATGTTGGCGAGGGTGAGATCGAGTGATGCTGCATCTTCATGAACAATGCCCTCTTCTTCCTGCACTGGCAGAGGTGTGTCCACATCTTCAGCACCTGAAATGAAACAGAGGACAAGGGAAGGGAGAGCAGAGGGAGAAGTGGCTGGTGAAAGCACCATGCAGAGTTGGTAGGGTGAGATAGAAGAAGGGGGGAAAAAAGGATAAGGTGTGAAATCTTTTGCGATGTCTCCTCCAGCGTTGCCAGTTGCCACGGTCATGGCTCTGCCCCTGCCTGTGATGGCCAGCATGTTTTCTTCGAAGTCGGGGGGGGGGAGGAAAGGTTGTGCAGGCTGGCTTGGCCTCCTCCACTGGCAGTTTCCTCTCGAGTTGTGGGCGACCTTCTCACTGCTTTCTGTACTCGCTTCCCTCTATATTATCACACACTCTTATTCTGCTTTATCACAGTTTTAGAATTGCTGGGAAAATATTAGCTATAGTTAGGATAATAGCATGAGGAAGTTCATGATCCCTTACTTGCTTAAAAACAACTTTATAAAGTAAGGTATTCAGATAGCTTTACCATGGAAAATACAATGATTGGTTCTTCATTCAGTCATCCTGACAAGGCGAAGATCAGCTGTAGTTCAGCCTTGAGTTACTGAATGGGAATTCAATAGCTTTCAGGGAAATGAAAGGGAAACAATAGTTCATTGGATTAAAAGCTGACAATCACCACAAATGCAGAAAATGAAATAAGTCATGAATTCTGGCATGCCTTTTTTTTTTATTTCTCACCGCTTAGACAGAGTCTGCATAGGATAGTTAGAGTTATAAATTGGGTTGTGCAGCACCTGTTTTGTAAACACTATGCGGCCTCCTAAGGACCGAAAATGGCGTCCGCAATGCACGCGCACATTTCTAGTGTGATGTGTGCCCGACCTCATCTTGGTAAAGGCATTTGCGCACGCGCAGATAACGAACGCTGGCAGCATGTAAAGTAGGGAGAATATGCGATAGATCAATGTGCAACGTTGATTAAAAGGGTCAGATGCGATTTTGGAACTCAACACTCCAGTCAACGCATTGTCTTAACCTCGCACAGCTGAACAGGTCGTAGACAGCCTGGAGGACCTCCCACCAGCGCTATTTAAAGGGATCATGCAGGAGTTATAGGTTAGTTGCTGGATTATTGCTTCTGGCTGCTGATCCATTTGTACCTGATTTTGGAGGTCTCATATACTTGAATACTAGGACTTGGGGACATAGCCTAAAAATTAGAGCCAGGACTTAAGTTAAGAAACGCTTCCACAGGCAAAGGGTGGTAGAAGTTTGGAACGCTCTTCAAACGACAGTTGATGCTAGCTCAATTGTTAATTTTAAATCTGAGATTGATAGATTTTTGTTAACCAAAGGCATTAAGGGATATGGGACTAAGGCGGGTATATGGAATTAGTTCACAGATCAACCATGATCTCATTGAAAGGCAGAGCAGGCTCAACAGGCTAAATGGCCCACTCGTGTTCTTATCTTTCTATGTTCCCATAATAAAGTTTCAATACCCTACAGGGAGTGGGCTTGCTAGCTGACAGGCAACAGCAAGGGCACTGGCAGAGTGGCAGGGGTGGGATAGGACAGCAGGTTCATGTTCCATGGAGCCACTGCCACTTGCTGCCTCCTGTTGTGCGCCACCTTCTTCGGCACAAAAGCGGCACATATGTCGGTGAGTGTCCTGCAAGATGTTTGGGTGATGTGGCTGTCATGGTTGAATAGCTGCCAGTGTGTGTGACCTGTGAGTTGTGGGTGTGCAACTTGAAACAGTGGTAATTTGTAAGTGTGGGAGGAACCATCTGATTGCAAGAGTTGAGTGCAGATTGAAAGTTTTTGTTGGTATGTGGGTGATGGGGGCTGTAGTGTGTGGAGCAGTGGATGAGGCTAGTGGTGCAGTTGGTAGGAGACGCCACTTGACAATTGACCTCACTCACCTTGACCACTCGTGTCAAAGCTTTGAACTTCTTGCTGCACTGCATCCATATGCGTGGTGCTATACGCCTGGCATTGACTTCACCCCCTATCGCCTCCCACTGCCTCGGTAGCATATGTCTGGAGGGCCTCTTGCCCCCTCCCTCCCCCAGCAGATACTTAGGATGCCCCTTCTTCTGTCCACCTCTTGCACCAAGGCCTCTAGTGCATCAGCAGAGAACCTTGGTGCACGCTCTCTCTCAGGCCTGATACAAACTCAGATCGGCAGATTGGTGGGGTCTGGCGTGCAGGCTGGAGGATATGGGATTTAGTAGTGCGCAACCTTTATTCAATGTTTTAACATAACTCAACAGATTGTAAACATAGGGATGGGACCTGTATCTGTGATTTATGCGTGTGATGTCTGATCTCCGTTTAGACTCCGTGCGGACCCATATCTTATATTTTGCTAATAAGAGGTGCCGGCTGCCTTTAAGTGGGGCTAGCCACTCGCGATATCGGGACCCCCCTGCTGGTGAGCAGCCACTCAACAGCGCAGCCAGGCCTGGCTGCTTGCAGCAATCAGGTAAATCACCGGGCAGCACGAGTGTTGCGTGCTGCCTGCATCTCAACAACCAGGCGCGGGTTAATAGCGCACCGCGACCCCCTCGCCCGGTTTCGCGGGTTCTCCAATATAACCCCCTTAAAGTCTCCTTGCAGATTTATTAGCCACAAACCTAATGCACATAATAATAAAGAAAACAAAACCAGGAAGAAAGAACATCTCCAGCAGTCACTATAAACTGCAGGGTAATTGGCTGCAGGAATTCAAATATTTGCTCAGTCTTTCCTCCACCACGGTCGATTTGTCTCCTTTCTCTTGTTTTATTATGTTATGTGTTTTGGCAGCCCCCCCGACCAATTTTTTTATATTTGTTTTCAGCCATTTCTTTGTTCTTCTTGGTGTGCGTGCTTGTGCGTGGATATCTGTGTAAGCATGGGTGCGTGTACATTTGTGTTAGTGTGTATGTGCACCTCTCCGTGGGTGTTTCTTGCATGTCTGTATGTTTTTACATCGGTAAAATGAGGCTACTGTCAGGAAATTGCCCTCACCGTGAAGTGTCTTTGACTTTGATTATCCTTCCATGAAATGGTGGAGCTTGACTGCTTCAGTGCTGTGTTTTCAGGCTCAATTAATATGCCCCAACAACAACATGTGGTGATATACGTGACGATTTTAACTCAGCCTGCCTGGTGGAAACGGAAAGGTAGCAGAGTTAAAATTGCTGTGCACCATGTAATGCCCCATTACTGCTCAGCTGCCATATACTGGAGCCTTTCACTGGGTGGCCCTGTGCCCACCTGAATCAGGCAGGAGCCTCATTACAATATGTAAATCAGGATCCTGTGACATACATAGGACCCCCATGCAATATAGTAGGACAACTGGGAGTAGTGTGTGTTGTGCACTCTCCATGTAACAACAAAAATAACTTGCATTTATATAGCGCCTTTAATGTAGTAAAATATCCCACAGGGACGATTATCAAACAAAATTTGACACCGAGCCACATAAGGAGATACCAGGATAGGTGACCAAAAACTTAGCCAAAGAAGTAGGTTTAAAGAAGCATCTTAAAGGAGGAAAGAGGGGTAGAGAATTGAAGAGCTTTATGGAGGGATTCCAGAGCTTAGGGCCTAGGCAGCTGAAGACACGGCCGCCAATGGTAGAGTGATGAAAATCGAGGATGGACAAGAGGCCAGCACTGGAGGAGTGCTGAGATCTCAGATGTTGTAGGGCTGGAGGAGATTACAGAGATAGGGAGGGGTGAGGCCTTGGAGGGATTTGAAAACAAGGATGAGAATTTTAAAATCGAGGAGTTGCCAGGCCAGGAGCCAATGTAGGTCAGTGAGGACAAGGGTGATGGATGAAAGGGACTTGGTGCAAGTTAGGATACAGATAGCAGAGATTTGAATGAGCTCAAGTTTACGGAGGGTGCAAGTTGGGAGATCGGCCAGGAGAGCATTGTGTGGTTGAGTCTGGAGGTAACAAAAGCATGGATGGGAGATTCAGCAGCAGATAAGCTGCAGCGGGGTGGAGATGGGCGATATTACGGAGGTGGAAGTAGGCGGTCTTAGTGATGGAGATGATATGGGGTTGGAAGCTCAACTCACGGTCAAATGCAATTGAACTGGGCACTGAAGAGGCCCCAAAATAAATAAGATAATAATTATTTTTGTGGGACCATGAGGAACAGGAGTGCTCCTCTGGGCTTTATAAGAATAACGTGGGCTGCTGCTGCCCCGGGATCCCCCACTCTGTGAGTGGTTCCCCTCCCGACGAGCTGCAGTGGGACGTTTGGAGTGAAGTAGCTCGCTGTCAGCATGGTAACAAGGCCCAGCCCTCGAAATGGCCGGTGGCTCCAGTCGGCAGGAACACACGGGCATTCCTCCCACTGCCCGCCCGTTCCATGTCTAGAATTAAAATCTACCCCCATTATACCCCCAATATCATTAATGTAAGAAACATTTCAAAGCACTTCACAATAAGGGGTGGGGGAAGGAACAGATACTAAGTTAGAAGAGTTAAGCATGGTCAAAGAGTTTTGAAGAGGCTTCTGAAATTCTGGAAAGAAACAGCAATGCAGACATTTCAAGAGAGCAGAACTGTGATGAGTGAAGGCTCTATCACCAGTGGTGGAGCAGAGAGTCTGGAGGGTCTAGAACTAGAGGGCATAGTTGCATGATAAGGGGTCGGCTATTTAAGACTGAGAAGAGGAGGAATTTCTTCACTCAGAGGGTTGTGAATCTTTGGAATTCTCTACCCCAAAGGGCTGTGGATGTTGGGTCGTTGTGTATGTTCAAAGCTGAGACAGATAGATTTTTGGACTCTAGGGGAATCAAGGGATCTGGGGATCGGGCAGGAAAGTAGAGTTAAGATTGAAGATCAGTCATGATCTGATTGAATGGGGGAGCAGGCTCGAGGGGCCGAATGGCCTACTCCTGCTCCTATTTCTTATGTTCTTGTGTTCTTAGAAGGGAGGGAGCATGTAATAAAAAAGAAAATAGTAAGGGGATTTTAGAAACTTGTTAAAAGTAAAAGAATAGCTAAAGAAAGTAGGACTGCTCTGGGATAAAGAGGAATTCGATTTGTGCAGAAGGAAGGTCTGGTCGAGATATTACATTATTTTGCATCAGTTTTTACAAATGATGGCGGAAGTGAGAATATAGGAATGGAAACGGGGCAGTAGGGGGGTTATAATCGAGGTGTTCAACTTACTGCTTTGTTCCTGTTCCGGCAACATTTTAATTTGGGCTTTCCTCTAGGTAGCTGAGACACCTGCCTGAATCAGGTTGGAGCCTCATTAATCTATCCAAATAGGGGTCCTATGACACACACAGCACCCCGATGCAGTTTTGAACGTCTGAAAAGTTTTGAAGAGTGCCTCTGGAATAGTAGAGGTGCTCTTCCAGACTCAACAAGAATAATGTGGGTTGCTGCTACCCTGGGCTCCCTCACTCTGCGATCAGTTTCCCCCCACCAGAGTCTAGGCCTACCTTCCTGCCAGCTGGCTCAGCCTCTGGGCCACCCTATATTGCACTGGCCCGAAGCCGGCAAGTTGCAGCGGAATGCCCGTTAATGAGGCTCTGCTGGAGGGATCCAATGGCCAGTCGCCTGATTGTTGATATCACCTTTTATAGGTGTACTACAGGAGGATATGGATACATTGCTAGAGAAAATAGTAGAAAAGGAATTGGTTCTCAAAAAATGAACAGAACTCAAAGTGGATAAGTCACTGGGACCTAATGTATGCATCCTAGGCTGTTGAAGGAAGTCAGAGAGGAAAGAGCAGAAGCTCTGACCACAATTGATGGCATAGAAATTAGGCGCTACTTGGGCTACTAATGCCCCAGTATAGCAGGAGGAAGCATGTGCACATTTCTACCTGGACGCACGCCACCTGCCATATTGGATAAAGACAAAAGATAAGCGTCCTTTACCCACGCCTGAAACAGGCGTTAGGTCCTTCGCGTATGCAAATATGGGGCCTAAAGCCTGTTTGAGGCCCTCCCCTCTCCAAGATTGCCTTGAGGCAGCCAGTGCTAGTGAGAAATGTCTCTTCCAATACTGTGGATAAATGCACTGTGCAGTGTAGTTCTGAGCAATACAGGCAAGAAAGGTTCTAGGTTCAATCTTCATTTGTGTTGAACACTCAGTTTTACACTCGGAAGGTCATTTACCAAATGAGCAATCAGATGAACTTAATAATAAAAACGTACTTTGAAAGTTTATGCTGGGTAAGATAATGTGTTGCCATACAAGATTTCCTCAGCAGCTCATATGCCAGCAGGCGCTTCCAGCAACTGGGTGTATGAAAAGTCCCTAATATCCCCTTGAGGTGGTATTTTATCAATTCTGTTTGGTGGAGGTAATTCTTCATTAAACTGAATAAATATTTAAAACCTAATTTCTATGAATTTGCTGCATGCTTTTTGCACTAGCTCACTGAAATTCTAGTGAGCCATCAAGAAGACCTACAAGGACAATATAAAGATGCTGCAGCCATTTCCTCCCCTCTAAACAAAAACTTAAAAAGAAGGCTCATTGGGGTCTATTTTGACTTTTGGGCGCCTGATGGTGAAGCACGTTAGTCGGCCGCCCATTCCGGCAGTGATTTTGAAGACCAGGCCTCATTTAAATCTGGCAGGTGAACTGCAGGGGGTCAAACAGGCATCCCGGTGCAGCTCGCCGGTTTGAGGCCTCAAAATTGGGCCGGTGAGGCTGTCAGCAAGGTAAGTTGCGGGGGTGGGGTGTGGGGGTGTTGGGGTGGTTGTGATCGCGGTGGGTGGAGGTCCCAGGGCGGCAGTGGCCAAGATTATTTTTGTAGTCCCCAGAGCACTCCTGCTCCTCCGGAGCCCACAAGAATAATTCGACACTTAATCTTTAATGGACTTCTTCAGTTCCATTGTCCATTGAGCTGGTCGCTGCGGAGGCTCTGACCAGATCCGACCAAAAATATCAACCGGGACTCTATTTACATCATAGGACCCCAATTTCCATATTGAAAGGGGTCTGATGGCCGGCGCGGACACGATGGGCCGAAGGGCCTCTATCCGTGCTGTATAACTCTATGACTCTATGACTCTATTGCCTGAAACAGGGGGCGCTTTAGATACCTGGCAGGAGGCTCCTTTCAAAATGGAGCCAGCTGTATCACCGGTGCTAAAGCTACTGACTCCATTTTGAGTCCGTTATTGTCCCGTTTAATGCCAGGCGAAGGCAGTCAAACTCGAACTCATTGGGTGAACTTGTTTAAAGACACTTTGGACAGTGAAGCTCCTTTTATAATAAAACAATTATAATGTCTGGATTTACTTACCCTGAAACTGTAAAGAGTAGCACTCCTATTGTAAAATTATTACCTGCTTATGGGGAAACTCCCAACTCTAATCTTCCAATGCTTAGCCCATAAAGAGCAGTGGAATGTGTCTCATAGATCAATGGAAGCAAATGCCTGCAGTCATAAAGCACTTAACCTAATGTCTGCATGCTGACTAATTCTCTTAATTACACATTTTAAAATGTTCACTCAACTTCAAATACGAGATTCAGTTAGTCCCTCCAATATGTTGGCTTTTGCAGGGTGTAGGAGATCAGAGTTGTTTTTTTCTACATTATAGTTTTGCCTTTGGAGACGAACAATGTGGGTATTCCTGATCCAAACTGATCCCAGTAATCCTGGACAAGCTTCGCTAAGCAGCCAAAGGACACAGATGGATCCATTAAATTACCAGGGGTGGGGTGCATATTCCGGCTAGGCCATCTGGGACTAGACCACCATATGTTAGCTGCATGCTTAGCACAAGATGCCCCACTCCACACTGAAAATAATGTACATTCCCTGCAGTACCATGGGACAAGGACATGACCTGTTCCTCATTAAACCACCAGGGATAGGATCCATCCTCGTAAACAAACCACCAGAAAGCACAACCTCGTCTCACTAAACTCTCAGAAGTTTCATCCAGAAGTGGCTGATTTGACAAATGCACGACTGGCAGAAAACTTCCCCTCCTGGTCGGCACATCAAGAAATTACAGCTGTGCTGCCCATAATTTTCTGTCCATTGATTGATGAATATAAGGTGAATACAAACACGTGCCCATGATTTCCTGCTGTATATGTTGGTGGGCGAGGCTCACCGCCTATAACATGCATTTGTAAAATCGTCCCGATACACTCTCCTCCCCCTTCCTCACACATGATAGAGCCCAGAATCAAAAACACATAATTACATTGAGAAATGGCTGTGTGCAATTTAATTTAGGTAACAGCTGTTCTTAAGCTCAGAACAGTCCCATTTTGAGCTACTGATCACTCCAGTGCAGTACTGAGGGGAAAAAAGAAACACTTGCATTTATATTGTGCCTTTCACGACCTCAGGATGTCCCAAAGTGCTTTACAACCCTTTAAATATATTATTTTGAAGTGTAGTCATTGTGTAATATAGGAAATACGGCAGCCAATTTGCACACAAGGTCCCACAAACAACAAAGTGATAATGATCAGATAATCTGTTTTAGTGATGTTGGTTGAGAGATAAATATTGGTCAGGATACCAGGGAGAACTCTCTTGTGAAATAGTGCTATGGGATCTTTTACATCCACCTGAGAGGGCAGACAGTGCCTTGGTTTAATGTATCATCGGAAAGGCGGCACCTCCGATAGTGCAGCGCTCTCTCAGTACTGCACTGGAGCGTCAGCTTAGATTTTGTGCTCAAGTCTCTGGAGTGAGATTATGAACTCACAACCTTCTGACTCAGAGGCGAAAGTACTACCGACTGAACCACGGGGAGAGCTGCAATGACAGAGCTGCTGTCTTTCAGACGAGACGTTAAATCAAGGTCCTATCTGCATTCTCAGGCAGACATAAATGGTCCCACGGAAGTATTCAAAGAAGAGCAGTGAGTTCTCCTGGTGTCCTAGACAACATTTATCCCTCAACCAAAATCACCAAAACAGATGATCTAGTCATTTATCTCATTGCTGTTTGTGGGACCTTCGTCGACGCAGATTGGTTGCTGCATTTACCTAAATTATACTTGAAAGAAAGTACTTAATTGACTGTGAATCTCATCCTGAGGAAGTCAAAGACACTATAGAAATACCAGCTCTTTCTTTCGTAATGAGACTGAAAGGAAAAAAAATTCACATCACTTGGATATTTCATTTCTACGATTCTGCTTTTGAGCTGAGGAGGCTTGTTCTAGCAATTGTAAACACGTGGAGCTGGTGCACACAGGTTGCTCTGCTGTGAAGCACCAAATATAAAAGCAGCTGTAGTCTGCAGGCAGCTTCAGGTCAGCATTGAAACAGTGGGGGTAACTTTCAACTTGGTTGGGGGCGGATTGGCTGCCATTATGACCCCTCCCAGTTTTCCATTCCATTGACTTTGGGCGAGGCGTATAATAGGCCGCTGATCCGATACCACCAGTTTTCTGCCCCCGCCAAAGTTGAAAGTTACCCCCAGAGAATATCGTCTTCAAATCTCTCCTTGAAATACTGTCAAGACCGTGGGCACTTTCAGATTAAGCTATAAGGGGAGTTTTAATGGACGGAAAATCATTCAGGCTGTGAATTGAGTGTGCAGGCCGCCACACTGGAATTTCCAATTTGCGTTCTCATCATGTGAAACTCTGTAACTGTAAAATTTACCCTCTAATCACCTATGACCTCCAATCCTGTTCCCAGCCTGATTTGGATACAGTCAGTTCTGAATATCATTTGAGAACCATTTACTCTAAATGTCCCAGAATCCCTGTATCAGTCCTGCATGGTGTCTGTTTAAATTTTCACAAGATCACAAGATAAATACTCATTCGGCCCATCTTGGTTCATTCATATAGAAAAATAAGCCACCACCCCATTCAACACAATTATGTGTACAACATTAATTTGTAATACATGCAAAATACATGGCCCTGAACGTCCGTGGAGGTTCTCCTGATCTCCTGTCATAACTTTGGTGAGAGATCGGCTGAATCCCTGGAGAAAAGGTTGTAAATGTCTGAAAATGGCTATTTACACCATTTGTCCTGGGGTTCTGTCAATCTCCAATCAAAATTACGGTGGAGAATTGGGGCATCCTTCTGACTCAGAGGCGAGAATGCTACCGACTATCTTTGAAAGATATATTCCTGTAAACTTACCAGACATTGATCAGAGAATATAAATTGACCGTTCTCTATTTTTGGACTTTTGACATCAGAATTTTCCAACTTCGCATTTCCACTATAATGCTTGAATATTACCCCACATATTCCCACTACTTTTTAATGGCATTCTTAGCTGTGCAGTTGTAATATGGTCTTATGTAACACTAGCTATGGAAACAAGAATGAGGCATCATGCACTGGAACAGATGGTTAGCAGGTAATTTACAGACTTTGCTATTGACACTGGAATAAGTTCCCCAAAGTGGACTAGAAACCCATTAGTAATTCAATATGGAATATCTCATTATTATTTCAATGCCCCCTGCTTGTAATGCAATCAACAGTAGAGACAAGAGGGACGATTTTATGAGGCACTGTTGGCAGCAATGAACCTCACTGGTGTGCATGCGTTCGAAAATTAAGTCCCCAACTCGCACGCCCAGTAACATTTTTGCAACACAGAATCTTGAGAGGAGAAAAGAGGCAAACCCACATTTACATAGTTAAATAATTTAAATCAGGTCCCGCACAAAATTTCACAACTTTGGGTGAGGCTCCTTTCCTAGTGCACACATTGCCTCAGCAAATGGGCGCGTGGAAGTTCAGCTGACTTGGCCTGCTTTGACCCAATTCTTAAAGTGAAGCTGCTCATGTTTTGGTGAGCGTTCAAGTGTATCTCAAGGATCCCCCCTGCCCGAGCTCTGAACTCACATCTTTCTCTAGTTTCTCTCCTATCTCCCTCATGCTCGCTCCAAGCTCATCTTGACCATGAGACCCACCTCCTACCCCCTCGATCCTAACCCCACCAAACTGCTGACCACCCAACTTCCCTTCCTGATATTGTTAACAGTTCCCTCTCCTCAGGTACTGTCCCACTCCCCTTCAAATCTGCGGTCATCACCCCCTCAAAAAACCCACCCTTGACCCCTCTGTCCTTGCAAACTACCGCCCCATGTCCAACCTCCCTTTTCTCTCCAAAGTCCTTGAACGTGTTGTCGCCTCCCAAATCTGTGCCCATCTTTTCCGCAATTCCATGCTTGAATCCCTCCAATCAAGTTTCCGCCCCTGCCTCAGGACTGAAACGTCCCTTATCAAAGTCACAAATGACAACCTATGTGACTGTGTCACATATCTATCCCTCTACTCCTCCTCATACTTCTCGACCTGTCTGCATCCTTTGAAACTGTTGACCACACTATCCTCCTCCAACACCTCTCCTCCGTCGTCCAGCTGGGTGGGACTGCACTCACCTGGTTCCATTCTTGTCTATTCAGTCATAGCCAGAGAATCACCTACAATGGCTTTTCTTTCCACTCCTGCACTGTTACTTCTGGAGTCCCCCAAGGATCTATCCTTGGCCCCCTCCTATTTCTCATCTATATGCTGCCCCTCAGCAACATCATCCGAAAACACAGACATGTATGCTGACAACACCCAGCTCTACCTCACCAGCACCTATCTCAACCCCTCCACTGTCTCTTATTTGTCACACTGCTTGTCCGACATCTAGTACTGTTTGAGCAAAAATTTCCGCCAATTAAATATTGAGACGACCGAAGCCATTATCTTTGGACCCGCCACAAACTCTGTTCCCTAGCCGATGACTCCATCGCTCTCCCTGGCAACCTGAACCAGACCTTTGGCAACTTTGGCATCCTATTTGACCCTGAGATGAGCTGCTGACCACATATCCGCTCCATTACCAAGACCGCCTACTTCCTCCTCCATTACATCGCCCATCTGCCCCCGCCACAGCTCATCTATTGCTGAAACCCTCATCCATGCCTTTGTTACCACCAGATTCGCCTATTCCAATGCTGTCCTGGCTGGCCTCCCATCTTCCACCCTACATAAACTTGAGCTCATCCAAAACTCTGCTGCCCCTTTCCTAACTCACACCAAGCCCTGTTCTCCCATCACCCCTGTGCTTGCTGACCTACATCGGCTCCCAGTCCGGGAAAGCCTGATTTTAAAATTCTCATCCTTGTTTTCAAATCCCTCCACGGCCTCACCTCTCCCTTTCTCTGTAACCTCCTCTAGCCCTACAACCCTCCAAGATCTCTGTGCTCCTCCAATTCTTTTCTCTTGCACGTCCCCAATTTATTTGCTCTACCGTTGGTGACCGTGCCTTCAGCTGCCTAGGCCCTGAGCTCTGGAACTCCCTCTCTAAACCTCTCTGCTTCTCTACCTCTCCTCCTTTTAAGACGCTCCTTAAAATCACCTCTTAGATTAAGCTTTTGGTCACCTGTCCTACTATCTCGTTATGTGGCCTGGTGTCAAATTTTGTTTGATAATGCTCCTGTGAAGCACCTTGGGACATTTTACTACATTAAAGGCGCTATATAAATGCACGTTGTTTTTGTTGTTGTATTTTCTTTTCAGCAGTGAGCTTTTATCTACTTCTGCATTGAACTGCTTGCAAACTTGTATTTATGCCTTTTTTTGTTAAAGCCTTCAGTTTGCAAAGCAAGACTTTTGACAATTGCTGCATCAGAATTCAAGTTGTACCTAACAACACTGGGAGGATGGGGATCGCTTTGGTTGTTCCCATAGTGTTGCATGAAGTGGATGAAGCAGACCAATTCATGAGGTCTGATGACACCCCAGGCGATATGTTTGCTGCAGTCAAGGATAAGTGTTTACAGACCATGCCACTCCTACCTGGGTATGTGAGAAGAGGCCTGTCCTCACTGACTCTGCTTTAATGCAGAGGCAATGATTGACCCAGGCCATATGCTACAGGCCACTTTATAGACAACGTCTAAGATTGGGGTGTCTCTTCCCATAATGGGAAGGTCATTACAGCAGTGAGCTACTATGCAATAGGATCCTTCCACATTATTGCAGGGGACATCTGCCAGATACGCTAGCTTGTAGTTCTTACCTGTATAAAGTAAGTGTCCGACACCATGTTTGCCAGGGAAACAACTTTACCATTTTCCTAGTGGAAAGGAGACGCCAACTGCAGAGCACGCAGAACTTGTACCAATTGGAAAAAGAGCCCCGAGAGTCCAAGGCGTACATGAACAGGAAGGGATATCACTCCATAAATATGCAGTTTTTGACCACAGAAATTTGATCCTGCAAATTGATGCACATTATCTGGGGAGCACCCATGATTATTTTATTACACAGAGTCCATGGTGCCTGTATTATTTGAAAGTCCCAAGAGAATGAATGGCTTTCAATTTTCATCCAATGCCTTATGATCCCAATTAGAAGCTACCAAAAAACATCACAGCACAGTTACAATGAGGCCCATGCCACCAGGTTACTGTTGAGCACATCCGAGGGACACTGAGGCAACAATTCTCTAAATGGTTGCACTATTTTGCCCTCCAAAAGAAATGAGTATTCAGCAGGATGAAGAGGTGAGGGACGTTGGTGGGAGCTGATTTGCAAGCAGGGAGGGAGATTGGAGCAAAGCTGCATTCTTATCCTTGTTTTCAAATCCCTCCATGGCCTTGCCCCTCCCTATCTCTGTAACCTCCTCCAGCCCTACAACCCTCCAAGATTTCTGTGCTCCTCCATTTCTGGCCTCTTGCGCATCCCCGATTTTTATTGCTCCACCATTGGTGGCTGTGCCTTCAGCTGTCTAGGCCCTAAGCTCCGGAATTCCCTCCGTAAACCTCTCTCCCTCTTTACCTCTCTCTCCTACTTTAAGACACTACTTAAAACCTACCTCTTTTACCAAGCTTTTGGTCACCTGTACTAATATCTCCTTATGTGGCTCAGTGTTGAATTTTGTTTGATAATGCTCCTGTGAAGCGACTTGGGACGTTTTGCTACGTTAAAGGTGCTATATAAATGCAAGTTGTTGTTTGAGAACTACTTCCAGGAATGGACACATCCTGCCACTATTTCAGCTAATAAAGCCAACCACTGTTACCCCCAAAACATATTACACATTGCTGCTCCTCAACCTGAACTGCCATCTTTCAGCCCTGTAATCAGATCACCTCCATCTCTGTGCTAGGCCTTTTCAAATTAGCTTGTCTGGTGTTTTTTTCTGTCAGTGCTCTTACAGATTATCTGTGGATTGCCCAGTGCATAGTATTATTGTCCATTGCAATTATGTGATGCAGTTTCTGTTGAATGAAGAAATGTTGCAAAAAGATGTAAATGCTTTGTGCATGCTTTGCATATTATCTCCCTGAGGGTACAACAGATGAACATTTACAATTTTCCATGCTTTGTATAAAGGAAGAGTATGTATGTATAGAACGGTGCCTATGTTTATCTTGGCACTTCTCCTGATGCCACTAAACTTCATCCTCAATTCTTCCCAGGTACAGTGGAGCTAGGAGACTCCATTCACTCATTTGGCTGTTTTCACCCACGCCATTTGCACCTGGGATTTAACAGGTGGTTGCTCTTCGGCAGCAGACAGGGCTATCCTCCTTCGCAGCACTTTCTGCAGCAGCTGAGGTAGGGAGACTTTGCGACTGCCTTATTGTGTACACGGTGCTGTCAACTCCGTTGCTCCATGCTGCTTCCAGCAGAGCAATTGCAGGCAACTTTGAGAATTGCCGGCTAGCCTAATTAATGTTGCAATTTGCAGCCAAATACCATTCTGGCCAGATTCCTTACACACATTTTCCCCATTCAAGTGGAAGGGAGGAATTTGCCTTGCAAAATTCAGTGAGGATAACTGTACCCACAACTGTCATGGGAATTGATGTGCCATGGGTGATTGCAGCCCTGATTTTGCTGGACTCGCAAAATTGTGGCTCTCTACCTCTCTTACCTACTTTAAGATGCTCCATAAAACCTACCTTTTTGACCAAACTTTTGGTCACTTGTCCTAATACCTCTTTATGTGGCTCCATGTCAAATTTTGTCTGATAACACTCCTGTGAAGCGTCTTGGGACTTTTTATTATGTTAAAGGCGCTATATAAATGCAAGTTGTTGTTGTACAATGCTAATACAACAACTTCCATTTCTATAGCTTGTATTATGGACAGAGAGCTGTTTCAAAGTGCTTTACAGATAGCAAGTGGACACCAAATTAGGAGGGGAAGTTTAAGGAGGTTTTTGAAGGCAGGTGGAAGAGCTGAAATGCAGAAGGATGTTGTTCTAAAGGGTGGAGGAAAGATGGTTAGAGGAATGGTGACTGATGGTGAAGTGGAGGGAGTGAGGAACGAGAAGTTTGTGGGTATTGGAGAATCAGAGGGCGCACACTGGGAATTAGATCTTGGAGTTGGGAAGACTGAGGCCGTGGAGCAGTTTGAATCTTTAAAATTGATCACCTGAGACACAGGAATACAGTGTAACTTGACAAGGACAAAGATGATTGGGATGCAGGTCATAATGGGGTTGTGGCATTTTGAACAACTTTGGATGCAGGTTATGGATGGTAGAGGTGGGGAGGCCAGCAAGGAGTGATTTAAAAGATAAGCTTTAGCACCAAAACTGACCATCCGTAACAACCATTCCTGGGCACCTCTGAAGTTTACACAATAAAGGGAAGAGCCTTTACATTCTTTTTTTTAAATTAGGTGGCATGATAACATTATGCAGCCAGAGGCAATTGTAATTAAGACAGATATCTTACCAATTTGACCCTGGTGGTTTCTGGGAGCACAAAAAGACTGAAAAATTGTACTGCGTGATCAACAGAAAAGTCACAGATTACCTACAGTCTGCTGCACGCTCCAGCAACCCTGATCCAACAAATGATAAAAAAGGGCAATCATCCACATTGACAAGCGGTCACTGTTGGAGGTTCACTTCAGTCATTTATTCTGCACCTGGTCTTGAGCCAAAGACACCCTTCGATGACGATGGTCCAATTAATCAAATAGTGTGCTTCTATTCCGGGCGCTCATTTTAAAATGGAAATGCTTGCTCTATGTGCGATAGTATTGCCCTTTTCACTAATGTTAAAACAGCAATCTCTATTTGGCACAACTAGCTTACCTAATGAGTAGCAGAGCTCCCTTGTCTGTGTTGAGTCAACTGATCTCAGCCAAAGCAGCGGTCGGGACACTACAATGGGCCTCAGTACCCATAGGTCAAGGGGAAAGTTAGCTAGCGTACCTGATCCTTATGTATTTACAGCCAACCCTGCTGGAAGAGTGTGTGAATGGATATCGGTTAAGGACAGGATCAAGCTCAGCTGTGATAGCCCCAGATTTGAATAGTCATCTGACACTGTCAATACTTGCATATGGCCATTTTGCTGAGATGCCAAATGGGAGACCAGTACCCCTCAGAATCGTGCTTCAGCAAAGGATCAACTACTTC
Source organism: Heptranchias perlo (assembly GCF_035084215.1). Classification (NCBI taxonomy): domain Eukaryota; kingdom Metazoa; phylum Chordata; class Chondrichthyes; order Hexanchiformes; family Hexanchidae; genus Heptranchias; species Heptranchias perlo. Next base: position 44,077,639 of record NC_090329.1, on the reverse strand, counting down.
AGGAGAGGAGAGGGAAAATTGGTAGAGAAAATTGAATAGTCAAACTGCCTTTATGTGAGCTATTCAATTCTTCCCTCCCCCACTCTTCACCCCCACTCCCCACACTAACATCATGCACTGAATCAAGGACGTTAATGTCCAGAATCAGGAGAAGTTACATGACTAAAGTGCATTATCTACTATCAACTCACATGATTCAAGTTTCCCATGTACAGAATCATAGAAACAATGAGGGTGAAGTTGGGCCATTTAACGTCCGTTTTCTAGGCGCTACGCGAACACCTAAGTCCCGAAAATGGGTCTGAGATGTGTGCGCACAACACCATCCTGGTAAAGGGGTTTGTGCACACGCACCTAACGACCGCTAGCAGCATGTAGAGTAGGGAGATGATGACGTGAATCAGTGTGCAACGCTGATTTGAACCAACCGGTGAAATTTTGGAACTTCATGCTCCAGTCTTAACCTCGCACAGCTGAACACGACGATAAATGGCATGAAGGACCCCTCCACCGGTGCTATTTAAAGGGATCATGAAGTACTAACAGGTTAGTTGCTGGATTATTTCTTCTGGCTGCTGATGCAATTGCATGTGTTTTTGGAAGTTTCCTATACTTGGCTAAAGTTTCAATATTCTATAGAGAGTGGTCAGGCTGGTCTTGCAGTACTTTGGTGGCATTTAAAATCTGGTGCCGAAAAGAGTTGCTTCCAGACATGAGTGGTCTGGTAGGGCTTCCTCTGGGAATTGAACATGACTGGGAGAATGAAGAGGCGTCACACAGAGCAGGACAAGCTGCTAGAAGAGGGAGGAGGAGCAGGAGGAGGAGCAGGGCAATCAGCAGGAGACCATGTCTGTCGAGGGTCTTTAGGGATCAATTCTCTTACCTCAACTTCAACGACGACTAGTGCATTAGACGTCTTCAGTTCACTAAAGAGGTCGTAACTGAAATTTGTCAACTGCTGCAGCCACAACTGCAGCCTCAGAGCAGGGCAAAGACAACATTGCCTGTGGCTGTCAAGGTGACCGTGGATCTTAATTTTTATGGCTCTGGCTGCTTTCAGGCTACTGCTGGAGAAATAAGCAACATCTCACAGTTTGCAATGCACTGTAGTATAAGGGTGGTCACTGAGGCTCTCTATACAATGAGAAACAGATTCATCTCATTCCTTCCTGCCAGAGACAAGCAGCAGGAGTGAGCACAAGGTTTTGCTCATGTTGCAGGCTTCCCCATGGTGCAGGGTGCCATTGACTGCATGCATATTACCATGTGTGCTCCACATCTGAACTCGGCCATATTCATGAACAGAAAGGGATTCCACTCCCTCAATATGCAGTTGGTGTGTGACCACACGCAGTGCAACATGCAGGTCAATGCCCGTTATCCTGGCAGCAGTCATGATTCCTTCATCCTGCGGCAGTCCTCTGTTCCACCTGTATTTCAACCAGCACGGCAAGTCAAAGACTGACTATTGGGTGACAAGGGTTATCCCCTCAAGAAATGGCTCATGACTCCGGTCAGGAACCCACGCACACATGAAGAGCAGGCCTACAATGAGAGCCATGCTGCCACAAGGAAAATTATAGAGCACACCATAGGCGTCCTCAAGCAATGCTTCCATATCCTGGACTGCACTGGAGGAGCCCTGCAGTACTTGGCTGAGCGGGTATCAAGACTTGCCATTATGAGTGAACAGCCCTTGCCACTGCCTATAAGGAGGGAACCTGAACAAGAGGAAGAGGCAGAGGAAGAGGAGGAAGAGCTGGAAGAGGAGGTGGAGGAGGAAGTGGAGGAGGAAGTGCAGCAGGAAGTGGAGAAAAAGGGAAGGAGGCTAAAATGTAGACAGGCCCTGTCTGCCTGGGCTCTGCGTGACCAGCTGATTAATGAGCGATACCAGTAACCTCAACAACATCTCCCCATTCACCAACAGTCCCACACTCCTTACCTTTCCTCGCTCACATCACCATCAAATCATCCTCCTTATGATTACACATTGCTTCCTCCCTCAGCTCAACGCAGAAATAAAACCCACCACCAAATGCTAATTCAGAGGCACATTTGTAAATTAATACATAAAATTATGCAAACAAAATGAGACTATTCACCTTTGTGCATTCCCTTAGTGCCTGTCGTTTGTGTGCCTTTACCTTTCTTAGTGCTTCTGAGAAGCATCTCCAGTGACTGGAGTATGGGTTGTGGGAGGCTGCTGACCTTCAATTGAGGAGATTGCAGATGGCCATAGAGGACCTCGAGCAGCTCTGGGCCGAGAGGGCCCGGCTTCAGACTGCATCATCTCGGCCTGGGCTGCAGCAGTCTGGGCTGGCTGGCTGACAGGCAACAGCAAGGGCACTGGCGGAGTGGCAGGGGTGGGAGCAGGAATGCTGTCATCCTGAGAGAGGACAGCAGGTTTGTCTTCCATAGCACCACTGCCACTCTCCCGGGGCAGCACCCCAGCAATCCTGGTGATCTGTTAGAGAACAGGTTGCTGGACTGCTATGGTGCCCTGGAAATCCCTTTCAACAATGGTACCCAGAGCCACGATAGCAGCAGTCTGAGCTTCTAAGGCAGCAGTCTGAGCTCCCATTGCAACAGTCTTCATGGAAGATGTTTGTGCTGCAATGGAAGCTGTGATATCGGTCATCAGACGTTGCATCATGGCAATTTCCACAGGTGTGCTGATAGAGGTGACCACCCATTCCATGTGGGAAAGGATGGGCTCCAAGCTCTGCACAAAGCCCTGTTCCAAATTGGAACTGGACTTCTTCATGCTTCTTGACATTGTGTGAAGGCTTTCTGGCAGGCTTTCCAGTGCACCAAGCATTTGGTTGTGTACACCCATCAGCCTTCTTCTGTAGCCTGGCCCGTCAAAGTCCTCATCTGACTCCTCTGCAGCAGAACTAGTGAGTGACCACATCCACCGGTGAGTTGGCACTTGTGGTATCCTTTCCCCCCACCCCGGCTCCTGTGCACTTGTGCCTGGTGTCTCACCATGTGCCGATCCCTCCTCTATCCTAGCCTCTAAAGTATGCGCAGTGTCAGTCTCTGAGCTGGTGGCTGCAAGTGTAAGATCGAGTGACGGTGTCTCTTCATCATCACTGTCTTCTTCCTCTGCCTCCTCTGACTGTGAAGGTTCCAGTTCTTGGGTATCTGAAATGACAAAGGGACATGGTTTGAGTTGTGATGAGGGGAGAGGAGAAAGTAAGAAGTGCGTGCTTACACCATCTCCAGCACATAAGTCAGAAAAGATTGTGGGATGAGGGCGAGGTGGAAAGAGAGAAGGAGGATTAGGTATGCAGAGATCCTCATCATCGATCCCTCCAGCATTGCCAGTGGCCACGGTCTCAGCGATGGTCCTTCCAATGATGGCTAGCACTGTCACCTCCATGGGAGTTAGAATGTATAGGTGCGCTTGTCCTCCTCCAGTTCTTTCTTGCTGCCTCCTCTTATGCGCCATCTTCTCCTACTAGAGTGAGTATCCCAAGATGTTTGGGTGATGTGGCTGTCATGGTTGCATAGCTGCGTGTGTGACCTGTGAGTTGTGGACGTGAGGCTTGCAACAGTGGTAATGTGTGAGGGTAAGATAAAGCATATGATTTGAATGGTTGAATACTAATTGAGAGATTGTTGGTAGGTGGATGGTGGGGGGTGTAGTGCATTGAGCAGTGGATGATGCTAGTGGAGCAGTTGGTAGCATATGCCACTTGAATCTTGAACTCACTCACCTTGACAGCTCATGTTAAATCATTGAACTTCTTCCTGCACTGCATCCATGTTCTTGGAGCTATGCTCCTGGCATTTACCTCCTCCATTACTCCTGCCTCTGTCTCTCAAGCATATGTCTGGAGGGTCTCTTGCGCCTCTGTGGCTATTGGATGCCCCTCCTTCTCTCCACTTCTTGCACCAAGAACATTATCAGAAAAACTTGGTGCAAAGTATCTGATTCAGTTTTGAAATGACTCCCACTACTTCTTACAGCCACCATGCACCCCACCTTTAAGAGGTGCCGGCTGCCTTTAAGAAGCACAAGCCACTCGCGATATTGGGGCCTCCTGCTGATACGTGCAGCCAACCAATACCGCAAGTATCACTGGCTGCACGCAGCAATCATTTAAAACAGCAGGCAGCATGAATTTTAGGTGCTGCCTGCATCACAACTATTGGACGCGGGTTCATTACATACTGCAATCCAGCGCAAGTTTTCAGGGGTTATCCAAATTAGCTCCCATAGAATCATAAAGCACAGAAGAAGGCCAGTTGGCCCATTTGCCGGCTCTTTGAAAGAGCTATCCAATTAGTCCCACTCCCCTACTCTTTCCCCATAGCCTTGCAAATTTTCCCCTTCAAGTATTTATCTAATTCCCTTTTGAGAGTTACTATTGAATCTGCTTCCACCAACTTTTCAGGCAGTGCATTCCAGATCATAATAATTTGCTGTGTAAAAAATGTTTCCTCATGTCGCTTCTGGTTCTTTTGGCATTTACCTTAAATCTGTGTCCTCTGGTTACCAACCTTTCTGCCACTGGAAACAATTTCTCCTTATTTACTCTATCAAAACCCTTCATGAATTTGAACATCTCTATCAAATCTCCCCTTAACGTCTTCTGCTCTAAGGAGAACAATCCCAGCTTCTCAAATCTCTCCACCTAACTGAAGTTCCTCATCCCTGGTACCATTCTAGTAAATCTCCTCTGCACCCTCTCCAAGGTCATGACATCCTTCCTAAAGTGTGGTGTCCAGAATTGGCCACAATTCCAGCTAGGGCCTAACCAGTGTTTTATAAAGGTTTAGCATAACTTCCTTGCTTTTGTACTCTATGCCTCTATTTATAAAGCCAAGTATCCCACACACCCAAGTCCCTCTGTTCCTGCACCCCCTTTAAAATTATACCATTTAGTTTATATTGCCTCTCCTTATTCCTCCTACCAAAATGAATGACTTCACATTTCTCTGCATTAAACTTCATCTGCCATATGTCTGCCCATTTCACCGGTCTGTGTCTGGCCTCTTGAAGTCTGTTACTATCCTCCTCACTGTTTACTACATTTCTGAGTTTCATGTCATCTGCAAACTTTGAAATCATGCCCTCTATACCCAAGTCCAGGTCATTAATATATATCAAGAAGAGCAGTAGTGTTCTCCAGGGGCCTAATACTGACCCCTGGAGAACACTACTGTATACTTCCCTCCAGTCTGAAAAACAACCGTTCACCACTACCTTCTGCTTTCTGTCCATTAGCCAATTTTGTATCTATGCAGCCACTGTCCCTTTAATCCCATGGGCTTCAATTGTGCTAACAAGTTTATTATGTGGTACTTTATTAAACATCTTTTGAAAGTCCATATACATAACATCAACCGCACTACCCTCATCAACCCTCTCCGTTACTTCATCAAAGAACTGGATGAAGACTGCAGTGCTGATGTGGGTAAATACAGAGAAAAAAAAAACTTTCTTATGTTAGTTCTGAGAAAATTCCTTTTAAAAAATGCAATTCTTCCTCTGCAATTGGATTACAGACACATACATCTGAAACTATTATTTCTACTTATCAGCAAGTGCAAGATTTATTGGAAACAGACAGGATGATTCAGTAATGAGGTGTGTTGGAGCACCAATGCTGGGAAGTGCCCATTTTCCACTGAGAACAGGGTAAGTGCTTGCCAAAAAGGAGGGAGTTGCGATCAGAGTGAGAGTCAGTCACCCAGGTGATTCCTGCACATCTCCTAGCTTCCACTTCAGAGTGTGAAGGCCTGGCCAAAGTTTAGCTTGCCCTCTGAGCTGCAGTTTTGTATGGGAAACTCCGGGAATAAGGCTAAAATAAAGTGATTTTGCCCTCATATTAAAATAAATCAATGATTTTAACTGGGCAACTTTCTATTTGTGGTATTCTTATAGTTAAATTTGTTGTCTATGTATGGCAATATGCCCATTGAGACAAGCCAATGGCATTATTTACAAAAACACATGTTTATAACATTTCTATTGTAACTTTCACACCATTTTTTACATCACCTCTCTGAAATGCCTGCACTACACAAACGATTCCCTAATCAAAAGGATAAGCAGGCAACTTTTCCGAGAACATTGCTGCTCTGTTTATACTCATTAGAAGGCACACAAGAGTAAATTGGGTAGACTTTGCTTTTCCCTCCTTCTCCCCTTGCAGAGGAACCTTGCTTTTACTCAGCAACCAGGCCGAGATTAGAAATCACCAAGGGGCCTGGACTTCAATTTTTTTTTTAATTAACCAGATTGGCATCATTGTTCAGGGGTCCGAGGACAACTTGCCTGGGTCAACGAGTGGGAAGCCGAGGAGCCTCGGCAAACTTCTCCCAAAGGACGCGTAGGCAGCAGAGTTTCCGCAGTTGTGGTCAGGAGATTCAATCAAAGTAGTACTTGTGCTCACCTAACCCCGGTATATGAGGTACCCTCTCACTCATCCTGCAAATGCTGGTGAGGTCAGTGCTTGAGAACACCAGTGGGCACGATCAAACGTAACTGCCAGGATCACGAGCCGAGAAATTTTCTGGCCAAAGTCATGCACCTCGCCCATGTCACACCTTAAATGTTTCCACAGCATGAAAAATTATCCATCGTACTTGAATGATCGTTTCAAATAACCATCATCTGTTCAGATAACTACTGATTTGCTGGGAGATTGTCATGAGGCAGGTAGGAAAACTATCACTAACCATCAGGAAACAATAAACTGCACAAAACCAAGCAATCACATTGTTGTTTTTTCATAGCTACCAATCTGGATCCAGGAATCAACAAAAAAAAACCCACTGAAACGTCTTTTTTGTTCTGGTTTTTCTAAGCAGCCATGTTGTTTCCTCTGACCCTGACACCACTTCTAGCCCAGGCAGGCCCGTGTGGGTTTCTCTGTCTCCGCTGCTAGCTCTGACAGGCCCACCTCAAGTTCTCCAGCTCACCTCACAGTCCTGATTTGCTCCCACACACTGATTACTTCTGTTTATCCCAGTCCCATGCTCAAGCCTCCTTGCTCCCTCCCAGTCCAGTTACAGAGGAAAGAACACCATCAGTGGATCCTGGTACAGGGGAATGCTGCACAGATTCATGGATGCATAATAACATCATTCTAGCAATATCAATAGAAACCATGGCTTTAAAATTGGTTGATATGGGTGGTCCTTTCAAGAAAATATTTACCATTGGGAGGAAGTGAGAGGTCAGGGTCTGAGCGAGGAGGAGGGAGGGCACATTCCTATTTCTGCTAACATCTACTCTAACATTATAAAATCCACGTAAGTAACTAAACTATTTTGCAAGAACAGCTGCCCTTGAAGGGTTTGCGTGGGAATGACACTAGACTGTCCTTGGAATATTCTACATGACTTCTTTGTATATATATCTCGCTTAGTGCCGATTTTGTTTCAGGAAGAAGAAAACACAGTACCTCTGTTAAAGTATGAGGAAGAAAAAGAGAGAAAAAGTGTGCAAGAGACACACAGGGGAGAGAGCAGACAGAGAAGGGAAGGAAAGACTTACAGAAGGATGGAAAGAACGTGCGAGAAAAAGTGTTGGAATCAAACAGAGATACAGAGATGATGATGAGAGAAAGTATGAGAGGTATATAGAGATAGAAAAACAGAGACAGAAAGAGGGGACAGAAAGAATTAAAGTACGAAAATAGGCAGAGACACAGTTACAGGAAGAGAAAGCTATAATTTTTTAAAAATGTCTGAGAGAAACACTATGTGAGATGAATTAGTCTTTGTTAATCAACAACAACCAGAATTTCTATTTAAATAATGACTTCAAAGAAATCCCAAAGCACTTCACAGAATGAGTGTGTAGAAAACAAATGGTGAGCCAAGAGAGGGGAGCTGAAGAAGATTGATTAAAAGCTTGGTCAAAGAAATGGCTTTAGAAGAGGTTTTTAAAGGATGGGAGAGAGGTAAAAAAGTTTAACAAGGGAATTCCAGAAAGTAAGACCCAGGCTGTGGAAGACTGCCAACAACGTGAGGCAAGGAGCAAGGACAAGGATAGACCATTCAGGCCCTGGAGCATATTCCACCATTTAATTAGATCATGGCTGATCTTTTCCTCAATTCCATTTACCTGCCTTTGCTCCATATCCCTTGATACACTCACCTAACAAAAATCTATCAATCTCTGTCTTGAAAATTGAAATTGACCCAGCTCCACAGCCTTTTGGGAAGAACAGTTCCAGATTTGTGTGAAAATGTGCTTCCTGTTTTCACTCCTAAATGCCTTAGCTCTAACTTTAAGATTATTCCCTCTTGTTCTATATTTCCCCACTAGAGAAAATAGTTTCTCCGTATCTACCTTATCAAACCCCTTTATCATTTTAAAGACCTCAATTAGATCAACCCATATCTTTCTAAACTCAAGGGAATTCAAACCAAGTTTATGCAACCAATCCTCATAATTTAATCCTTTAAACCTTGGTATCATTCTAGTGAATCTGTACTGCAGCCCCTCCAAGGATCTAATATATCTTTCCTGCGATGTGGTGCCCAAAACTGAAGGCAATACTCCAGATGGGATCGGACTAAGGCTCCGTACAACTGAAACATCACTTTCTCACTTTTGTATTCCAACCCTCTTAAGATAAAGACCAACTTTAATTTTAACTGCCTCCCTGCCCAATTTCCACCAGGTGAGGGCAATTAAAATCGGGGGCCTTTGTCTCTAATGATAGATTCCAGTAACTTCCCCACAACTGATATTAAACTAGAGTTACCTATTTTCTCCCTTTCTCCCTTCTTAAATAATGGACTGGCATTTGCAATTTTCTAATGAAATAACACAATTTCTGAATCTAGAGAGCTTTGGAAAATTATGACTAAGTTTCATCACCTATTTCTTTTAATTTTCTGGAGTGTAACTCATCAGATCCTGGAAATTTGTCTATCTTAAGTCTCATTATTTACTCCATTGCCATTTCTTTAACTTATATTAAATCCATTATGACTGACTTTTTTAGGTTCCTTTGTATTTTGTCCTCCTCCTTCACTGTGAAAACGTGTACAAAGTAGTCATTTAACAATTCTGCTATTTCCTTGTCAATTATAGTCCTGACTGCATTTGTCTTTAATGGGCCTATATTCCCCCTTACCACGTTTTTTCTTTTAATGTATTTATAAAAACTTTTGCTGTTAGCTTTAATATCCCTTGCAAGTTTTTTTAAAATTCTTTTTTGTACTTATTACTTTCTTTGAATCCCTTTGTTGTTTTTTATTGCTCACCCAGTCCACTGGATTTCCACTTTTCCTTGCATTTGTATAAGTCTTTTCTTTTAGCTTGATACTGTCTCTTGCCTTATTTGTTGAACATGGTAACTTAACTATACCTGTGGAGCTTTTGCCTTTTAAGGGTATGCATTAGTTTTGCATCATACCAAATACTTATTTGAATACTTCCCACTATCTGTAGGTTTACCCATTAACAGTTCAGCCCAGTTTACTGTGGTCAATTAGTTTCTCATCCTATTGATATTTGCCTTACTTAAATTTAAAACTTTGCTTTGTGACTCATTTCTCCCTCTCAAACCTAATATCAAATTCAATCATATTATGGTCAATAATTGCAAAACGTTCCCTTATCATCAGACTGTTAACTAATTCTGGCATGTTACTCATCACTAAAGCTTGTATGGTCTGTTCACTTGTTGTTTCTAAAACACATTGGGAGTTATATTGGATAACCCCTGAAACCAGGCGCGGGGGTCGCGGTGCACGAGTAACCTGCGCCCGGTCGTTGAGATGCAGGCAGCACGTAACGTTTGTGCTGCCTGGTGATTTACCCGATTGCTGCGTCCAGCCAGCGCTACCTGTGCTGTTGAGTGGCTGCTCACCAGCAGGGGGGCCCCGATATCGCGAGCGACTCGCACCACTAGCTGAAGAAAGTGGTGGAAGTCAATGCTGAAGTGAATCTGTGCTGCAGATGATGGGACCACTGGAACTTTTAATAAGCAACAACTTGGCAGCTCAGCGTTTGCGGGACTCTGATATTTGCAAAATATAAGATATGGGTCCGCATGGAGTCTGAACGGAGATCAGACATCGCACACGTAAATCACAGATGCAGATCCCATCCCTATGTTTACAAACTGTTGAGTTAATTTAAACATTGAATAAAGGTTGCGCACTACTAAATCCCACATCCTCCAATCTGCACACCAGACCCCACCAATCTGGTGATCTGAGTTTGTACCGGGCCTGCGAGACAGTATGTACCGAGGTTCTCTGATGATGCACTAGAGGCCTTGGTGCAAGAGGTGGACAGAAGGAGGGGCATCCTATATCCACTGGGGGGGCAGGGGGGTGCCAGAGGCCCTCCAGACATATGCTCCTGAGGCAGTGGGAGGCAGCGGGGGACAAAGTCAATACCAGGTGCAGAGCACCACGAACATGGATGCAGTGCAGGAAGAAGTTCAATGCTTTGACACGAATGGTCAAGGTGAGTGAGGTCAACTGTCAAGTGACATCTCCTACCAACTGCACCACTAGCCGCATCCGCTGCTCGACAACTACACCTCCATCACCCACATACCAACAAACTCTTTCAATCAGTATTCAACTCTTCCAATCAGATCCTTCCTCTCACCCTCACACCTTACCACTGTTGCAAGCCACACACCCAGAACTTACAGGTGATACACACTGGCAGCTATTCAATCATGACAGCCACATCACCCAAACATCTTGCAGGACACTCACCGACACATGTCCCGCTTTCTTGCAGGAGAAGGTGGCGCACAACAGGAGGGAGCAAGTGGCAGTGGCTCCATGGATCATGAACCTGCTGTCCTCTCTCAGGATGACAATATTCCTGTCCCACCCCTGCCACTCCACCAGTGCCCTTCCTATTGCCTGTCAGCTAGCCAGCCCACTCCCTGTAGAGTATTGAAACTTTATTATAAAAACAGAGGACGATAGGAAGACGAGTAAGCCATTTAACCTCTCGAGCCTGTTCAGCCATTCAATGAGATCATGGTTGGTCTGTGACCTAACTCCATATACCTGCCTCAGCCCCATATCCCCTAATACCTTTGGTCAATAAAAATCTATCAATCTCAGATTTAAAATTAACAATTGAGCTAGCATCAACTGCTGTTTCCAGAACTGCGTTCCAAACTTCTCCCACCCTTTGCGTGTGGAAGCGTTTCCTAACTTCACTCCTGCAAGTCCTAGCTTTAATTTTTAGGCTATGTCCCCTAGTCCTAGTATTCAAGTAAAGGAGACCTCCAAAAACAGGTACAAATGCATCAGCAGCTAGAAGTAATAATCCACCAACTAACCTGTAACCCCGGCACAATCCCTTTAAATAGCATCGGTGGGGGTCCCCCATGCTGTTTAAGATCTGTTCAGCTGTGCGTGGTTAAGACAGGAGCATTGAGTTCCAAAATTGCATCTGTCCCTTTAAATCAGCGTTGCACACTGATCTACTGCATATTCTCCCTATTTTACATGCTGCCAGCGTTCGTTCTCTGCGCGTGTGTGAACGCCTTTATCAATGTGGCATCTGGCGCGTGTCATTTTGTGTCCATAGGAGTCTGTGTAGCGCCTACACAACGGGTGCTACGTGGCCCAATTTAGAGCCCAGGGTTCTGGAAAACTGTCCTGAATATATTCTAGAAATTCTTTGCTTTTGCTACTTGAGCTGCTCTGCTTCTCCCAGTCTATGTGAAAATTAAAATCTCCCTTTATAACCACTTCATTTTTACTACATGCTTCCCTGGTCTCCGTATTTCTACATCCCCCCACTACATCACTACTGTCAGGAGGTCTGTAGACAACTCCCACCAGAGTCTTGCATTCTTTGCTGTTCCTTAATTCTACCCCTAGCATTTCCTCTGCTTGATCACCTGTACTGAATTCCCTTTTTCTATTCCTGTAATTATGTCATTTATCAATATTACGACTCCCCTCCTTTCCTTTTTTGCCTGTTCTTTTTAAAGATCCTATAGCCTAGAATTTTTAGTTCCCAATCATGCCCAGCTTATAGCCAGGTCTCTGTAATGGCTACTACATCATACACTTTAAGCTAAATTTGTGCTTCTATCTCACTGGTTTTATTTCTTTAGCTTTTGTGTACAGAACTCTTATTTGGGTAACGGTCCCCATCCTGCCCGTTGGTTCTTCTGGTCTTTCACTGATACTTTTTGAATTACTATGTGGATGCATTGGAGGCCAGAGGAACAGAGGCCAAGAAATTGGATCTCACACGAATCAGAGCAGGATCCCAGTGTAGCACAAGTTGCATGCGCCTAATGAGGCCGGCGGCAGGACCATGGTGAATTGTACCACCAGCCTCATTTGTTTATTACTGGCGAGCTGCGGACGTCAGTCCTGGCCCCAGAGGCAGCATTCTGGTCCTTCTGGAGAGCAGCAAAATTGGTGGACACCGGACGAGGTCCTCAAGAAAGTCTGGGGGAAGGAGTGGGGGGTGTCAGGCACTCGGCATGGGGGTGAGTGGTGGCCAGCAGTGGTCCATGGGTTTAATGTGGAGCCAGGGGGAGCACTCCTGCTCTGCCCAGTTCCACAATATGGTAAGTTAAAAGGTCATAACTTACCTTTCCCTCTAGGAACCGCTGGTTTGGCTGCTAAACGCCTGAAGAAACTAATCGTAGAGTGCACGCCGCATGCTGCGGTAATTCACAATCAAATTTCTCAATGAGGGCCTGAAAGAGCTGTTAGGCTCCCTATTTGCATATGCAAAGGGCTAATGTCTTTTTCAGGCTGGGAATGAACATGCGCCCGCCATTTTGGACCCTTGGGTAAACGGGTGCAGCTCAATCCAATTTCTAGGCCTGTGTGTTTGGGGGGCGGGGAGTGGGAATATAGGGTTATAGGAGGGTATGGTGAAGCTATGGAAGGAAATAAAGATGAAGACGAGGATTTTAAATAATTAAACTGTTACCAATGCTATCTATTGTACAACTGTATGAAGTTCCTGTTACTTTTATTTCAAAGGTGAACTTCAGTCATAGAATCATAGAAAGTTACGGCACAGAAGGAGGCCATTCGGCCCATCATGTCCGTGCCGGCCGAAAAAGAGCTATCCAGCTTAATCCCACTTTCCAGCATTTGGTCCATAGCACTGTAGTTTACAACACTTCAGGTGCACATCCAAGTACTTTTTAAATGAGTTGAGGGTTTCTGCCCCTACCACCCTTTCAGGCAGTGAGTTCCAGACCTAAACCACCCTCTGGGTCAAGGGGGGGAAATTATTTTCAATGTCAATTACTCGCTATACAAACTTTTAAAATAATCGTTAAATATATTGGTTTCCTGAGAGAAGATATTCCTAGTTGGATAACTCCACAAGCAACCTTAAGGAAAACCACCATCTCAGGTCTCCTGACTGGATTAATTGATTTAGATGATGTATCTGATATGTTCATTCCTGACTGGTTGGCATTTTAGAACAAGTATCTGCATTCCTTGTTCCCCCCAGATACCAACCTCTGTGTTTGCATTTGAATATAGGGGAAGTGTTCAGTACTGCTAATCATTATCTGTTTACTATAGCTCAAGGTGGTTTAGAATAAGAAAAGCATTCTTGGTCATTCTCTTTTAAGGTGACTTTGAATGAAGAAGTCATTCCACAACCTATTTAATATCAATGTCTTACAGTTTACAGTTTACTACTTCATACACACCAGATTATTAGCAAAGCAGCAGACTGTGATTTTTTTTAATGATCACAGTGACAAAACAATGACAGCCTGCGTGGGTTCAGGCTGCTGTGGGCAATGAGGAAACCCCAGGCGCATAGCCATTTCCATTTGTGCAGCAGCATGCTGACTATAAAGCATGACCACCTTTAAACAGCTCCCCACTGTAAATAGGGCATAATCCCATTCCACATAGTGCTGTGTAACACAGTGTACCTTCAGAGGCATTTAGTACAGATTAGAGGACCATTGTTTTCAGGAATTTCTGACTGCAAGGCTTGAAGATCGCAGTGTTGAAACTCGCCAAGACTGCCTTTATTGTCCAAATTGCAACAGGCTCCATTTTTGATTCTCTAAACTAGCCATTGTTTGTATACAGGAATTCTTGGCTTGCAAGATAGAAATTCTTGACAACAATACTGCTTCTAAGCTTCTGAAATCCATCTGTTTCCCGGGATACAGCCTTGAAAAGTTTGCAGAACACTGACATATCTTTCAGACAGAGACTTTTCTTTGATGATACTGAAGCATTTGCTGGCTATTTTTCAGCAAAGCTAAAGAATCTGAAATTCTTCAAACTGCTGCAATCAAAAACTGCTCTGGCCTTGAATAAGCATGGATTCTCCTCACATGGTCTATAAAATTGCATAGTTGAACCCAGGTCAAACAGATGCAAAGCTCAATGCTACAGGCTTAATTATTTTTTAAGGGAACAAGCCTTTCTGAACCAGCCTGGTATTCATATTATTAATGACCTACAACTTGATGGGGTAGATTTTGACTTTGTGCGATAGTGTAAAACAAGCGATAGCGAATCGCCAGCCCATTTTACATCTCTTCCAATTTTTATTTCCATTGACTTCAACGGAGAGAGATGTAAAACCAGCTGCCGACTCGCTATCACCCGTTTTACACTATCGCACAAAGTCAAGATCTACCCCGAAATCTTTCTTTTACTTCATGGCTTGTGGGGCAAGGATAGAGTTTATACTTTATCAAAACATTTCAAAAGGACAAGTGCAGTATTGAGATTTCATTTTAGTAGATTTCACACATTCAAAATATTGTAAAATCAGAACTCATTACGGTAAGTTTTACATCAAAATGGCAGTGGCAAGTCGATTTCTGTGAGGTTGCAGGCCATTTCACAGCACCACTCAACAGCAAAAGAAGAAAAGGAGCAGCAGCACTAGTGGAGGTTAAAAAGAGATAGTTCCAAGTGGGTAATGGCATCATTTATTGTTGTATTAAACTATGCAAATCAGAAGGTCCTAGGTTCAGTTGTTGGTCTGTTCTGAGTTAGAGGATCTCAATTGGGATTCAACAATTGGCCTCAGCTTTCCTGGGCTATGAAGGGGGAAAATCGGCCAGGGTTCCTAATTGACTTGCACTGCTTCCTTCCTGTTGGAAAGTGTGCACGTGTGGACATCAAGTGAGAGTGGCGGCGAGTGACTCACCTCCTGACTCACCTCCTGTCTCCCCAAAGCCTTTCCACCATCTACAAGGCACAAGTCACGAGTGTGATGGAACACTCTCCACTTGCCTGGATGAGTGCAGCTCCAACAACACTCAAGAAGCTCGACACCATCCAGGACAAAGCAGCACGCTTGATTGGCACCCTAAACATTCACTCCCTTCACCACCGGCGCACAGTGGCTGCAGTGTGTACCACCCACAGGATGCACTGCAGCAACTCGCCAAGGCTTCTTCGACAGCACCTCCCAAACCCACGACCTCTACCACCTAGAAGGACAAGAGCAGCAGGAACATGGGAACAACACCACCTGCATGTTCCCCTCCAAGTCACACACCATCCCGACTTGGAAATATATCGCCATTCCTTCATCGTCGCTAGGTCAAAATCCTGGAACTGCCTTCCTAACAGCACTGTGGGAGAACCTTCACCACACGGACTGCAGCGGTTCAAGAAGGCGGCTCACCACCACCTTCTCCAGGGCAATTAGGGATGGGCAAAAAATGCTGGCCTCGCCAGCAACGCCCACATCCCATGAACGAATAAAAAAAAACAGGTTAGAGTGCAGCAGTGCTGCTCCTCATGATCAAATAGCCCATTGTCTCGGTTCACATATGAAGAATGACAGCTTGCTGCTGGCGCCTGTGGAACCATAACCCAGCCAGAGAAAATTAGGGAAAAAAGTAGAGGTTTTGCACCAAAATTATATTTTTTTTAAGTGGCCACCATCAAGCCTCCAGTATCCTGCACTATTAGGTCTGTCCCCAACAACTCAAGTGGTTTCAACAACACTTACAGTGAAAGAAATATCAAGAAATTCAAGCCTTAATATCTGTATTTTTCCCTTATCCAATTTCCTCACCCTATGTCTCCTCCTAGAACTCATGTTGGCATTCTGATTCCTTGCACAAGTTGCCATTCTTCACAAAACAGCCCAGACCAATAAATGGTGGCAGACCTTTTGATTGAAGAGTACATCGGAAACAAGCCCAATCCCGTCCTTTCGCAATCTCCACAAATGCTTACTTTCATCAGCAGTCACCGGATACCAATCAGGAGTGAAGATCCAAGCTGGTTTCTTCTCTTGCCTAGCCTAAGGCCACTGAGGTTGATTGCAGTATCCTCCATCACTGGCCTGGGATTGGCTAACTTGGTACAGACCAGGGATGAATCTGGAACCTTAACAGTGTCACACCATGTGATACATTTACACATAAACCATTGGGGATTAATGATGACTATATATTTTTTATTTTCTGCCTTTCTCTCTAGGGACAATAACTCACATTTAGTTATGGTTGCACAAACATTAGCAGTCTTCTGGTACTTAAGTGGCCCTTCTTCATGAGTTACCCTTGGCAGGCTATTCAACTATGGAGGTAACATAATTAACCCAGGGCAGAGGATAAATATACCACCATGACACATTTCCTTAGCTGTAAACCTACATTTTCTAAGTTGGTCCAGCGAGGCTCCAGCTGAACAGAAAATCACAAACTGTGCGCCTGTGCCTTTTCAATATGTGCTGGTGATTGATGAGGTACCTCTGCGTTAGTGTGTACTTGGGAAATTTACCCCATAATTTAATTAATTACGTGTTACATAACTTGTGAAGCAGAACTATTTCTTTTTCTTTATAAATACAAAACCTAATGGCATATAACACCGAAATTCAGAGTTGTATGACTTGTGCACAATATAATTGTAATGAAAATTGCACATCGGGGTAGATCTTGATCTTGTGCAATAGTGTAAAATGGGTGATAGTGAGTCCACAGCCCGTTTTACATCTCTCCCGCTTTTATTTCCATTGAAGTCAAGGGGGGTTAAATTGGACAAGGCAACAAACCGGGCGAGGGTACTGCGGTTGGCGATTAACCCGTGCCCGGTGCTTCGATTGCAGACATTCGTCCTGCCTCAGCACTCACCTCAGCAAAATGTTAAAAACCTGCCGTTGACACGAGGATTCGAGGACATTTGCACTTTTCACCAGCAGGGGGAGCCCGAATCTCGAAGTGGACAGAAGGAGGGCCATCCTATATCTGCAGGGGGAGGGGGTGGTGCAAGAGGCCCTCCAGACATATGCTCAAAAGGCAGTGGGAGGCAGTAGTCAATGCCAGCCGCATAGCACCACGAACATCGATGCAGTGCAGGAAGAAGTTCAATGCTTTGACATGAGTGATCAAGGTGAGTGAGGTCAACTGTCAAGTGGCATCTCCTACCAACTACACCACTAGTCGCATCCACTGCTCCACACACTACATCCCCCATCACCCACTACACTCCCCATCACCCACTACACTCCCCATCACCCACTACACTCCCCATCACCCACTACACTCCCCATCACCCACTACACTCCCCATCACCCACTACACCCCCCATCACCCACTACACTCCCCATCACCCACTACACTCCCCATCACCCACTACATCCCCCATCACCCACTACACTCCCCATCACCCACTACACTCCCCATCACCCACTACACTCCCCATCACCCACTACACTCCCCATCACCCACTACACTCCCCATCACCCACTACACTCCCCATCACCCACTACACCCCCCATCACCCACTACACTCCCCATCACCCACTACACTCCCCATCACCCACTACACTCCCCATCACCCATTACACTCCCCATCACCCACTACACTCCCCATCACCCATTACACTCCCCATCACCCATTACACTCCCCATCACCCACCTACCAACAAACTCTTTCCATCATACACAACTCTTCCAATCAGATGCTTCCTCTCACCCTTACACATTACCATTGTTTCAAGCCGCCCACCCACAACTCACAGGCCACACACACAGGCAGATATTCAACCATGACAGGCACATCACTCAGACACATGTCCCGCTTTCTTGCAGGAGAAGGTGGCGCATAACAGGAGGCAGCAAGTGGCAGTGGCATTTCGCCCCTCGAGCCTGTTCCACCATTCAATGAGATCATGTTGCTGTCTGATTTGTGCATAAATAACAGTGAGCGCTGTTAGCCTCACCGTTATTTTGACTTCAAAATCCGGCCCATAATGTACATCACTGTATCAGCCCATCTCCTTAAGAGAAACCTCTGTTCACTTGCTAGAAAGCACTATACCATTCTGAATTACATTTCCAAAGTACACAGCCTCTAGAATCAACCTCCTCTATCTAGGCTTGTTCCACCAACTGATGGTAGTGTTATATTTTATAAACGTACATCTGAGCTAATTTGTTGACACATTATTTAAATCTGTATGTACTTCATAGCCCTTTCATTCCACGGATCTTGTAGAGATTCTCTCAACATTGCACCGAGTTCTTATAATTATGAAGTTAACTTTTTATTTTTATCCCTCCTCTCTTGACAGCAGTGACTCATGCAAAGGTATGGTTCCATTGGTGCTAATACCTCAACAAATTGGACATTCTCCATCAATGAGCCTAAGCAATGAGAGTTAGCAGGCTATTCAAGTACAGTGGGAAGAAGGGAGTGGATTGTTAGGCATCACAGGCAAACTCCTATCATATCCTCTGACATCCACATGTGGAAGCTTTCAGCTGTGGCCACTGCATAGTGATCAGGCTAACTTTTCCTTTCCTTAGCCCTTGAACACTGTTGCCCCAACTGTGATCAGCTAGCTTAGCACAGGCTAAAGATTACAGCTAGGAGCTTCTTGCCGTTAATGACTCAGAAGTACACTATATGGTGCATTTCCCCACTGAGCTAGAAAAGCTTGCATTTATATAGTGCCTTTCATGACCTCCGGACCTCCCAAAGCGTTTTACAGTCAATTAAATACTTTTTGAAGTGTAGTCACTGTTGTAGTATAGGAAACACGGTAGCCAATTTGCGCACAGCAAGCTCCTACAAACAGCAATGTGATAATGACTAGATAATCTGTTTTAATGCTGTTGTTTGAGGGATAAATACTGACCAGGACACTGGGGATAGCTCCCGTGCTCCTCTTCGAAATAGTACCATGGGATCTTTTACATCCACCTAATGTGGTGCATTTCCCCACTGAGCCAGAAGGGCAGCCAATTATTCATTTTACTTTATTGAATTGTGTCCATCTTATGTTGCACATTTATAACATTTTACTGTCTGGAAAATGAAGGCTATAATCTGAACAAAAGTTTGCAATACTATTGATCAAATATAGCTTTTGCTAATGAAAGGGGTTAACGCTGTACGTCACACTGCTCTGTGGTATATAACTGCAAGTTGTTTAAGTCAATCATCAGTGTAAACTTATTTCAAAACTTTTTTGCATTATTCATAAAAATGATACAAAATGAATGAGGAAAAGTGAGATTTAAAAAGGACACCAGTCCAATGGGGGGAATGATTGCACAGTGTTCAGTTCCATTCACAACCCCTCAAATAATGAAGCAGTCCGAGCCCGCATGCAGCAAGACCTGGACAACATCCAAGCTTGGGCTGATAAGTGGCAAGTAACATTCGCGCCAGACAAGTGCCAGGCAATGACCATCTCCAACAAGAGAGAGTCTAACCACCTCCCCTTGACATTCAACAGCATTACCATCGCCGAATCCTCCACCATCAACATCCTGGGGGTCACCATTGATCAGAACTTAACTGGACCAGCCATATAAACACTGTGGCTACAAGAGCAGGTCAGAGGCTGGGTATTCTGCGGCGAGTGACTCACCTTCTGACTCCTGAAAGCCTTTCCACCATCTACAAGGCACAAGTCAGGAGTGTGATGGAATACTCTCCACTTGCTTGGATGAGTGCACCTCCAAAAACACTCAAGAAGCTCGACACCATCCAGGACAAAGCAGCCCGCTTGATTGGCACCCCATCCACCACCCTAAACATTCACTCCCTTCACCACCGGCGCACTGTGGCTGCAGTGTGTACCATCCACAGGATGCACTGCAGCAACTCGCCAAGGCTTCTTCGACAGCACCTCCAAAACCCATGACCTCTACCACCTAGAAGGACAAGAGCAGCAGGAACATGGGAACAACACCACCTGCACGTTCCCCTCCAAGTCACACACCATCCCGACTTGGAAATATATCGCCATTCCTTCATCGTCGCTGGGTCAAAATCCTGGAACTCCCTTGCTAACAGCACTATGGGAGAACCGTCAACACACGGACTGCAGCGGTTCAAGAAGGTGGCTCACCACCACCTTCTCAAGGGCAATTAGGGATGGGCAATAAATGCCGGCCTCGCCAGTGATGCCCACATCCCATGAACTAATAAAAAAAAAATTTAAAACCCCAAGGGTGGGTGGATTGAGGACGGGTGGGAAGGTAAAGATTTCAAAATTCTCAAACCTGACCCCAACCCGCCTCCAACACGCCCACTTCCGGTTTTAACAGAGGCATATTTGGGTGCGTGCATGTAACCTGCTCGCCGGAGGCAGGATAATCATCATCAAATGCTAATAAGGCTTATTTGACGAAATTTCAACAGAGATTTAAAATGAACACCTCCATCGTGGATGTCCCATGATATGGGAAATTCGTCAGTGAAATGGAGGTGAGAATGAGCAGCACTTCATGGGGGTATTTAAACTTCTCATTTCCTGAAATGAATAAAGGCTCAATGCTTCCAGCTGCTTTCTCAGTTCCTTCTGGCAAACGTTTTGCTGAGAGATCTTGTGTTGAATCATATGTTACAGAAGTTTGGACACTTTCAAACGAACAAAATCAGGATTGGGGGAGGGGGTGGGGCAGTGCCAAGGGTGCTTTCTATTGGAATTTGGATGAGGAAAACAATCACCATCCACGGCAGCAAGGTTGTGCTGTGGTGGGAGCTGCAGGTGCACAAGAGAGAGGTGCACAAGAGAAAGGAGAACAGAGTGGAGAACAGCAGAGAGGAGAACAGAGTGGAGAACACCAGAGAGGAGAACAGAGTGGAGAACACCAGAGAGGAGAACAGAATGGAGAACACAGAGAGGAGAACAGAGTGAAGAACACCAGAGAGGAGAACAGAATGGAGAACAGAGTGGAGAACACAGAGAGGAGAACAGAGTGGAGAACACCAGAGAGGAGAACAGAATGGAGAACACAGAGAGGAGAACAGAGTAGAGAACACCAGAGAGGAGAACAGAATGGAGAACACCAGAGAGGGGAACAGAGTGGAGAACACAGAGAGGAGAACACAGAGTGGAGAACACAGAGAGGAGAACACCAGAGTGGAGAACACCAGAGAGGAGAACAGAATGGAGAACACAGAGAGGAGAACAGAATGGAGAACACCAGAGAGGAGAACAGAATGGAGAACACCAGAGAGGAGAACAGAGTGGAGAACACCAGAGAGGAGAACAGAGTGGAGAACACCAGAGAGGAGAACAGAATGGAGAACACAGAGAGGCGAACACAGAGAGGAGAACACAGAGTGGAGAACACAGAGAGGAGAACACCAGAGTGGAGAACACCAGAGAGGAGAACAGAGTGGGGAACACCAGAGAGGAGAACAGAGTGGAGAACACAGAGAGGAGAACAGAGTGGAGAACACCAGAGAGGAGAACAGAATGGAGAACACCAGAGAGGAGAACAGAGTGGAGAACACAGAGAGGAGAACAGAGTTGGAGAACACAGAGAGGAACAGAGTGGAGAGGGGACCAACGGAGGGGCCGAGGTCGCAGGAGGCACTGCCCACTTAACAGGGTATATGGACAGAGGGTCAGCTTCCTTAAGGAAGAGCTGCTCCTTGCTGGCCACGCATTGCCCGTCGCTGTCAATGTCACCACTGCCCTCAATTTTTTTGCCTTTGGCTCCTTCCAGGATGCCACCGGAGACATGTTGAGGGTCTCTCAGTTGGCTGCACATAAATGCATTAGGCAGGTCATGGCTGGGTTGTTTTATAGGGTGTCGACTTATGTTAAATTCCCCCGCAGAATGAGTGGACAGTCGGATTCGCGACTCTGGTTGGTTTCCCACAGATGCAAAGTGCCATCGATTGCACACAGGTGGCAACCCAAGGACCGCCGCATGAACCAGGAGTTTTTATCCACCAAAAGGATTTCATTCCGTCTATGTACAGCTGGTGTGCAACCACAAGAACAGGTATTCCCTGGGAACTGCCATGATGCTTTTATACTGCGGCAGTCCAATACCCCACACCTTGTTGTATCAGGACACAGACTTACGGGCTGGCTCATAGGAGACAAGGGATACCCCCCTACAAACTTGGCTCATGACACCTGTGAGGAACCCCACCAATGAAGCACAAGAGCGCTACAACAAGAGCCACATGACCACCAGGTGTGTCATTGAGCAAGCCATCAGCATGTTAATGGAGCGCTTCAGGTGTCTGGATAGGTCTGGAGGCGCCAGCGAGGGTGTCCAAAATCATAGTGGTGTGCTGCTTCCTGCACAACATTACGCTGCAGGGAGGATTAGAGGTAGAGAAGGACCAAGGTACTCATCAATCATCTTCTGATGACAACACCATTGAAGAGGAGGAGGAGGAGGACAATGAGCAATATGAGGATGGGGCACCCATCGCCAGACCAGCTGTATACATTGCTGCTCAGGATATCAGGGATGCCTGATTCAGTTAGTTCAGTTCGCAGGTTCAGTTAGTTTGTCAGACTGGAAACTGTAACAAATGAAATCCTCCGCCAACCTCCTCCGCCCCCCCCCCCAACTATGCACAAAACAGTCTTCAACTATGCATACACCCACTGCACATCCCCCATTGGGTCACGTCATGTATTTATCATAAAGCAACTGAAAGGGTGAGTTGGCATTCAGGAGAGGAGGCAGCATGTCGGGTACTGGCTGAGGGAGGCAGGGGGGGCAATGGGTGAGATATGGGAGTGATTTGAGCGGAGTTCCCACTTCCATGCCCCCTTTTGCCATCATCCCTCTCCTGGGCCAGCGTCACATCACTCCCACCACTCTGCTGGAGAGCAGCTTGGTGCACATCAGTGACGCATTGTAAGGCCACTGATAAGGTATCTGTCTGCATGATTAAGGCGGCAGACATCTCCTGGTCATGGCCTGAATAGACTCATTTGAGAGCTGTGCTTGAAGCTCCACGGAGACGGCCTCTCCATGGCAGACATTCTCGCAATTACCTGCGACACCAATCCACCACTGTACCAGTTCCATTCTCTCCACTATTGTAGAGAGTGCTCGTGTCACGTCTACCAGTACCTCTATCATTCTCATTTTCAACGATGGCCTCCGAAGTTCAGCATCTGTGCCCAGTTGAGCAAAGCTTGGAGAGGAGTGCTCCCCCCCCGAACACGGACTCTCCACAGTTGTCCCTGCCACCAGTGTCTGCTTGTGCTCACTTATCAATTGTGAATCACCAGGTGACAACGCAATTAACTGTCTAACAGGACCCACCAAAGTGCGAGTATTTGTACTGGTGCATGGCTGTACATCCTGTGACTGTGTGCCCTCAGAAGGAATGAGCTCCTCTGAGGAATCGTCGTCAGGCATATCCACAAACTGTTGCTCTACACGTGAAATCCCTGGAAGACAGAAGAAATGGATAGTCCTGGCAAAGTAACAATCTTGACAATCACCATACGCAGGCTTCTCATCGTTCAGTAATTTATGAAATAAAGTCAACATGTGTGTCAGAGATATTTTTAATTCTGTCACCAGGCATCGTGTGAGTTCCCATTCTCTCCAACTCCGATCATCAGGGATGCAGTTGTGCCACTTATCTCCATGGCCTCCTCCTCTGCATCTGTCAGCTGTACAATTTGTGGCGGGCCACCTCCAGTCCTCGCCCTCTCCCTTGCATTTTGTGGTCTCTTCTACAAGGGGTGAAAGAACAGACCTGTGAGTGACTGAAGGTCACGTATTTACCCGATGGATGCAGTGCATTTGGTGAGGGTGATGATGAGGCAGATGCATCACATAGCACAAGGATTGGGGTGAGTGGGGTGAGGGGTGGATGGATAAATGGGGAGGTGAGGAAGTGCATAAAAAGTGAACCATGGGTGCTCTTAAGTGGGTGTGAGGAGTGATGTGATGGAGTACTCTTGGCACAACAAAGTGAGATTGGGGGTGTTGTACATCACAGGATGTAGGTGAATCAGCAACTGTACTCACTTTTCCTGACCTGGTTAGGTCATTAAACTGCTTCCTGCACAGCATCCAAGACCGGGGCACAATGCTCCTGCTGCTCCCTCCTCAGCCACCTCCAACCTCGCCTTCTTGGTGAGAGCAGCAGGTTTCTTCCTCCCATTGCTGGGGTAAATTATCTCTCTCCTGCTCCCGACTGCACTAATCAGTAACTCGAGGGAAGCATTGTTTAATCTCAGTGCTGCCCTTGTTCGTCCTGAATCCATCTTCACTAATTCTCACCATCTCCTTCCAAAACTTCCTCGTTCCTCCAAATGCCATTTTTGCACTGGCCCTTTAAATAGTCGAGTTGAGATCGCAACATGTGGGTGCTCAGCTTGGAGAAACAAAAACCCGAAGGAAAAATTTAATTCAGCAACCATGTTGAAATTGGACATTCCGATCTGCTAAATTATGTTCCGGGTTTCGAACACGCAATTTCCCCCCTGGACTCAGAACCCACCTTTGCGTTAATATCCAAGCCAGTCTCTCTGTTGATAAAACTGCTTCATTCACTTCTCCAAGTGCAAAAACTTTATGCTTTGTGATTTTTAATTCTATTGCTCTACCATTTTACGGTACAATGCCCCCCAAATCACAGATGGGTGAAATGTTACTCTTAAATACGGTCAACTAAAGCATAAATTTACAGTTCATAATTCACTGATATTTGGTCCATTCAACAGAAACATTGGGGGAATTTTAACCCCCCCCCCACTACGGGCAGGAGAAGGTCGGGGTGGGGATTAAATTGCTAAAAATGTTAAACCCGACCCCATTGCGCCTACTTCCAGTTTAACTGTGGGGCATTAGGGGGTGGCCGAGTAACTCGCTCTGGAGAGGTGGGTCAGTGATTATAATATGTTAATGAGGCTGCATTCCTCAGATTTTGGCAGCCAGTTAAATTTAACACTGGCCGGGTTTCCCAGGCCTCGGGAAACCCGGCAGCTAAAGGGAAGTGAGATCTGCTGGCTCCAGTAGGTAAGTGCTTTTCCAGCACTGCATTTGGGACAGGAGGAGCAGGAGTGTTTCCCCCAGTCCCCGAAGCAAATCTTCCGTGATCTTCTAACCCATGCCCGCAATCTGCCGACCCTCCCCGCGACGTCTCCCCACCCGATCTCTCCCCCAAGATGTCTACACCCCCACGATGTCTCCCCCTGCGATGTCTCCCCTGCCATCTCTCCCCCCAACGATGTCTCCCCGAGCGATGTCTCTCCCCTTCGATGTCGCCCCTGCGCTGTCTCCCTCCCAGCAATCTTCCCCCCACGATCTCTCCCTCCCTCTCTCCTCACTGCTGAGCTCCGAGGCCCCAACCCACTGCCGATTCCCAATCTTCTCCAATTGCTGGGGACCGTTCCCAAGGGACCCCGGCTGCTGCCTTCTACAGTAGGCTTTCCCGCCCGGCAGCGGCCAGCCTCTCAGTCTGGCTGGCTACCGGGCTGGAAACAGAGCAAAATAATTCTAATGAGGTCCTGCTGTTAAATTCAGTAGGACCTCCGCATTCCCGGTATTTCTGGGTTTCCCGGCCCGCTCTCTCCCAGCCTCCCCATAAATATTAGGACCATTCTCTTTCCAGTATTTGAAGTGATATACCGTTTGTATTAAAACTGTGGAAACATTTCTGTAAAAGTTGCTATTTAATTTTCCACATCCAATATTTCCACTCAATTTGAAGGCATGCATTGAAAATTTATAGTCAGGAGTTAAATATGGCAGGAGTTAATTTTTAAATCTTTCTTCTTTCAACATGTAGGTTAGAGCTAAGGGGGTGTGAAGAGTGAGAAAACTATTGACTGATGTACTGACAAAGAATTTCAGTGGCTGAGTTGATTCAGGAAAAGAGGGATGATGAGATCAAGCATTACTTGAGTGACCTGACTTCCCAAAAATATTTCAGCACATTGGATAGAAGGCAGTGTACTTGCTACTGGAAGCGTGCAAAGAGTGTTTATACAAAATCCGGGGGATAATTTTAACCTAACCTGCCCGGCAGGAAACTAATGGTATCAGATAGACCGCCCGTTTTACACCCTGCCCGATTTGAAGTCAATGAAAAGTAAAATCGGAGAAGCGGGGGACGGGGAAGGAGTCTGTAAAACAGGCAGCTGATCTGAGCCCATCAGTTTCCCATTGGGCAGGTTAGATTAAAATTATCCCCCCCTCTCAAATAACTTGTTAGTTTTTAAGCAAGAAAGAATTTTCACTTGCATCTATATGGCACCTTCCGTGACCTCAGGGCGTCCCAAAACACTTTACAAGGAATAACATATTTTTGAAGTGTAGCCAGTCTTGTGGAGCAGGGAAATGGTAGTAGCTGCACATAGCAATGAGATAAATGACCAGATAAACTGTTTTGTTTGAGGGGTAAATTTTAGCCAAGACAACTCACCTGCTTTTCTTCAAATAGTGCCATGGGATCTTATACACCTACCTGAGAGTGCAAACTCCAAGTTTAATGTCTCATCTGAAAGATGGCACCTCGCACAATGTAGCAATCCCTCAGTACTGCACTTATGTGTCAGCCTAGATTTTGTGTTCAAGTCTCTGGGGTGGGGGGGGGGGGCTTGGAATCCACAACCTTCTGACTCAGAAGTGAGAGAGTTACAACTGAGCCAAGGCTGACATACTGAATGACGTTCTAGATCTAATAAATATTACAGTGGTAAGATGGTTATTGGTATGATTCTCATTGCAGAAAGACAAGCAGTTCGAATTTCTCTAGAGATGTCCCAATGAATTATTTTTGAAATGTAGTCACTGTTGTAGGGAAAAGCAGCAGCCAATTTTCACACAATTAGCATTCAGATAAATGATCACTTAATGATATGTTTTGAGGGATAAATGTTAGCTAGGCCACTGGGAGACCTCCCCTGCTTTCCTTTGAATAGTACCATGAGATCTTTTAAGTCCACATGAGAGGGTAGAAAGAACCTCGGTTTAACATCTCATCTGGAAGATGGCACTTCTGACAGTGCAGCACTCCCTCAGTACTTCACTCAAGTATCACCTTAGATTACATGCTCAAGTAGTGGAGTAGGCTTCAAGCCTGTCCTTTAATTCAAAGGCAAGATGCTACTGCTGAAGCAAGTAATTTAGGGCATGGTACATTCTTGAGTTAAGTGACCAGGAGTGTATTTGGGAACAGATTATTCTCAAAGTGTTTTATCCAATTGAACAGTAATTGAGATGAAGTACATTCAGGTGAGAGATCTCTCTTTAAAATAATGATGGCAAATGCCAACCTATCAAACTTGCAAAAACATTTTTAATTGACCCAAGGATAACAAACCTCCAATCTAATTGGATTCAACAGAGCTTTACAGAGGGTCAACTCATTGCCAATGAAAGGACATCAGAATAGCTCACCATTGTGTTTTGTCTTTGATGCAACACAATGATATCACCTGTGAACGATGCTACGATGTTTGAAAATAATGCTTTTGCATTCTGTGTTTTAAACAGAAGAAAAAAAAGTTTTCTCAGCAACTTTATGGGAGAGGGGGATTGATGATTTTATAGCTCAAATAAATATATCTACAATTATATCTTATTAACCACGCATTCATAAGCAGCTAACCAGAATATCCCATTGCAGTTGCGAGACTCCTACTTTTCCTGTCACAAATCATGTTGTCAATACCAGCCAATTTGAAAATAGCTTTGGAGGTTGGGACTTCCTCTTTCTCACTCACAAAACAGGAAGACGTTGCCATACCTCAGGCAGCTGTATCATTAATGCAGCCTCTACAATTCCACAGGGGTTGTATTTAAATCTGTACAAAAAGTAGTTAAAGACCATTGATTACCACAGTCCAGACTACTGATGAATATTATAGGTGCCATATTCACAGGCAGTGAATCAGTAGAACATCAGTATCAATACAAACTTCATCTCCTGATTTATATGGCATTTATATATCATACAACAACTATTTTGTAATGGATCTTGAATTCTACGGGTAGATCTTGACTTTGTGCGATGGTGTAAAAAGGGTGATAACGAGTTGGCAGCCCGTTTTACATCTCTCCATTTTACACCATCGCACAAAGTCAAAATCTACCCCCTAAAGTATCAAGCGCTAAAAGCATAGCGTGGCTACTTGCTCAGTCTTTTCCCTGTATCAGTGCTCAAACAGCACTCTTACTGAGTCCTGAAATGCCACCAATCAGATTGATCCTGTAATATGCAATTGGTTGAGATGGCAAAAAAGAACTGTATGTACCCAGCTTGCACACAACCGCAGTCTGTCAGGAGAAAATTGGAGCGTAGTAACAGTTTGAATATAGAGGATCCAGAGACTTTTGTGGATTTGCTCATGCAACAAATTACTTACATCACAAATTACCTACATCACAAATCTTATTGTGACATCATGAAAAGCAGCCAGATCTTCATGTCCAAGTATGAGCTCTTCTACTGATTGGGAAATTTGGCTGAAACTCTTTCCAAAAATGAGAGTCCATGGGAAGCAGAAAATATTCAAAAGGATTGACAGAAGTACTAGGGCCGATTTTAACTCCCTTCACCTGCGGGGCGTAAGTGGAGTGGTAGCAGCCCGAACATGGCGCTGGCTGACTTACACTGCCTCTCCAGCCACCGCCATTACGGGTATGGTCCTGGGGTGGACGGACAAAGCATCCATTTGTTTCAGGCAGGAGGCTACTTGTAATATGCAAATGGGGGTTCAATGATGTACATAGAACCCCGATTGCAATGTTGAGGTACAAATGGTGAAGCGTGTGCCGTGCGTGTTCTGCCCATTTGTAGAGGACGGTAAGCAGCCTAACCAGCGGTCCTTAAAGGGACCACAGAAGGCTGGTCACAAAAAGACCCAGGAATTGTTACATTTTTCTTTGGTGGGGCCCATTCTCCACCGGTAGTTATAATCGGCCTATTGAGTTTTTATACCTTTATTATCAAAAGGAGGAATAGTGATTAAACATCAAGCTGATCTTCCTGTGACAATGATTCCATACATGATTAGTTTTTCCTTTCTTCCTCTCCTAAAAGTGCTGACTTGAGGGATGAGAAATTCGATCATGCCTGAAAATGGGCACGCTGGGGGCGAGATGAGTACCGCACACCTCTGTTCACATGCCGTTAAATTGGTGCTGCCAGTTCATTATCACGAGCCAGGCATGCCGCCAGCACTACCTGTGCTATTCATTGGCTGCTCACCTTTTTGGGAGGGCGGGAAATCGGGCTTCACTAACACCACTTAAAAATACCAAGCATCTCTTAAAGGCAATGGGCACACTGGTTGCAGAAAGCTCCTGAAGAAAGAAATGGCTGCATGACCTGCAGGCCAGGCCCCCAGGTTTTCTGATGCCGCTTTGGAGGCCCTGGTCCAGGCGGTGGACAGCAAGAGGGAGATCCTGTTCCCTATGTGTGTACTTTCCAGCAAGAACTTTTGGACAGCAATCAGGATCAAGAACTTAAGCTGATTTTTCTCCCCTCTGTTGCTCAGCAGCGCTGAAGTCAATTGTACCTCTCCAATTGATGCCTCTGCTGAGATTAGCTAATTGAAGATAGATCTGGACTCAAACATGGGGCCTTCTGTTCTGAATAGTTTAGTATTACCTTGAGTGGTGGCTTTACCCAATTAATCATTGGTAGGGGCAAATGAATTGCACTGCCAAAAATTATGAAAGTCGCAGGCAGTTGCAAGGAAAATTGCTAAGTTTGGAAAGAAATGTAAAGTAGTACATTTGGGGGAGAAAAAAAATAGTAAAAGGAAGTATACCCAGAACGGTAACAGGGTAGAAAAGCAGAGAGATCTAGGGCTGCAGATGCATATGCTTTTAAAGATAGCATTGCAGGGCAAAAAAGTTATTATAAGGAAAGGGATTATGAAAGGTTTTGTGATGATAAATAATGAAAGGAAGATTGTTTCAAATAAAAAGAAAAATTACGAATTTCATAAAACCAGGAATTGCTGGAAATGCAGGTAAGTCAGCATCTGTAAAGAGGAAAGATAGATTATGATGTTTCAAGTTTGTACCCTTGATGAAGGGTACACACCCGAGTTTACAAGATATCTCCACACCAGGTAGACTGAATAAGAAAGCTCCACTGTAAAAGGATAGAATGGAACAGATCCAGGACACATTCCAGTTCCAGTACGTAGGCAGCACCAAGCTCAGATGGAAAAACCGGCACTGTGTATACAGTAAGGTTTATCTTTGCTGCTTGGTGAAGCACGGAGTAAACTGATAGCAACACTTGTGCAACAGCTCAACAGCTAGCTCACGGGGCCAGAACTGTATTTACCAGAAAAACAACTGTGGTCTGACAGCAAAGTCTTCATCTGCATCCAGTACATCCGTAACCATATTTGGTTCTTAACTTCCCCCTCAGGCACTTTTATGATCTTGACCTATTATCTTGAGTTTAGTTAATACATTGGCACGGTTGGCTAGCAACAAGAATCATGAACTCATCGTTGCCATGAAGTGAATCATTCATTTCTGTTGTTATAGTCTATCATCTGAGACCTTTCAGGGATGTGAAAATTTAGACCATACAACACCTAACATCCCATTCCCTGCTGGGAATTCTGGCAGCTGCTCTGTGCCCAGTAGAAATAGTGGAAGGAGGATCTCCCTCACACCCCCACCTCCATTTTTATTTTTTTCCCTCTTTGACTTACAACCCATTCCCTTGACCAAGAATCTGAGTAGACAACCTACCTCCAGATCTCTGCCAATTTCAGTACACGTTAAGAGTTGTGTGGGGGACTCACTCTATGATTCTTTTCTCCCTCCCTTTGGGAAGTGCATGGCTTTTACTCTACAGAGGTAATTCCACTAGGTTGGGCTCATCTGTTGGGAGTGTACGTTGGGAATTCAGGAGTACACTCTCCATGACTTTCCATTTATTACTGGTTGCAAATCGTGGACAATGTGTGGGCCTGATCTACGAATATACGTTCCTGGCAGGCAAGATTCCGCTCCGGTAGCCCGGACTCATAAAATTACCCCTTACATCACCCTCGATGCCCAGCCAAGGTCAGGACGATGTCATCCAGGGAGAGTGGTGGGCTCAGAGCTGTAGCTTCCCTATTCTACTCAGTGTCATGTAGAGGGATTCGAAAATGTTCAGCTCATCTTAAACATTTCTTAATGTCCCACTTTGTGGTTAAAAGAATGTAATACTTGTTACAGGGAATGTTGCCAGGCTTCTTCCCGGAGTCCCTGCCAGCATCCTGCAACACTGACAGACTGGTGCTGCAAGTGCCAAGAAAAATAAATTGTTACGATTTCTCAACAGTAGAATAATTGACATCTTAACCTCATATCATTTATGGATGTCAGGGCTCATTTCACTAATTTATTAATTTGTATTCAAATGTCATTATGAACTAATTTTCTGGAAAAATATGTTTGTTAAAATGGTATTTTCCACAGTTCCAATGCCAAGAAAATTTCTCATATATTTTTGGAAATGCCCCTGTAAACGGTTAATTTTACATTGATCTCATTAAACCTCTAACCTGCTGCACAGGTTTACAGGTTACATTGCACATCCTGCATCATACCAATAGTGCCTCTTATTGATTATACATGGTACCGCATTTGTGTTATAATTATCATTGGAATCTCCCAGCTGAAGAGGCAGTCTTCTTGAAGTGGACATTTCACTTGTATTTATTCCCTTCCATTTTCTGTCAAGCCGCTCAGGCTCCAGCGTTAAAGCTGTTTCCCAATCGGTTCCCCTCAGCCTTGGCTCAGTAGTCGCATTCTCAACTCTGAGTTAGAAGGGTGTGGGTTCAAGCCCCTCGCCAGAGACATGAGCACATAATCTACATTGCCACTTCTGTGCAGTACTGAGAAAGTGCTGCACTGTCGGAGGTGCCATCTTTCGGATGAGACGTTAAATCTGCCCTCTCAGGTGGATGTATACAGTCCCATGGCACTATTCGAAGATGAGCAAGAGAGGTCTCCCAGTGTCATGACCAATATTTATCCATCAACCTACATCTAAAACAGATGATTTGGTCATTTATTTCATTGTTGTTTGTGGGAGCTTGCTGTGCGCAAATTGGCTGCCGCATTTCCTACATTACAACAGTGATTACACTTGAAAGTACTTCATTGGCTGAAATGCACTTTGGGATGTCCTCAGGTCATGAAAGGTGCCATATCAATGCAAGTCTTTCTTTTTATCCTGGTTTATCGACTAGATCATGGTGAATCCCAATAGGGACAAAGGGCAAACCCAAAGATGAATCAACTCAGATTTATCTTGGGATTTGCCCTTCATCCCAATTGGAATAATGCCATCGGATTATTTACATCCACCTGAGAGGGCAGACGGGGCCTCGGTTTAACGTGTCATCCGAAAAACGGCCCCTCCGACAGTGCAGCACTTCCTCAGTACTTCACAGAAGTGCCAAGGTACATTATGTACTCATGTCTCTGGAGTGGGGCTTGGACCCACATCCTTCTGACTCTTATGCACCTTCCAGTGAATTAGAAAAAACAGCTAATGCCTTCTTCTACCCACGAGGCATGTCGTCTACTCTACAATTTCATTCAACTGGCACCTGACATAAACTCGCTCACTAGATTCGAGTATGAAAACACATTGCGTCATGTGCCTTCTGCTCTGATTAGCACTCTGTTGCTCCTCTAGGCTTCCCCAAAGGCAAGTACCAACATCTGTCAATGACCAGCTTTAGTTTTCCAGCAATGGAAGTTCTTTGTTAATGTTTGAGCTCAGTCAGCAAATTTGACTGAAATGACCAAAAAAAACAATATCACAAATGTGAATAACAAGATGTCATCATCACTGTACCTTTTCCATGGAAGATTAAAGTTGTACAACATAAAGTTGCACCAATGTAGTAAGCCCTCCATCTCACACCAATTTCACCTGACACAGGAAAGACACATAACAGAAAAATATGCGGTTAAATTTTAGCCTGTACCACCTAGGCATAAAGTATTGCCTTAGCCAGGACACAGTGAGGAATATTGAGCAGAGAGAATTGCATACCCACAAGGAAGCCCACTGAGATTTTGCTTCCATTAACGTAAATGGACAGAAAATCAGGCAGGCTCTGTTACTGGCATGCAAAGCTCCCCCACCCGATTTTCGTCGCTGCAATCCATCCAGACGATACTTTACACCCAGGTTTACAGATGAAAATCTACCCCCATGATCTAGTATTTTGGAATCAGTATCAACTCTCCCTAGCAGTGCAATGATATATAGGTCTCAATGATTATTTTCCTGGTGTTTTTTAAATCTCAAAGTCAGTAAACTGTGGGGTACAGAACACGTGCGAGGTTTTGAAAACAACAAAGACTTGCATTTATTTAGTGCCTTTAACTTAGGAAAATGTCCCAAGGCACTTCACAGGAGCATGATCAGACAAAAATTGACACCGAGACAGAGAAGCAGCTATTAGGGTAAGTCACTAAAAGCTTGGTTAAAAGGTAGGGCTATAAATTGGGCCACGTAGCCTTTTGTAGGCCACCTAAGGACCCAAAATGGTGTCCGGAATGTGCGCCGGATGCCATCTTGGTAAAGGCGTTTGCACAGCGCAGATAATGAACGCCAGTAGCGCGTAAAGTAGGGAGAATATATGGTAGATCAGTGTGCAACGCTGATTTAAAGGGACAGATTCAATTTTGGAACTCAACGCTCCAGCCAACGCACTGTCTTACCTTCGCACAGCTGAACAGGTCTTAAACAGCATGGAGGACCCCCCCACCAACACTAAAGGGAACATGCAGGAGTTACAGGTTAGTTGCTGGATTATTGCTTCTGGCTGCTGGTGCATTTGTACTTGTTTCTAGAGGTCTCCTATAATTGAATACCAGGACTAGGGGACATAGCCTAAAAATTAGAGGCAGGACTTGCAGGATTGAATTTAGGAAATGCTTCCACTCGCAAAGGGCGGTAGAAGTTTGGAACGCTCTCCCGTTAATGACAGTTGATGCTAGCTCAATTGTTAATTTGAAATCTGAGATTGATAGATTTTTGTGAACCAAAGGTATTAAGGGATATGGGGCTAAGGCGGGTATATGGAATTAGGTCACAGGTCCACCATGATCTCATTGAATGGCGGAACTGGCTCGAGGGGCTAAATGGCCTACTCCTGTTCCTGTCTTCCTATGTTCCTATAATAAAGTTTCAATACTCTACAGGGAGTGGGCTGGCTAGCTGACAGGCAACAGCAAGGGCACTGGCAGAGTAACAGGGGTGGGACAGGAAAGTTGTCATCCTGAGAGAGGACAGCAGGTTCATGTTCCATGGAGCCACTGCCACTTGCTGCCTCCTGTTGTGCGCCAAAGTGCATGAAAGCGGGACGTGTGTCGGTGAGTGTCCTGCAAGATGTTTGGGTGATGTGGCTGTCATGGTTGAATAGCTGCCAGTGTGTGTGACCTGTGAGTTGTGGGTGTGCAGCTTGCAACAGTGATAATGTGTGAGGGTGAGAGGAAGCATCTGATTGGAAGAGTTGAGTACGGTTTGAAAGAGTTTGTTGGTATATGGGTGATGGGGGGTGTAGTGTGTGGAGCAGTGGATGCGGCTAGTGGTGCAGTTGGTAGGAGATGCCACTTGACAGTTGACCTCACTCACCTTGACCACTTGTGTCAAATTATTGAACTTCTTCCTGCACTGCATCCATGTTCGCGGTGCTATGTGCCTGGCATTAACCGTCCTCTACTGCCTCCCACTGCCTCGGGAGCATATGACTGGAGGACCTCTTGCCCCCCCCGCCGCTGATGTAGGATGCCCCTCCTTCTGTCCACCTCTTGCACCAAGACCTCTAGAGCATCAGCAGAGAACCTTGGTGCACACTCTCTCGCAGGCTTGGTACCAACTCAGATCGGCACATTGGTGAGATCTGGCTTACAGAAAGGTGAATGTGGGATTTAGTAGTGCGCAACCTTTATTCAATGTTTTAACATAACTCAACAGTTTGTAAACATAGGAATGGGGCCTGTATCTGTGTTTTACGTATGCGATGTCTGATCTCCGTTCAGACTCCGTGTGGACTCGTATCTTATTTTTCGCAAATAAGAGGTGCAGCCTGCCTTTAAGAGGTGCAGCGCACCTTTATGTCGTGCAGGCTGCCTTTAAGTGATGCTAGCCACTCACGATGTCGGGGTCACCTTGCTGGTGAGCAGCCACTTAACAGCGCAGCTAGGCCTGGTTGCTCGCAGCAATCAGGTAAATCACCAGGCAGCACGAATGTTACGTGCTGCCTGCATCTCAACGGGGGTTATCCAATATAACCCCCTAGATATTAAGGAGGGTCATAAAGGAGAAGAGAGAGGTGGAGAGGCGGAGTGGTTTAGGGAGGAAATTCCAGAGCTTACAATCTATACTGTAAGGTATAGCTGCCAATGATAAGGCGAAGGAAGTGTGGGATGCACAAAAGGCCAGTGTTGGAGGAATGCAGGGTTCTTAGAGGATCGTAGGAGTGGAGGATGTTATAGAGATAGAGAGGGACGAGGCCATGGAGGAATTTGAACACGAGGATGAGAATTTTAAAATCAAGGCTTTAGTGAACCAGGAGCCAATGTAGGTCAGTGAGCATAGGAGTGATGGATGAACGGGACTTGGTGCAGGTTAGACTATGGGCAGCAGATTTTTGGATGAACTCATGTTTATGGAGGGTGGAAGATGGGAGGTCGACCAGGAGAGCATTGGAATAGTTGAGTCTGGAGGTAACAAAAACACAAATGAGGATTTCAGCAGCAGATGGGCTGAGACAGGGGTGGAGACGGGCAATGTTACGATGGTGGAAGTAGGCGATTTTTGTGATGGAGATGATATGGGGTCAAAAGCTCAGCTCAGGGCCAAATAGAACGCTGACATTGCAAACAGTCTGTTTCAGCCTGAGACATTGGCTAGGGAGGGGGACGGAATCGGTGGGTAGGGAACAGGATTTGTGGTGGGGGCCGAGGACAATGGCTTCGGTCTTCCCAATGTTTAGTTGTAGGAAATTGCGGCTCATCCAAGACTGGATGTTGGACAAACAGTCTGACAACACAGGCAGTGGAGGGATCAAGAGAGGTGATGGTAAGGTAGAGCAGGGGTTGTCAACGTTTTTGCGGAATCTGACATCATGGGCCCGAATTTAGCAGGCCTGCGGGTTCCCAGCGGGTGGTCCTCCGGGAGAGTGGTCAACACGCTCGGTGAAATTAGTGGGTTGCCCACGCGATCGTAGCAGGCAACCCACTAATAGGAATCAATTACCTGCTGCTCCGGGGTCCACGGCGCTGGCCTGCGCGTCGGTCGGGCTGCGCATGCGCAGTACGATCTGTCAGCTGGAGGCTCTCTAGTTAAAGGGGCAGTCCTCCACTGACAGATGCTGCAACCAATGGGACAAATTGCAGCATGGAGCAGCCCAGGGGGAAGGCTGCTCCCAGTTTAATGATGCCTCACCCCAGGTATCATCAGATGGGGTGAAGAGGAGGGGGAGGACACAGATCTTCCCCCCGGCAGGCGGGAGGAAGCGGCCTGCCTCTGCCACCAAGAAGGCCTGGCTCGAGGTGGCAGAGGGGGTCACCTGCGCCACCAACATATCGCCCACCTGCATACAGTGCAGGAGGCGCTGCAATGACCGCAGTAGGTCAGCCGCAGTGAGAACACGAAGTCTTTCCCCTACACTCCGTCTGCCACAACACTGCCCCCACCCCACATCTCCTTCGGGACCGCCAACACTATTCTGTCACATCACCCTTCATACCCACTCACACCCCATCCTCATCTTACCTCCACCTACTCACCTCGCCAGTACTCACCCTGCCACTAACACGCAACCCACTCCTCATACAATCTCATTGCTCCATCCCATACTCACCCTCTCGTGCATCTCCCTCACGGCCAGCCTCACTCAACCTGCCACCACCTGTGCTGCAGCCACAGGGCATGCATCACATATGTGCAGTAGGCAGCGTAAGGCAAACGTCTCGTCAGCATGAAGGGGGTGCACAAGGGTGTCTGAGGGTTTGTCATGGGTGTTACCCATATTGAATTTCAGAGCAACAAACAGCACACATTATATTGACACCACCACTGCCATGTCTCCGCGAATCCTGTCCGTTGTGTCCAATAATGCCCGCTCCTGGGTCTCACTATGAGGACCCACCACTGATGCCACCCATCGTGTTACTGCAGAGTAGGTGCAGGTGTATTTGCAGGGCTCGTCCGCGCAGACGACTGAGAGACATCGGCGGTGTAGCCGGCTGCACCCTGGAAGGATGCGGAGGAGAAGGTGTGGAGGGCAGTGGTGACTTTGCCAGCGACAGGTAAGCAGTTGGTGCTGGGGCCAGCCAGGAGCAGCTCGGCATGAAAGACGCTGCAGATCTCCACGACTACATGTCGAGCGAATCTGCGCCTCCCTGTGCACTGCTGCTCGGAGAGGTCCGGGGAGCTGCGCCTCGGTCTGTGGACCCTGTGGCGAGGGTAGTGCCCTCTGCGACGCGTCTCTCTCTGCGGTAGCCCTCCCTCCTGCTGTGCAGGTGGGCGTGCAACAACACCGTGTTGGGGGGATCCACGTCTCTGCGGCGGACGGCGTGGACTGCGAGGCTGCTGGTGCTGGTCATGCTCTTCGTCCTCCGAGGGTCTCCACACACCACCCAACTGGCAGGTGTTGGTCTGAGGGGTTGTGCAGGGTCGGTGTGTGGTTCCTCGGACTGGGGCTGCGGTTTCGTGTCGGTCTGTCCTCTGGCTTGGCGGGGGGTGGTGGAGGGCAGGGGTTGCCCTATGTGACGCGGTGGCCTCCTGCGTGGGTGAGGGCTCTCCCCCGTGGAGCGCACCTTGGCACCTGCCACAGGCTGCTGGCTGCAACACGCCTGGTTGGAGGGAGACTGTTTCCCCCAGTGTGGGAAACTCACTGCCTTGAACCGAAAATCCCACACTTCCTCTTTTGACAGCTGCTTCAGCTCATTAACTGACCACAACGAGCAAGGTAAGTACTCTCAAGTGGAACCCCGCTGGCTTTAATTGCCTGCGGGATTCCCACCAGCGGGGCTTGCGCGCGCAGCCCCGCACGTCAGCGCGGTACCCGGAAGTGGCCGGGATTTCGTCGCGATCCGGTCACGTGACCGGAGATCGGGATTTTCGGGGCCACCTCGCTGGGAACCCGCCGGAAACACGATCCTAAAATCGAGCCCCATGTCTTCAAATTATGTCACTGAAGGGCAGCGTGTAGATAAGAAATAGGTGTGGGCCAAGAATAGATCCTTGGAAGGCTCCAGTGGTCATTGTGCAGGGGTGGGAAGAGAAACCGTTGCTAGGGATTGTCTGGCTATGACTGGATAGAGTGGAACCAGATAAGGACAGTCCCACTCTGCTGGACAATGGAGACATCATTGGAGGAGGGTGGTGTCGTCAACTATGGCAAAGTTGAAGAGAGATTGAGAGAGAGAGATTGAGAAGGATGAGGAGTGATAATGCACCATGGTAACAGTCACAGAGGATATCATTTGTGATTTTGACTAGGTCTGTTTCCATGCTGTGACAGGGCGGAAACCTGATTGGAGATGTTCAAACATGGAGTTGTGGAAAGATGGGCACGGATTTGGGGGCAACAACGCGTTCAAGAGCTTTGGAGAGGAAAGGGAGGTAGTTTGCAAAGACAGAAAGGCCAAGGGTGGAATTTTGATGGAGGGGGAGGGGGTGATGATGGCTGATTTGAAATGGGGACACTACCAGAGCAGAGGGGACCATTTACAAGAACAGCTAGCATGGAGGCCAGGGAAGGAAGCTGGGTGATCCGCAGTTTAGTAGGAATAGGTTCGAGAGAGCAGGAGGTGGGTCTCATTAACAAGATGAGCTCGGAGAGGGCATGAGGAGAGATAGGAGAGAAACTAGTGAGAAAGTGTCTCATATTGGGAATGGTATGCTAAAATGTTGTCTGAACAAGTATTTCCTAATTAGCATCTGAATGAGGCACAAACATATGGACCTTTACAATCCAGTGAAAATTCTCTTTAAAATTTATTGAAGAACTTGAAAGGAAGGCTCAGCGCAAGCACAAGCATTCTCACACAATGCCTGCCTTTATGAGTGAGAATGTAGAATTGCAAATTCTAGTGCAAGGTCACTAAATGACTCATTACTTTACACTACATTGCAAAAACACTGCTTAAGATTTCTCTGCATCTTGGCACTCTATAAATAAAATGATCCAATGACATGATTCCTGACTCACTGGGACACCCACAGTCACCATTCTGTTCAGCACTAGGACGTTAAAGGGCCAGTTCCACATTGTTCTTTCTAAATTTTGATATTTAAAATAAACAACTACTGGGTTCTCTATTCCAGTGCGATGCAGCATTGCATTTTGACCCAGCTCCCTTCCCTCCAAGGACTGTTTCTCTTTTATTTTTGCAAAAAAGTAATGAAAAAATAACTAACCTTCTTTGTGCGTCTAGTACTAGCCTGGTGTTAACTCTTCTCTTTGTGCGGCTCACGATCAAGGTTGGGTCAACAACAATACCAACAACAACTTACATTTATATAACGCTTTTAATGAAGTAAAACGTCCCCAAGGTGTTTCACAAGAGCGTGATCAAACAAAAATTGATACCGAGACAAAGAAGGAGACATTAGAACAGGAGACCAAAAGCTTAGTCAAAGAAATAGGTTATAAGGAGCGTCTTAAAGGAGGAGAGAGAAGTGGAGAGGTGGACAGGTTTAGGGAGGGAATTCCAGAGCTTAGGCCTAGGCAGCTGAAGGCACGGCCGCCAATGGTGGGGTGAAGAAAGTCGGGGGATGCTCAAGAGGCCAGAATTGGAGGAACACAGAGTTCTCGGAGGGTTGTAGACCTGAAGGAGGTTACAGAGCTAGGGAGGGGCGAGGCCATGGAGGGATTTGAACACAAGGATGAGACTTTTAATTTTGAGACATTGGTGGAGCCAGTGTAGGTCAGCGAGCACAGGGATGATGGGTGAATGGAACTTGGTGTGAGTTAGGATATGGCAGCAGAGATTTGGATGAGCTCAAGTTTATGGTCAAGGAAGAATTGTTGCAAGGCAGTTAATAGAAAGAGTGTATGCTAGCAACACAGTGACAATATTGGGTTACCAATCACATCTGCCTCTATTTAAAATTAGTTTTCACATTAATTCTGCTAAAATTTGAGAAAAAATAATTTGAAAATGAATTTTAAAGTTCATGCTACAACAAAAATATTACCTTGTGTGGCACAGGACTTGAGTTTCCAGATTAGGCTGTTCCTTGGGATTGAGATCTCCTGGAAGCTCCCTGTGAAGGCACCTCTTCAAAGCTCTGTAAATTGGATTGTTAATTTCTCAGGGATCTGAGAACCAGTGTACATTCTGCTGTGGTTGATCCTAAATTATTCTACCTGCACACACTTGACAGGCAGAACCAGTTCAGACAAAATAGGAAGCAAGTGTGTGGGTGGTTCATGACACGCCAACGGAAAAGTAGTCATTTTCAGTACATGTGCAAACAGGAGAAACAGACTAAATCCATTCATACAAAATGTATCCACTACAGAAGGGAATTTGATTTTTTTTTGGAGTCAACATAAAGGGATCTTTATATGTTAAACTCATGGCATGTATGATTATCTCATGGTCCTCTTCATGAATTATTCTTTATTAGCAATAATTATTTATGATAGCTTGTTTACTGTAAGGTCTCTGCTTATGACCAACTTACAGACACAACACAGCCCGATGGATAAAACATAGTAGCAATTAGAAGTTCAGCGAGGCTGTCATTTCCTAAACAAACTATTGTTTTATGTGGAAGTTATGTGCTTGGGAGTTGATACTTTGGCTGCCATTGCAACATCCATTACCAAATAATGATTAACAATAACTTCATGCTTAAAATGATGTTCCTTGCACCCCTCACTTCATTTACATATGAATGAAGGCACTGTGCCTGTTCATTAATGCCACTGCCTATCAGCCATTTGCTGATTTACCACAATCGCCCAACTTTCATTACAAATGGTCCATCCGAGGCCACAGGAAGTCATTCACTTCCTAATTACCTTCACTTCAAAGAAGCTATGAAGTAGCACACAATAAAGCCAATCTGTTTGGTTATAAAAGAAAACATTAATGGCCAACTCTAATTGCTTTCTTATTTTCAAAGGGCATGTGAGAGGCTTCACAAAATCCAAAGCCCCATTTACACAAAAGCTGTAAATTTGCAATTGTTGCTAATTAAAATCTATACTGCTGCCCTCCCCCCGTCTCCTCT
Source organism: Heptranchias perlo (assembly GCF_035084215.1). Lineage (NCBI taxonomy): Eukaryota > Metazoa > Chordata > Chondrichthyes > Hexanchiformes > Hexanchidae > Heptranchias > Heptranchias perlo. The sequence goes on along the minus strand of NC_090329.1, from coordinate 44,036,221 downwards.
TTCTGTTGCTAACTTCACTTCAGCAATAGTATGAATTCCACTCACTATCAAACCGATAGCTTAAACTCTATTATAAAGCTATGGGTATGAAAGCTTTACACTGGATATACAACAGGACTCAGTAATTTACCTAAAAATAAGCTACTGAGCAATGTTGGATTTTTTTTATTCGTTCATGGGATGTGGGCATTTATTGCCCATCCCTAATTGCCCTGGAGAAGGTGGTGGATGCATAACTTTCAAGACAAATGTATTCATTTAGAGGTTTATTTTCTTTAAAAATGAAATAAAATGTATGGAAAGTCATTTTGATCAAAGCACATCCCATTTTTATATTAAAAAGTAACACTCATCCCAGATATTCTTTGGAGATTTTTTAAAAATATCAGGCCCTTGAACAGGTCTCCCTTCCTACTAATCAGTTATGTGAGATGTCCAGGAGCAGCTCGGTTGTAAGCAGCAGGAGGTGCGATCTCAAACCAGCCCCAGGAAACCACACTACATAATGGAGATCCAAATGTCCCAGCCTGTAGCCTGACCTCCTAGGGTCAGGTGGCTCCAAAGTGGCTCTCAGGACGGTCTGAAATCACACTTCCACTGCAGAGGATGTTCCTTGTAACTGATGTCATCAGAGTGGGTGGAGCACGGAGAGAGACCCTACTCAAGGCTCTCTGTGCCAGCCATAAAATTGATTTTTTTTAAAAAAAAAAGATAAATTGGCAAAAGTGTTATTTTCTTCTATAAAATGGGGAATGCTTGTACAAGAAATATTCCCCACCCCCACACTTTCTTTCTTCAAATCACAGTGTGCTATTTTGTATCTTACTTCCCTGAAGTTTGGGACTGATTTCACAAATTTGGTTGAAGTCATGTTTCAAAGAATAAGCCAAAGTAAGAAAGAATTGCATTGGTCCAGCATTTTTCATGGTCTCAGTACATCCCAAAGAGCTTTACAAACAATGAATTACTTCTGAACTGTGATCATTATTGGCATGTAGGCAAACTCAGCAGGCAATTTGCACATAGCAAGGTTCAATAGCCAACAAATGAATGAATGGTATTTTTGGTTGAGGGATGAATGTTGTCAGGAGAACCAGGAGAACTTCCTGATCTTCTTAAAATTGAGCCATGAGATATTTTCCTTTCAGCTGAGCAGATGGACAAAGCCTCCGTTTAATGTTTCATCCAGAAGACGACAGTCAGAAAAGTCTACAAGGTCGACATCCTGGCAGGAGTGTTGAGATGTGCCTGTTGGGAACCTCCAGTGCTGACCCAAATGGAGTTTGGTCAGGAGGAGGTTCCCTTATTAAAATTTGAATGTAAGTGCTAGTGCCACTAGGGCATTTGGGCACCTGCCAGTTAGGGAGGCCATAAAATGCAAAACACTCCGGAGGTGCCAGCACCCTCCACTTCAAGGAAATGTTCTGTGTACGCCATCTGCCCATAACTCAGACTTGGACCCACCAGGTGGGCCCCACATATGCTGACCAGCATACCTGTACGCCTACTTTCACTAGGCATACCAGCGGCCAGTGGATTCCCAGGCCAGGCCATAGAAACTTGTGGCCTGGGAGTCCCCTTCCCCTGGCCACACTGCTGTGATGTGGGTGACCTGTTTGGGGTGGGTGGAGGCTCTGGGCCTAATTTACGCCCCTTTAGCCGCCCTCCTACTGGACTTACAGTAGAAGAGCACTTGAAGGCCGCAGATTTTCGGCCTTGTCACTTCCAATAATGCAGCACTTCCCTGGTATTGAAGAAGAAAGAAAGAATGAACAACTTGCATTTATACAGTGCATTTCACGATCTCAGGACTTCCCAAAGCGCTTTACAGCCAATGAAGTACCTTTGATGTGTAGTCACTGTTGTAATGTAAGAAAACGTGGCAGCCAAATTGCGCACAGCAAGGTCCGACAAACAGCAGTGAGATAATGACCAGATAACCTGTTTTAATGATGTTGGTTGAAGGATAAATATTGGCGAGAAAACCAAGGAGAACTCCGCTGCTCTTCTTCGATTAGTGCTATGGGATCTTTATATCCACCTGAGATATATCTGATAATAATATGGATTATGCCGCCAAACTGCCATGAGACCTGAAACACAATTTGGGGGGGGGGGGCACTGTTAAAGTGGGCAAAAGAGGCCTTGTGGGGACAGAAAATCAGATGGCACCCAAAAACGCCTGGTGTCTTCCCAAGCAGTAACTGAGCAGAGTTTCTGATGGGCCCTGTGGTGGACAAAAGTACTGTCGGCAAATAAATAGGCCATGGCATCACAAGGAGTAAGAGCTGATAGGACAGCATCCCTAATAGAAATCATGCAGCTTTTGCAATGTGTGCATCGGAAAGAAACCAAGGTCTAGGTGATCGTCGGGATGATGGGCCCACTGAGGTCTTCAGGCCAGGGTCATGAGCTGGAGGAACTTGCAATTGACTCTTCAAATTATTTTAAATTAGCCTCTTACAAAGTGAGAGCAGGAAGTTTTGGTGGAGATCCCCCAGTGGCATCCCTATGTGATCATCATCCCCCCTTCCCCTCTGCCCAGTGGTTGCCCAAGATGCATCCATACTGGCACAGGGACCTGCTTGGAAAATACTCCAGCCGGGTCAAGAGTAGAGGAGAATTCCCATTCCACCACCATAGTGGGTCCCAGGATTTTCTGGCTCGGTGTGCTTAACGCGGCTTAAACCTACAAATAGTAGTGAGATAAAGATTAGATAATCTGTTTTAGTGATGTTGGGTGAGGGATAAATGTTGACCAGTCCACCAAGAGAACTCCCTTGCTTTATTTCAAATAGTATCATGACATCTCTTATGTCTAGCTGAGAAGGCAGTTGGGGCCTTGGTATAAAAACTCATCTGGAAGATAACACCCTGACAAGGCAGCACTGTACTGTAGTGTCAGTCTAGATTACGTGCTCAAGTCTCTGGAATGGGGCTTGAACCCATGACTTTCTGACTCAGACTTGAGAGTGATACCACTGACGTAAGGTGGATACCTGACATCTAGAATAATACTTTCATATTATTTGGATATCTAGACTAATACCTCCAGATTATTTGTACTCCGCTAGTGTTTTCATTTCAGCAAATTGAGCCCTAGTTTTTGTAATTTTGGATTTGTGCACTGTCTAGGATACCCTAATTATACCATTACGTGGTTTCCAAACCACATCACTGTGCTGGAAATCTGTGGGGGTGCATCCCAAGATAAGTGGAAAATTACACAGCTGACCCCAGAGGACTTTCCAGGGTTGGGAAGGTTCTCTCAGTGCTCAAACAATGGCATGTGCAAGTGCCACTAGGGTTTCAACTGGGGACACATGCATGCCTCAAACTACTGGAAAATCCAGCAAATGCTGTCAGGTCCAGGAGGGATGCTGCCTCCCCAAAAAAAACAGAGATGTGCCCCTATTTAAGGGGGTGGATTATTCTTTCCTTTAATCATGGCCATTACCCAGGCATGGAGCCTCAGATGGGGCCAAAATCTAATACCTTTCACCATTCTCAGGACATCCCAAAGTGCTTCACAGCCAATGAATTACTTTTGAAGTGATATATAAAAACATAGCAGCCAATTGGCACACAGCAAGCTCCTACAAACAGCTAATTAAAACGACCAGACAGTCTGCTTTTGGTGATGTGAATTGAAGGAATAATGTTGGTCAAGACACCAGGAGAATTCCCAATTCTTCTTCAAATAGGTTAATTGAATCTTTTATATCCATCTGAACAGGCCAATGTTTTACAAACGAACATACGAAAAAGGCCATCAAGCCTGTCCTATACTGTCATGGTGAAACATCTGTACACCATCATTCACCCAACAGCCCTAAAACTTACTGGGAGAGGCAAAAAAAAACAGAAAAAAAAACTTTAGAATTATAGAATCATAAAATCTTACAGCACAGAAGGAGGTCATTCGGCCCGTTGTCATACCTTGTGCCGGCTCTTTGGAAAGAGCTGTCCAATTTAGTCCCACATTCCAGCTTTTTCCCCATACCCCTGCAAATTAGTCCTCTTCAAGTACATGTCCAATTGCCTTTTGAAAGTTCCAATGAAATCTGCTTCCACCACCCTTTCAGGTAGTGCATTCCAGATATTAACAACCCTCTGTGTGAAAACATTTCTCCTCATTTCCCCTCTAGTTCTTTTGCCAATTATTTTAAATCTATGACCTGTGGTTACTGACCCACTTGCCAGAGGAAACAATTTCTCCCTACTTGCTCTATCAAAACTCCTCATAATTTTGAATACCTCAATTAGGTCTCCCCTTAATCGTCTCTGCTTTAAGGAGAACAATTCCAGCTTTTCCAATCTCTCCACGTAACTTGGTATCATCCTGGTAAACCTCCTCTGCACCCTTGCCAAGGCCTTGACATCCTTCCTAAAGTGTTGTGCCCATAATTGTATACAATACTCTAGCTGAGGTCTAACCAGTGGTTTGTAAAGGTTTAGAATGACTTCCTTGTTTTTGTATTCAGTGCCCCTATTTACAAAGCTAAGTATCCCATACACTTTCTTAATTGCCTTATCAACTTGCCCTGCCACCTTCAAAGATTTGTGAATATGCACCCCCTCAAAATAATACCATTTAGATTAAACTGCCTCTCCATGTTGTTCCTCCCAAAGTGCATCACTTCAATACTTATTCTCATAAAATTGCATCTGCCCATTTCACCATTCTGTCTATGTCCTCCTGAAGTCCGTTATTATTCTCCTCACTATTTACTACATTGCCAAGTTTTGTGTCATCTGCAAATATCAAAATACCCAAGTCCAGATCATTTATATATAACAAGAAAAGCAATGGTCCCAATACTGACCCTTGGGGAACCCCACTGCATACTTCTCTCCAATCAGAAAAACAACCATTCACCACTACTCTCTGCCTCCCATCCCTTAGCCAATTACATACCCAAGTTACCATCGTTCCTTTAATCCCATGTGCTACTATTTTCCGAATAAGTCTGTTATGTGGTATTTTATCAAATGCTTTTTGAAAGTCAATATATACAACATCTACTTTCATCAAACTTCTCTGTTACTTCATCAAAGGACTCAATCAGGTTAGTCAGCCATGATATGCCTTTAACAAATTCATGCTGGCTGTTCCTTATTAACCCATGCTTCTCCAAGTGAGAATTAATTTTGTCCTTGACAATGGGCTCTAGTAGTTTTCCCACCACTGATATTAGATTGAAAGGCCTGTAGTTACCAGGTTTATCCCTCTCCCCTTTTTTGAAAAGGGATGTAACATTTGCAATCATCCACTCCTCTGGCACAACTCCCAAACCAAGGAGGGTTGAAAGCTTGTAGTCAGAGCTTCTGCTATCTCCACCCTTGCTTCTCTCAGCAACCTAGGATGCATCCCATTTGGTAACTTTGAGTGATGCCAACCTACTTTCTATCTATTTTTATCCAATCCAATATTAACTTCATCCTCTTCTTTTATGAAGACAGGTGCAAAGTATTCATTCAGTACCTCAGTCATGCCCTCTGCCTCCACAAGAAGATTTCCTTCTTTGTCCCTAATCGGCCCAACCATTCCTTTAACTATTCTTTTACTTTTTATATGTTTATAAAAGATTTTTAGGTTCCCTTTTATGTTACCCACTAATCTTTTCTCATATTCTCTCTTTGCCATTCTGATATCCTTTTTCAATTTCCCCTTGCCCTCTCTGTATTCTGTCTGGTTTTCTATCATATTCTGTACCTGACATTTGTCATGAATCTCCTTTTTCTGTTTTATTTTAACCTCTATTTCCTTTGTCATCCAGGGAGCTCTAGCTTTGGATACCCTATCTTTCCTTCTTATGAAAAAATGTGCAGGGCTACGGGGATAGGGCGGGGGAGCGGGACTAGCTGGATTGCTCGTGCATAGAGCCGGCGCGGGCTCGATGGGCCGAATGGCCTCCTTACATGCTGTAACCTTCTATGATTCTATCTCCTTCACACTATTTGGGGGTCTATACTAAAGACCCAGCAGTGTAACAGCTCCTTTTCTGTTCCTTAACTCTAACCAAATAGATTCAATCTTTGAATCCTCTAGTATATCATCCCACTGATAGAACTGTAATATTAACCTTGATCAATATTGCCATCCCTCTTTCTTTTTTCTTTCCCTATCCCTCCTGAATACATTGTAGCCAGGAATGTTTAGTTCCCATTCCTGCCCATGTTTAAGCCAGGTCTCCATTATAGACACCATATCATAACACCATGAGGCAACTTGTGCCTGCAGCTCATCAACCTTATTTGTAACACTCCTTGAATTAACACATATGCATTCCAACACCATGCTAGTCTGCTTTGCTTTTTCTCCTCCATCTAATTCCTGCTCTTTCTACACTATTCTTTATTCTGTTTCTGTTTGTCCCTCCTTGTTTTCTATGCACCTTGTCTCTCTTCTCTGCTGCTACATCCTTGTTCCCATCCCCGTGCCAAATTAGTTTAAACCCTCCCCAACAGCACTAGTTAACCTCCCCACGAGGACATTGGTCCCAGCTTTGTTCAGGTGTAACCTGTCCAGCTTTAGGTCAATTTTGAAAATTATTCTCCCACCCCCAAAGATGATCAGACAAGTTCCAGGAGACCAAGGTGTGCAGAGACATTTCCTTCAGTACTCACCTACCTTCCAAAGGCATTAGTGTTGGCCACACTCAGGAATTCATCCAGCTAATATCTCATCCAAAAGACAACGCCTCCAATAATGCAGCACTCCCTCAGTACGACAGATTATTTACTGAAGTTGTGGAATAAAACATTAACCCACAACCAGAGGCAAGCGCATTAACAACTGAGCCAAACTGATGTTGATGCTGGCTGGCATCCTAGTTGACTGCTTTATTTCATTAGCTAAAGGTAACAGGTAGCCGAGAAAAAGGCAAATGTAAACCTTCCTGTATTGTTATCACAGCAGAATGAAATATCACCTCTTGGCCGAGTCTGCCCTGATTAGGCCTGATCTGTTCTGAGCTCCAGTCGGTCCTATCCTGTGTCTCCAAAATCCAAGCGAGCCACTGAAATCCCTGCACCGATATCGTCACCTCATGTGCATTGGATCTAATATTCTGTTCACTGTGGCAAAAGGAGGCAGTTTCAGCCAAAATACAGGAGTCTATTTTAACCCTACACACCTAGCGGAAAATGGGCGGGTAGGCACTTAAAAATGACCAGGTGACTTACTTCCCAATGTCTCACCTAGATCCTACCATCTTCAATTTTGACCTGTTCTACTCAGCAGACGGCTAAAGTACCTGCCTGAAGCCAGCAGGGTCCTTTAAATATGCAGATTGAGGTCCAATGACATCATCAATTTCCAACCTGAGCGGGGAAGCTGCTGCAGCATTCCTGCCAGATAAAGTCAAGTGAGAAGAGGATTGGAAGAAGAAGAGGCCATTCAAGGTAAGATTTTTTACTTTCCTTTGTGTGGTCAAGGGGAACAGGAGTGCTCCTCTAGGCCTCACTATGAAAGTTTAGGCCTCCCCTGCCCCGGACTCCCCCCCTCCCTTTTACACCGTGAGACCTCCCCTGGAACCCTGAAACCCTGGAACCCACACTACCTGGGTGCTGGCGGGCAGCCAATAGCTGCCTGAGTTTCCACAGGCTGACAATCGCAGCCTGCCCACTTTGGGAGAACGTGGGGGAAGTCGACCAGCAGTATGTTAATGAGGCGCAGAGGTTCAAATCGCTGTGGGCTCATCTGTCGTGGGCAGGGCGACAATCTAACTGAAACCAGTGGTTTCCCGCCGAAAACCCACTGACAGTACGAAAATCCCCACCCGCCCCACCTCAGTCTCTGTTTATCAATATAAATTCTCTGCACTATGAACTCTGGACCAGCAATATCATAACCCAGAGGAAACTGAGGGGATTGTCTAACACTGGGGCCAATTTGGCCACAATCATTGTTTATTTAATTTAGCAAAAAAACTTATTGGAAGCATTGGAAACATAGTGGGAAATTGGAAACATACGTTAGGAATTTCCTCAGGCGTTATCCCGTAACATTGGCAGAAGATCAGCAGATGCGTAAACGGGGGTTCTGCTGATCTTCCAACGAAGTTATGGTGGCCAATCGGGAACACCTGCGAGGAAAGTCCGAGTGATTATACCTGTTTTACAAACTAACCTCGCAAATTTTGAATCAGCCAGGAATCACTTCAAACCTATGCCCTACAATCTGAGTTTTCTTTTCTTATTGTGAATTTTTGTGCCCATCAAGGTAAGGGATGTTGGTACTGGAGAGTGTAATGGTTTTTCACTTATGGCACCTAGTATGTCAGGAGCAGGTGCTCCCAAATCAGCTATAGTGCAGAGGTACTCTGATACTTTAACCTTAACCTCAGTAGTGGTCGCATAAAGGCACGTTGCAAATATTTCTATTTCCCACAGCAGCTGTCCTTATAGCTGACCCTGAGTGAGATTGTCACTTTTGTGCAGTATGGTTATGTGAACTATGGGTGATTGTGTACTGTGGAACCATGAAGAATTAGGTTGAAGTTGCCCATTCTCATTTGACACAGGATCCTTACAGCTATTAGAAAAAAAGATTTTTATCCTGTCATGTTAGACTAGATTCAAACCTGGGCCTAAAGCTGAAAGGTCAATCTACTTAGCCCCTGGGCCAAGTGATCTGGAGGAGAAAACACTCACACCTAAAATAAAATGGTCATCACTGCCAGACACTTCTGTACTCCCTTAAACAGGCCTGTACCACAGGCTCTTAGGAACACAGACGTCTAATTCTTCCAACGAATCTGACACCCAGTAGGATACTAGATAAGTGCGTGACAGCATGAATTGGCAGCAGGCTCGTGATCTGAATCCTCACAGACAGAAAAATGCATTTCTTCTCCTGTGTAGCTGCTTGTGCCATCATCTCTGGCTTGTCACCTCCAGTGCTACCTGCTGCTATGATACATTTTTTTTTAAAATTCACACACAATGGCCCCGAAAATCCATGGGCCTTCAGACAAACTCCCATGCTAAATTGGGCAGGAGTGCGGCAGAAGGCCCATGAATAACCCAGGAATTGGATACGCTAGGGCCTGACCTGCACTGCCAGTATCCAGAGGGTCTTGTTTGAGGCAGAGCCTCCATCTGCCCCAAACAATGTCACCCACATCATAGGGGTCGTGGCTGAAAGGAAGTGACTCCCAAGCTGGGAGTTTGCTTGGCCTTGGCCTGGGAATCTGTCAGCTGGCCAGTATGCTGGGTGAAACGAGGCATGTCCATAGTGGCAGCAGAATCATGCAAGTGAGGGATCCTACCCCTGACCCCGGATATTCTGCAGGGTTAGAGGTTGGAAGTTCGTTACAACCAGACCCTGGCACTTATGCCAGTATCAAAGGGCACCAGATGTTCGGAGCCAATATCTGATTTTTTAAAAAAGAATTTGCTGTATAAACAGCACCACAAAATCGACTGGAACCGGATTAAAACACCAGGGCCATGATTTTATCATGGCGGCGGGAACTCAGCGGGTCGGTAATTAGTGGCGTGGGAAACACGGAAAAATATTTAGTGTGTCGGTTTGAGAGATCGCAACTGAATTGAAGGCACTTAATTTTACTTCTGGCTTTCACGTCTCCAAGCTGAACAGCGGGCGCAATGCGCACCCGCATGACATGCTGTGAACTGGAGTATTTAAAGGGCCAGTGCAAAAATGGATTTTAAATGAGAAAGGAGGAGCAACGAAAATGGAGCAACACAGGCAGCACCCCGGTTCAGCGACGCTTCCCTTGAGGTTCTACTGGCTGGTGTGAGAAGCAGGAGGGAGGTCCTCTACCCGGCTAACAGGAGGAAGCAACCTGCTTCTGTCACTAAGAAGGCATGGCTGGAGGTGGCAGTGGAGATCAGCAGCAGGAGCACAGTGCCCAGGTCCTGGGTTCAATGCAGGAAGCAATTTAATGACCTAATCAGGTCAGGAAAAGTAAGGACATTTGCTGATTCACTCACTTCCTTTGAAAAGAACTGCACCCCCCTCCCACCCCACCCACCCCTCACTCTGTGTTGGCAAGGCTACTCCATCACATCAGTCCTCACACCCACTTAAGTTTCATTATCAACTTACCTTCATTTTCTGTGCACTTCCTCACCTCCCCATTTGTGAACCCACCACTCCCACTCACCCCGATCCTGATGTAATATGATGAATCTGTCTGATAGTCACCCACTGATGCATCTCTTCCATTGGCAGCCTCATCCAAAGCAATGCATCCATCGGGTGACCCCATCACCCTCACTCACTCATACATTTGTTCTTTCTCCCCTTGTAGGAGAAGAGAGCGCAAAATACACACAAGAGGGGTAGGACTGGAGGGGGCCACCACAAATTGTGGCCCTGACAGAGGCGGAGGAGGAGGCGTTGGACCTGAGTTGCACAGTTGAATACCTGGCCGTTGGAGATAGTGAGATTGGCAACCCGCAAACGTCTAGTGACAAAACTTTAACATCCTTTACACACATGATGAATTAATGTTATCAAACTGTTGCGCACCTCAGGATGCTCATCGCAACATCACTTCTGCGATGTTTCTTAATATTGTTGCATGTTCTCTTCCAGAGCCTTCAAGGAGTGCTGAAGAGGCCCACAATGTGGATGAGGGCGATTCCTCAGAGGAGCTCCATGCCACCGAGGGCACACCGTCACATTATAGCGAGCCATGCACCAGCACGGATACTGGCACCTCGGTGGATCCTATTAGAAAGTTAGCTGGTTTCTCACCTGGTGAATCATCACACACAAGTGAGCACGAGCAGACACTGGTGGCAGGGGCAGCTGTGGAGAGTCCGCGTTGGGGGGGGGGGGGGCGCACGCCTCTCCAAGCTCTGGTCAGCTGGACACAGATGCTGATCCCTGGGAGTCATCCTTGAAAAGGATAATGATCGAGGTACAGATGCAACTTTGCGACGTATTGGAAGATGTGCACGCACACTCTCCACAATAACGGAGAGGATGGAGGAGCCCATCTCCAGCATAGAGGATTGGTGGTGCAGATAAGTACAGGGAATGTCAGCGACGGAGAGAACGGCAACCTCCATTGCTTCAAGCATGCCTCACAAATGAGTCCATTCAGGCCCTGACAACGGCCGTGCAGACTCAGGGTGACCAACATTCTGCCGCCTTAAACAGGCAGACAGGTACACTAGCAGTGGCCTTACAAGGCATTGCACATGTCCTCCAAGCTGTTGTCCAGCAGGGTGGTAGAAGTGATGTGGCCCTGGCCCAGGAGATGGATGCTGGCGAAAGTGGACATGGAAGCGGGGACTCCACTCAAAGCGCTCCCCCCCCTCAACCAGTACCTGCAATGCTGCCTCCCCTTCAGGTGGCCAAGTCCGCCCCAGCATAGGTGCAGGTGAAGCAGTCTTTAGCGGGGCCCTCACGGGCTCCAAAACCCAGAAGGCGTAGGCCGAGAGCATTTCAGCAGTCAGAGCAGGGACCTGAGCCATCTGCCACTACCTCTGCTGAAGCCATAAGGGATTCACCAGGTAGAAGCAGTAGGAAGAGGAAGGCGAAGGTTTTGTGATCACCATGGGTATGCACAAGGGTGTCTGACCAAATGTCATGTTTTTCATTTCGCTTTTTTTTAATATTCACAATAAATATCACACTTGCATACTTGTCATCACCACTGCCACGTCTTGTCCATTCTTGAGTCCCTTTCGTGGAAGCGCTCTTGCATGTCCCTCATCATGAATGGCAAGACTTGATGCCACCCATTGGGCGCGTTTACAATGGGTGTATGTGTGGTTGTAGGACTGTTTTGTGCAAACGGAGGGGGGCTGGCGTTGGTGGTGGTGGTGGTCGTTCCAGGTGGTCTGAGTACTTCACTATCTTCACTTTGCAGATCTCCTTATGAGAATCTATCAAATATGAAAGACTCCATAGCATCACAATCAGCCAGGTGTGCCACTGCTCTGCCAATGGGTTGCTCATTGTCCTCCTTCTCCTCATCCTCCTCCTTGTCTTCTTCAGTGTTGATGGCAGGTGCAGATGCTTCATGAGCGCATGGGAGCTCCTCCACCTGTAGCCCGCTTTGTTGAGCGATGTTGTGCAGGACGCAACACACCACTATTATTCCACACACCCTCACTGGTGAGTACTGAAGGGCTCCCCCAAATCGATCCAGGCACCTGAAGCACATCTTCAGCATTCCTATGGCTTGTTCAATCACAGACCTGGTGGTGATGTGACTGTCGTTGTACCGCTGCTGTGCCTCGCTGGTGGGGTTTCTCACAGGTGTCATGAGCCACGTCTGCAGGGGGTATCCCTTGTCTCCGCCCCTTAAGTCTGTTTTGTGTGTGGAAGAGGGCCGGGATGTTGGATTCACGCAAAATAAAGGAATCATGGCAGCTGCCAGGGAATTTGGCACACACCTGCAGAAACCTCTTCCTGTGGTCGCAAACCAGTTGCGCATTGATGGAGTGATAACACTCCTGGCTCATGTGCAGGTCCTCAGATTGCTACATGTGTGCAATTAATTCAGCCCTGTACCCATGGGAAGCCAGCCAGAGACTGGAAACCCACTGCCCTCTCAGTCTGGCTGATGTCATCGCAGGGGAAATTGATGTAGTCGGATGCCCTGGCAAACAAGCCATCCGTGACCTGTCGTATACACTTATGTGCAGACGACTGAGAGATCCTGGTGATGTCACCGGTGGCGCCCTGGAAGGATCCGGAGGTGAAGGAATTGAGGGCAGTGGTGACTTTAACTGCGACGGGCAATGCATGGCCACCAGGCCAGATCGGGAGCACCTCTGCATGAAGGAGACTGCAGATTTCTGCGACCACCTGGTGACTCAATCTCAGCATACGTAGGCACTGCTCCTCAGAGAGGTCCAGGAAGCTCAGCCTCTGCCTGTAGACCCTCTCACGTGGGTAGTGCCTCCTATGACCTCAGCCCCTCCGTTGGTCCCCTCTCTGCTCTTCTGCAGGTCCTTGTGGCGCGCCTCTGCCTTATGAAACCTCTGCAACCCCCAGAACTGCACGCCGTGCCTACGGCGGATGGTGATGTGCCTCCTCCTCTGATGTACTGTGGAATAGATCCATTGCAACCCCCCCCCCCATCCTGATGGTGTCAGTTTGAGGGGGTCCAAAACGTAGGTCACTATGTCTGAACACAAGAATTGTGAGTGTGAATCAAGAAATCTCAGTTCAAACACAAAGGTTTGTCTGAGAGAACTGATTGCCCTGCTGCTAAAACCCACCTTTTGTTCACATGTATCAATCACTGGTTTAAAGGTCCAAATAGTTGCCAGCTCCAACTCACCTCCATTTCCACGCCGTGTTTCAGAGGCCACGGGAGACAGGTTCAGAAACAGTTAAAATGGTTTGTGTAACTCAATGCACAAAAAATTTATATCCTTAAGTAGTTTAAATAGCTCAATTGGCCCTTTAAATATCGTCATGCCAGCTTTAACTGCCGGCGGGACTTCTGGGTATCAGAAGAGCGCGCGCACCCAGCTGTGCCTGGGTCAAACCCGGAAGTCGGCGGGTTGGAGGCGGGATGCGGTCCCGTTTCCAAAACCAACAATTTTCACTGCCCACCCGCCCCCAACCCACCCGTTCTTGAGAGTTAAAATTTACCCCCAGGTCTCAGCATGATCAAGGGTTTAAGCGTCCTGGTTTTACAATGTGCAAGCTCCACAGACCACAGTTCTCTTCCAACATGTCTCCTCTCCAGTCACTCTGAGTAGCAGTGAGCAAATATAGTATTGCTCAGACATAAAGAAATCCTACCTCATAAAAAGCTAGTTTAATAAAAGCTCTCCAGCGATTTGACTGATGTAAACACAGTCTGATTTCAATCCTGACATTCTTCCAGTCTCCTGAGACTGAACAGCGCACACATGGGACAGCCTGACCCATGTCATGTTTGAGAACAAAGGCACAGCGTAAACAACACTGAGGGGATTGAGTTCACTTTAATTCACTGTATGTATGAAGCTGGTAAAAGATGACAGTAATAAGCCAACCAGTCCTTAAACAACATTGGGCCAAATTTTGCACTGAAAATAACAACGAACCTAACAGCGCTCACCGTTATTTCAGTGCAAATGGCAGAGCAACTTCCGATGACTGCACGTGTACAGTTAAACGCAGAAATCCGGACGTTGCTCTACCAGATGTCCTGCTCCTCTGTAAGCTTCGCGGGAAGGACATCTCGCCGGCTGACTCACCATTCAGATGAATGGAACAGTGTGAAGTTCCTGCACTGCCCCGATGGATATGAAGTAATCTCGACAAAAAAGGCACGTCCATTTTTTTAAGTCTAAACACCCTGTTAACAGCCAGGTAAGTCCTAATAACTGCCAAACAGCCTCTCTGGCACGGAAAATTAACTTTTACAAGTGTGGAGTCTCATTCCTTGTTTAAATTGTTGTTGGACATTTAAAAAAAATAAAAGTTTTACTTTTCCTTTCTGTCTCTTTTATCTCTGTCTCTTAATTCAATATTTCTTACCCTCTCTATTTCGCTTTCTGTACCTGATGTTACATTGAATTCACTATTCTAACTTACACTTCCTGGTTCCAACGCTGCGTAGCATATTAACATACTTCAATCTGATTGGTTAAGGGGATAGACAGTTGCTTGCCCCGTTCACGCAGGCCCCAGATGCCTGTGAGAGGGCGCAGCTCAGGGCAAAATCCAGCCCATCGTATTGGCACAATAATGATCAATAACACCACTTTGAAACGATAGATTTGGACTCTCTTTGCTGACTGCCCCACTGATAATATAGAATAATTAACACTCGTAGGAATGAGTCATTTATTTGAACGATTCTTGTGATGCCATAAACCAAAAGAACACGTTGATCTGAATCAAATCTGATTCCTTACTGTTTACAGTGGCTAGCCTTCAATCAACAATGTGTTGAACAGCCTTATATTTGACATGTGCTATGAGTAGATGTCCTGTTAAGCTCACAGGTAGATTTCAGCACCTCATGCCTCGATGTGAGGTCGTTGGACTCTTTCCTAAAATGGACTGGGAATGATCATCATGCCTTCAGGCAGCGGTGGCTCAGAGCAAAGTTCACGGTTTATTATTCTGTGTTTCCAGCTGGTCTTCTCACTGCTCGTGGAAGTGTTATTTCACTGCAGTAAAAATAACATTGACAATTTACACATGGGAAATAACACAAAAACATAAAAAAGCAACTGTATGAGGCGCACTCAATGAAAGACTGTGCAAAATGGAAATTCTGCCAGTTTAATGGCTTTTCAGTGAAAGATGCTATGAATGCAGAATAGGAAAAGAACATTGCCCTAGCTGTGGTAAATTAAAGGGTTTATTTCACTCATGTCAAAGAGTTCATAATTCACTTTCACTGAGTCTTTCACACCCCATAATCCATTACAAGTAGCATAATTTCCAAATTACTGGCTAAAGTGTATACAACTGGAACGTATATAATTAAATATAGTATGTGCTGAGGAGAGCCAAGTAGAGCAGGCTAAGAAAAGAGATGTTTATTGTCTTTTAAAAATGTCAAGAGCCATGTTTCTCCAGAATTTAGTAACAACATACTCTACTGTCAAATATCGGGCTTTTCACTTCCAAGATGAAAATACTCACCATAGTTCCCCTCTAATTCCCCTCTGAAGATGGAGCAGTGACTTCAAAGCTTTATCTGAACCCTTGGGGCGCTAAATTGGGCCGTGTAGCACCCGTTGTTTCGGCGCTTTGCGGCATCTCGAACATCCAAGATGGCGTCTTGGCTGCACATGCACATTTCCAACGTGATGTACGCTGGACGCCATCTTGATATAGGAGTTAGCGCACAGGCAAATACCGAACGCCGGAAGCATGTAAAGTAAGGAGAAAATGCGTGCAATCAGAGTGCAACGCTGATTTAAAGTGATAGACACCATTTTGGACCTTAACGCTCAACTCAATGCATTGTTTTAACCACACGCACCTGAAAGTGTCTTAGAGTGCCTGGAGGACCCCCCACCAACGCTATTAAAAGGGGCCATGCAGGATTTACAGGTTAGTTGCTGGATTATTGCTTCTGGCTGCTGGTGGAGTAGCAAGTGTTTTTTGAAGCTCCCTACTCTTACTGAAAGTTCCTAGATTACATTTGAGAGTGGTTTGGCAGGTTCTGCCTTACGGTTCGGAAAGTTACAACCGTGGTTGAACAACATTCCTGGCAACCATGGGTGGTCTGCTAGGCCTCCCGCTGGGCATTCAGCATGACTGGGAGCGTGCAGAGAGGTCACGCTCAGCAGGTCAAGCTGTGAGGAGAGGGAGGAAAAGGAGGCGCAGGGCGCTGGAAGCATGAGCCTGTATCCAATCAGAGCCTTCCGGGACCAATTCTCTTACCTCAACATGAGCGAGGAGGAGATTCACCAAGGAAACCATGACCGATATCTGTCAACTGGTGCGGCCACAACTGCAGCCTCAGAGCAGGGCATGGACAGCATTGCCTGTGGCTGTGAAGGTCATTGTGGCAGTGAATTTCTATGGCTCAGGATCATTTCAGGCCTCTGCTGGCGACATGTGCAACATCTCACAGTATGCAGTGCACTGTTGCATAAGGGAGGTCACAGACCAACTGTACCAGATGAAGAACAGGTTCATCACCTTCCCTCTCCACAGAGACAAGCAGAACAAGTGAGCACGGGGGTTCGTTCGCATTGCTGGCTTCCCCATGGTGCAGGGTGCCATTGACTGCACGCACATTGCCCTGCGTGCCCCGCATATCAACCCGGCCATCTTCGTCAACCAACAGGGCTTCCACTCCCTCAACGTGCAGCTGGTGTGCGACCACACGCATCGAATCATGGAGGTCGATGCCCGCTATCCTGGGAGCAGTCACGATGCCTTCGTCATGTGGCAGTCCAACGTGTCAGCTATCTTTCACCTGACTCGGCAATTCAAAGGCTGGCTACTGGGCAACAAGGGCTATCCCCTCATGCCATGGCTGGTGACTCCAGTCAGGAACCTACGCACACATGCACAGCAGGCCCATAATGAGAGCCATGCTGCCAAATGCAACATCGTGGAGCACACCATAGGCCTCCTCAAACAACCTTTCCGCTGCCTGGACCAGTCTGGAGGAGCCCTGCAGTACACACCTGAGCAGGTGGGTAGATTTGTGTGGTATGCTGCATGCTGCACAACCTCGCCATCGTGAGGGACCAGCCTTTGCCACCAATGATCGGAGATGACCCTGAGCCAGAGGTGGAGGAGGAGGAGGCTGAAGAGGAGGAAAAGGCTGAGGAGGAGGAGGGGGAGGGGCCGGAAGAGAACGTGGAGGAAGACGCAAGGGTGCAACAGGGACCACACGCCTTGTCTGCAAGAGCTTTGCGTGCTCGCTGATCCGTGCCCGCAATCAATAATATCAGCTACAGACCTCAAATCACCAACAGTCTTACATTCCCCACCTTTCCACTCCCACAAAACAATCAAATCTCCCTCCATCTGATTACACATTGGTCTCCCCCTCAGCTCATCACACAAATGAAAACCACCACCAAATGCAAATTCAAAGTCACATTTATCAATGAATAAATGAAATTATGGAAACAGAACAGAACTATTCTCTCTTGTGCATTGCCTTAGTGCCTGCTGTTTGTGTGCCTTTACCTATCCCTCTTTACGAGATGCTTCCCCAGTGGCTGGAACGTAGGTGGAGGGCCCAGTTTCAGACTGCTCCATCTCAGCATGGCCTGCAGCAGTCTGGCCTTGCTGGCCGATAGGCAAAAACAAGGGCACTGGGGGAGTGGCAGGGATGGGAACAGGAATGCTATCGTCCTGAGAGAGGACAACAGGTCCGACTGCCATGGTGCCACTGTCACTCTCCCGGAGCGGCGCCTCAGCAATCCTAGTGATCAGCTGGAGAATGGATTGCTGGGGTGCTGTGACGTCCTGAAAACCCCGTTCCACAGTGATCCCCAGACCCACGATAGCAGCAGTCTGAGCTTCCATTGCAGCAGCCTGAGCAGCAACTGTAGCTTGCAGACCTTTGACGACATCGGTCTGTGCTGCAATGGAAGCTGCGACATCAGTCATCAGACATTGTATCATAGTGGGTTCCACAGGTGTGCTGATGGAGGTGACCACCCGTTCCATGTTGGAAAGGATGGGATCCAAGCTCTACACAAAGCCCTGTGCCAAGTTGGAGCTGGACTCCTCCATGCTCCTTGACATTGTGCGCAGGCTTTCTGGCAGGCTTTCCAGTGCCCCAAGCATTTGCTGGTGTACGCCCATCAGCCATCTTCTGTAGCCTGGCCCATCGAAGGACTCATCTGACTCCTCTGCAGCAGAACTAGTGAGGGACCTTGCCCTCTGGCGAGCTGGTACCTGCGATATCCGTTCCTCCCACCCCAGCTCCTGCGCACTTGTGCCCAGTGTCTCACCATGGGCAGATCTTTCCTCTAAACTAGCCTCTAAACGATGCGCAGCGTCAGTCTCTGATCTGGTGGAAGCGAGTGTCAGATCGAGTGACGGTGTGGCTTTAGTGTTCCCCTCCTCCGCCTCCTCCTTGGACGGTGCCACCACGTGTTCTTGGGTATCTGCAATGACAGAGGGAAACAGGTTGAGTTGTGGAGCGGGGAGAGGAGCAAATAAGACGTGCGTGCCGACAGCATCTGCAGCATGAGTCAGAAAAGATTATGGGGGGAGGGAGATGTGGGAAACAAGAAGGAGCATTAGATATGCAAAGACCCCCCTTCACCGGGACCTCCAGCGCGGCGTGTGGTCACGGCTGCAGCAACGGCCTGCCCAATGATCCGAATCACTGTCTCCTCTAGGTGGGTGAGGATCTGTAAGTGTCCCCGTCCACCCTCAGGTCTCTCCTGCTGCCGGCTGTTATGCGCCACCTTCTCCTGCAAGACAGAGGACAGTGTGTCAGTGAGTATCCTGCAAGGTGTGTGGGTGATGTGCCTGTCATGGTCGAATAGCTGCCAGCGCATGTGACCTGTGACTGGTGGTTGTGACTGGTGACTGGTAGTCTATGCGGGTGAGATGCATTATGCTGAGTGCGGCATTGCGTATGGATAGGCAGTGTTTATTGGTGGGTGGGTGACAGGGGGTGTGATGCGTGGAGCAGTGCTGCAGTTGGTTGGATGTGCCACTTGACATTTGCATTCACTCACCTTGACCACTCGTGTCAAATCTTTGAACTTCTTTCAGCACTGCACCCACGTACCATACTCCTGGCATTCACTTCCTGCACCACAGCCTACCAATGCCTGCGGATCTGCAGTCTGGAGTGTCTCCTGCCACCCTATGGGTACATGTTGGCCCTCCTTTTGTCCACTCCTTCCACCAGGGCCTCCAGTGCATCATCAAGAAGCGTGGTGCCCTCTCTCGTGCTGGTCCTGCCATCCTTGCGGACGTCTTTCCCTCCTCCTAGTGGACTATGTAGGTCCCATTTAAAATGTGCAACTGCACCTTTAAGAGGTGCAGGCTGCCAATGACGTGCGCTGATCATGCCCCATTTCGGGCTTCCTCATTCTCCGTGCCGCCTCTCAGCAGCGCGGGTAGCATACGTTGAATTTAATTGACCTTGCTACATTGCTGCCCAGCTGTTGATGAAACCTTTGATCTACCACTTCTCAGGCTGCACATTTTGGAAACTGTATCATGACTGAAACATGATCATTTAATCACGATCATCACAGCTGGTTACCTTAAGAGCACATTGACATAAAAAATTGTCCCACCAATGTTTTTGTTCACCTCGCTCTAAGGCCTTGATTCAGGTTGGGGTGTGTTTCCACATGCATCATAGATACTGCCATTCTCCCCATTTGATTTCAAAGTTTGGTTTTACTGCAGGTCCTGTTTTTATTCTGTTGTGCCACATTAACTGAATTTTATGCCAGGCATTATCAAAACATCAAACTTCAAGTAGAACCCACATTTGAGGAGAGGTGGTACTCCAAACATTAAATCAATTCTTTCAGTTTTATTAAAGCCAACACATGTGGAAAAGAATGAATCATTTGCTTTATATTTAACACAACATAAAAATCTATCCATTGTATGAATAGATTTCTCCAGGAATTAAAAGTGAGAGTGTCACAGGGGTAAGAATTGTGTGCATATGTGTTCTGGGGGCAGCAAGGAAGGGTTTCTGCTCTTTTAAGGACTGTACAAAGAAAGTAAAACAAACTTGCATTCATGTGGCACTTCTCAAGTCCTCAGGACTTCCCAAAGTGCTTCACAGCCAATGAATTGCTTTTGAAGTGCAGCCATTGTTGTTATGTGGCAGCTAATTTGTGCACGGCAATGTCCCAAAATCAGCAATGAAACGAATAACCAGTTCATCTGTTTTGGTGGTGTTAGATGAGGGTTGAAAATTGGTGAAGACAGCAGGAGAACTCCTGCTCTCCCTCAAAAAAGTGCCATGGGCACTTGAACAGGCAGACTGGGACTTGGTTTAACATCTCATCCAAAAGATGGCCTTTCTGACAACACAACATTCCCTCAGCACTGCACTGAAGTGTTGGCCTGCATTATAGGCTCAAGTCCAGGAGTGGTTCTTGAAGCCACACCTTCTAATTCTCATTAAGAGAATTACCACTGATCGAAATCAAGCTAGGAAAAGTAAAAGCAAAAGCAGCTTTTAAACCTTCTGAATATCATTGTGAGAGGTGGAGGCATTCTTAACTCGTTTGAGAATAGGAGTAGGGGTGCTGTCAACACTCCAGAGAGCTGTTTGGGTGTCCATGTGCGTGTTAAGTTTTGGGGTTTTTACACTAGGGATCTTCCTTGGGCTCTGCATCAGAAACTTCTCCCAGAAGCAAGCCCTCACTCCCTATAAACTGGAGTATGATCAGACTTGCCCAGTACATACGTAACTATAGCAAATCCAGGGGTCGAACAGCAAACCCATGCCACTGTGTTTCAGCTTAGACTATGTGTCATCATGTAGTTTCCTTAACTTCAGAAAGGTGGAAGAATAAACACTCGACTAGACAGGCTCCATTAAGTTTGTCAAATAAATCAAACAAATTCTTCTTTTTCCTGTTTGGTATCTTTATGACATGTTAAGCATGCAGAGATTTTCTTTAACAGTGACAAGCACTCTATTTGAGGTTGTTACTTGTTGGTGTTGTTATACATGCACTTGCCAGCAGTAGTCAATTGACAGCAACTAGGACTGGGAATTCTAGCTAATTTTTCCCCAACAACAACTTGTATATATATAGTGCCTTTAACACAGTAAAACATCCCAAGAAGCTTCACAGGAGCGTAATTAGAAAAAAATTGACACTGAGCCAAAGAAGGAGACATTAAGACAGGTGACCAAATGCTTGGTCAAAGAGGTAGGTTTTAAGCAGCATTTTAAAGGAGGAGAGAGAGGTAGAGAGGTGAAGAGGTTTGGGGAGGGAATTCCAGAACATAGAGCCTAGACGGCTGAAGGCACAGCTGTCAATGGTGGGATGAAGGAAGTGGGGGGATGCACAAGAGGTCAGAGTTGGAGGAACGCAGAGTTCTTGGAGGGTTGCAGGGCTGGAGGAGGTTACACAGATAGGGAGGGAAGAGGCCATGGAGGGATTTAAACACAAGGATAAGAATTTTAAATTGGAGGCATTGGTGGACCGGGAGTTAATGTAGGTCAGCGAGCAAAGGAGTGATGGGTGAACGGGACTAGTTAGGTACAAGTTAGAAGAGTGGAAGGTGGGAAGCCGGCCAGGAGAACATTGGAATAGTCAAGTCTTGAGGTAACAAAAGCATGGATGAGGGTTTCAGTAGCAGATGGGCTGAGGCAGGGGCAGAGACGGGCAATATTACAGAAGTGGAAGTAGGTGGTCTCTGTGATGCCTAGCCCAAGGGAGCTGAGAACAATTGGAAGGGTGAATAATTGGAATGCCTTCACCTGAAATTAGCTAACTCAGCACAGACTAGGGATTTTCCTGGTCTAAATGGCTCAGTTCCACACTAAATTGTGCACTTACCAATTGAACTATTGGAGAAAGTATAGTGAAAACCACTTACGTCATCTCCAGAGATTAGAAATATTATCACTGTGGTAAATACTGGATGTAAGGAATCTTACAACACCAGGTTATAGTCCAACTATAACCTGGTGTTGTAAGATTCCTTACATTTGTACACCCCAGTCCATCACCGACATCTCCACATCGTAAATACTGGAAACTAAGGAATAACGTATAACGCAATGCAGAATACATCAGACAGAATACAAATGCAGCCAATCAGTGGTAGGATCATGGTCACAGAGATATTGAAGCATCAGTACAAATTTTAGATAATACTCAGTGCATGTAATAGCTCCACATCAAAAAAACATTTAACTTCAGAATGGGAGAGCTGGCAGTAATATTTATATTACAGTCCCATAGATATTGCAATCAGTTTCCATAGAGACTGCATTCAGTTTCCATAGAGATTGCACAGTTTCCCTGGAGATTATGTAAAATGATAGCTCACATCCAGCAATATTTTGGGAGATAGGAACAGTGTGGGAAAAAGTTTGAATAGAATTAGATGCTTGAGATGAGCATTCAGATAAACTTGGAGCACAGATCATATTTGAAAGGTCTAATATTCAAATTCACTAAATCCTAATCTACCATAAAAGACCAAACTGGAAAAGGTCAGTTGTTGCACAGGCAATTGCTTCCATTTGACCTTTAGAGAAACTTGGCAAACTCACCATCGATACCAACGTATACCCGACATGAGGTCTCTAGGGAGGTAAATGCAAAATAAGCACCAGTAGACCACTAAACACAAGCAGCATCAGGTGTCCCTAAACACACACAGACCACCAGAACATAAGAAATAGGAGCAGGAGTAGGCCAATCGGCCCCTCGAGCCTGCTCCGCCATTCAATAAGATCATGGCTGATCTGATCCTAACCTCAAATCTAAATTCATGTCCAATTTCCTGCCCGCTCCCCGTAACCCCTAATTCCCTTTACTTCTAGGAAACTGTCTATTTCTGTTTTAAATTTAGCATATACTCAGCAATAGAACTCAAGGTCACTTAGTCAGCCAGGGACTCACATATATACCATCAAATATCAATGAATTCAGGATAAACCTTTCATTATATCACTGGAAACACAGTGGACCTTCAGTAACTTTAATGCACTACAAAATCCTTACAAGATCATGAGCTAAATATGGTGAGGAATGCCACTCAACTCCTCTTAGCTCATCCGTCTAGAAAACCAAAAACCTTGCA
This sequence comes from Heptranchias perlo, assembly GCF_035084215.1. Taxonomy (NCBI): domain Eukaryota; kingdom Metazoa; phylum Chordata; class Chondrichthyes; order Hexanchiformes; family Hexanchidae; genus Heptranchias; species Heptranchias perlo. Next base: position 44,013,042 of record NC_090329.1, on the reverse strand, counting down.
TCACAGCTAAGTGAATCCGGGGATTTTGCCTCCACTTCCCTACCTGGAAGTCCATTCCATCTGTTTATTTTTCTTTGTGAAGAATTCCTGACATGAGAACTTAATTTGCCTGTACCCAGTTTGAATTGTGACCCCCTTCTCACAGTTTAGTTTTAAATAGTGTTCCGGATTTATCTTTTCTATTCCATTTAATACCTTACCTACGTCTATAGTTGCACAAATAACAGGAACAAGGAAGACCGAGATGGGGACTCATTATCTCCCCTTTGACATTTAGGGATTATCTAGTAATTCAGTTGAATACACTTCCTCTTTAAAACAAATAAGCAAACAAACAAAAAGATGTGGAGATGCCGGTGATGGACTGGGGTTGACAATTGTAAACAATTTTACAACACCAAGTTATAGTCCAGCAATTTTATTTTTATAAAATTGCTGGACTATAACTTGGTGTTGTAAAATTGTTTACAACAAACAAAAAGAAGGTAGGGCCCTTTTAAGACCATATCAGATAAGATACTGCTCTACTTCTATAGATGCACCAGTCTATTACATTGCTCTTGAGATCAGCATTCCCTCCACCTTTTACTGAGCTTATCCTAAAAATATATCACTATACATGTTTGTGGAAATATCATTCATCTCCAGCAAGATTAATAGGGTTAAAATGTATCTGTTATACACCTCTACGACAATAAAAAGCCACTCGAGCTGCTAGGAACCATTAACTGGAAGCTCTATAAAATGTAATTAAGTGGAACACTGTTATCATTTAGTGCAGCTATAACTTCCCCCAAAAGAGAGTCATCATGCAAATAAGATGCAAATGAACTTCCTCGAATTTTGTTTGCTGACTATCCAGTTGTGACAATTGCTGCCATTCAGCATGGAGCGCAACACTGGAGCATTATTGTGACAAGCGACAGATGAGCACTTTATTACAGGCTATATGCAATAAAAGTGAATGAGGTGAACAGAATAGGTGATGCCAAATGGCAGAGAGACACCTCACACAAAGGCTTCTGTCGATGAGGTGCGAGTTCTTTTGATGTTCTGAGTGGAGTAGACGGAAATGTTATTTTTCAACTGCTAGTACTATGTGACAGGCTGCAACTTTAAATTTATATCACTATTAAAAAAAACAAAAGTTTGAACTGACTTCTCAATCCTCAATAACAAGTGCTAACAAATTGTACTGAACTTTTTAAGTCCCTTACTGTATGTACCTACCAGCACCAAGTAATGTAACCTATAATAGGTTGCAACCACAGGGAAGTCTATCGTCAATTTGTCCGACCACACCCTTCGGCCGGACGAAATCGGGGTTCTCAGCCGAGGGCTCAATTTCTGCCCCACTACCAAAATGGACCCCGTTAGTCTCGCGGCGGACACAGAGGAATTCATCAGGAGAATGAGGCTCCGGGAATTCTACCACAAACCCCAAGATTTCAACGGCGGGCCCAATGAGACAATCAATGATCCGGAACAGCAGACAGAGGGATCCGCGGTACAGCAACCGAAGAGGAAAGAGTCACACTGGACTCCTCCGGAGGGTCGCTGCCCTCAGCTTGACATGTATGCCCAGGCTGTCAGGAAATGTGTCAATGCCGGATTCATCAGGCGCACTCAGAAGACGGTCCAGGGTGTCACCCGAGCACAACGCAACGCCATCAACGCTCTCAAGACCAACCGCAACATCGTCATCAAACCAGCAGACAGAGGAGGAGCCATGGTCATACAGAACAGAACGGACTGTTGCAAAGAAGCATACCGACAACTGGACAACCAGGAACATTACAGACGGTTACCCGCAGATCCGACCAAAGAACACACCCACCAGCTCAACAAACTGATCAAGACCTTCGATCCAAACCTTCAAAGCATCCTACGCACTCTCATCCCACGTACTCCCCGCGTGGGAGACTTCTACTGCCTCCCAAAGATACACAAAGCCAACACACACGGACGTCCTGTCGTATCGGGCAGCGGAGCCCTGTGTGAGAGCCTCTCTGGGTGCATCGAGGGCATCCTGAAACCCATCGTACAGGGAACCCCCAGCTTCTGTCGCGACACTACAGACTTCCTACAAAAACTCAGTACCCACGGACCAGTTGAACCAGGAACACTTCTCACCACGATGAACGTCTCGGCACTCTACACCAGTATCCCCCACGATGACGGCATCGCTGCGACAGCATCAATACTCAACACCAACAACAGCCAATCTCCAGACGCCATCCTACAACTCATCCGCTTCATCCTGGATCACAAAGTCTTCACCTTCGATAACCAGTCTTTACCCAAACACACAGAACAGCCATGGGGACCAAATTCGCACCCCAATACGCCAACATTTTCATGCACAAGTTCGAGCAGGACTTCTTCACTGCACAGGACCTCCAACCAACGCTATACACCAGATACATCGACGATATTTTCTTTCTATGGACCCACGGCGAAGAATCACTAAAGAGACTACACGATAACATCAACAAGTTCCATCCCACCATCAAGCTCACCATGGACTACTCCTCAGAATCAGTTTCTTTCTTGGACACACGAATCTCCATCAAAGACGGGCACCTCAGCACCTCACTCTACCGCAAGCCCACGGACAACCTCATGATGCTCCACTTTTCCAGCTTCCACCCCAACCACGTCAAAGAGGCCATCCCCTATGGACAGGCCCTGCGAATACACAGGGTCTGCTCAGACGAGGAGGAACGCGATGGACACCTACAGACTCTGAAAGACGCCCTGGTAAGAACAGGATATGACGCTCGACTCATCGATCGACAGTTCCGACGGGCCACAACGAAAAATCGCATAGACCTCCTCAGAAGACTAACACGGGACGCAACCAACAGAGTACCCTTCGTCGTCCAGTACTTCCCCGGAGCGGAGAAACTACGCCATGTTCTCCGCAGCCTTCAACATGTCATCAATGACGATGAACACCTCGCTATGGCCATCCCCACACCTCCACTACTCGCCTTTAAACAGCCACCCGGCCTCGGGCAGACTATCATTCGCGGCGGATTGCCCGGCTTTCGGGAGAACAGTGTCCACGACGCCACACAACCCTGCCACGGTGACCGCTGCGGGACGTGCCGGATCATCGACACAGATACCACCATCACACGAGAGGACACCACCCACCAGGTGCATGGTTCATACTCCTGTGACTCGGCCAACGTTGTCTACCTCATACGTTGCACGAAAGGATGCCCCGGAGCATGGTACATTGGCGAGACCATGCAGACGCTGCGACAACGGATGAACGGACACCGCGCAACAATCGCCAGACAGGAGGGTTCCCTCCCAGTCGGGGAACACTTCAGCAGTCAGGGACATTCAGCCACCGATCTTCGGGTGGGCGTTCTCCGGGGCGGCCTTCGAGACACACGACAACGCAAAATCGTCGAGCAGAAATTGATGGCCAGGTTCCGCACCCATGAGGATGGCCTCAACCGAGATCTTGGGTTCGTGTCACGCTACACGTTACCCCACCAGCGAACAAAAGCTATCTGTTTTTAATATAATGGGTCATTTGTTGGCTTTCTCTGCCTTCCGGATGTTTCTGCCTCTCTCTGTTTTTTTTCCTGTTTGTTTTTTTGTTGAGTGTGTATTCGGGGGTTCTGTAGGTGACACCTCTCTGTCTGAACACAGTGATTGCCTTGGCAACGGGCAGTTGCAGGGGCAGTCTGTGAACACCATGTATTGTTCTATATGTATAAATGCGTAGGCTTCGAGGAGCTCCTGAACATTTACCTGAGGAAGGAGGAAGCCTCCGAAAGCTTGTAGATTTCAAATAAAAATTGTTGGACTATAACTTGGTGTTGTAAAATTGTTTACAATTGTCAACCCCAGTCCATCACCGGCATCTCCACATTATAATAGGAATGCATGTAAACTTTATTGAATGGAATAGAAAAGGTATGTTGGACTGGAAGGTATACAGATCACATGTTGATACTATAGTAGCATTAGTGTGTTTTAGAGTCATAGAAGTTTACAACATGGAAACAGGCCCTTCGGCCCAACATGTCCATGTCGCCCAGTTTATACCACTAAGCTAGTCCCAGTTGCCTGCATTTGGCCCATATCCCTCTAAACCCATCTTACCCATGTAATTGTCCAAATGCTTTTTAAAAGACAAAATTGTACCTGCCTCTACTACTGCCTCTGGCAGCTCGTTCCAGACACTCACCACCCTTTGAGTGAAAAAATTGCTCCTCTGGACCCTTTTGTATCTCTCCCCTCTCACCTTAAATCTATGCTCCCTCGTTATAGAATCCCCTACCTTTGGGAAAAGATTTTGACTATCGACCTTATCTATGCCCCTCATTATTTTATAGACTTCTATAAGATCACCCCGAAACCTCCTACTCTCCAGGGAAAAAAGTCTCAGTCTATCCAACCTCTCCCTATAAGTCAAACCATCAAGTCCCGGTAGCATCCTAGTAAATCTTTTCTGCACTCTTTCTAGTTTAATAATATCCTTTCTATAATAGGGTGACCAGAACTGTACACAGTATTCCAAGTGTGGCCTTACTAATGTCTTGTACAACTTCAACAAGACATCCCAACTCCTGTATTCAATGTTCTGGCCAATGAAACCAAGCATGCTGAATGCCTTCTTCACCACCCTATCCACCTGTGACTCCACTTTCAAGGAGCTATGAACCTGTACTCCTAGATCTCTTTGTTCTATAATTCTCCCCAACGCCCTACCATTAACGGAGTAGGTCCTGGCCCGATTTGATCTGCCAAAATGCATCACCTCACATTTATCTAAATTAAACTCCATCTGCCATTCATCGGCCCACTGGCCCAATTTATCAAGATCCCGTTGCAATCCTGGATAACCTTCTTCACTATCCACAATGCCACCAATCTTGGTGTCATCTGCAAACTTACTAACCATGCCTCCTAAATTCTCATCCAAATCATTAATATAAATAACAAATAACAGCGGACCCAGCACCGATCCCTGAGGCACACCGCTGGTCACGGGCCTCCATTTTGAAAAACAACCGTCCACAACCACCCTCTGTCTTCTGCCGTCAATCCAATTTTGTATCCAATTGGCTACCTCACCTTGGATCCCGTGAGATCTAACCTTATGTAACAACCTAATAGAGTCATAGAAAAAGAAATTGAATGGAGAATGCAAGCATCGATCCCACTACCTCTTGTATGCTAAGCGAGCACTCTACCAATTCAGCTAATTCCCCACTTTTAATAACTGAATACAGGAAAATATAAATTAAATTATAGTATGTACAGGATTTGCTAATCCCTCATGACGGGATGTTCCGAGATTGTGAAAGGGACTTTATAAATGCAAGTAGACAAAAGCAAAATACTGCGGATGTTGGAAATTTGAAATAAAAGCAGAAAATGCTGAAAAACACTCAGCAGGTCAGGTAGCATCTGTGGAGAGAGAAACAGAAAATGGTCATCGACTTGAAACATTTGGCTCGATTTTCCAGTGAAGTGGAGGGTGCATTCGGTTGGTGGTGCTCCAAAAATTGTGGAAATACCGAGCCGGTTTGGAATCCGGCTCAACCGCAGACTTCCGGGTTCCCCATTGATGCGTCTGGGTGCACGCCCGCCACCCGAATGCGGATGTCCCACCGGCAATTAATGCCAGTGGGACGATAGTTAAGACACTTGTTTAGATACTTAAAATACTTAATTTTGTCCACATTAAGGCAGGGGTCCAATTTTGAAACATCCCCAGCGTGTTTCCCGTGCTGTGGGAAACACTCCATGTTCTGCCAGATGTGTTTCAGCCAGCAGCCAGTGGGACATTCAAATGCTTATTAGACAGATGGGGAGACAAGGTGAGTTATTGCAGCAGCAACACAAACTTTTGGCTGCAAGATCTTTGTGTTTTCACTGAAAATTCTTACTTTCCACTCACAATTCTTCTGTTCACACATATCTAACAACTTTTCAGACCCCCTCAAACTCACACCATCAGGATGGGGGCTGCATTCACCACTACATCCGAGGACGAGCAACATCACCAGCCGTGTTGGGCACGGCGTGCACTTCAACCACTTGCAGCTCCACAACACAGTGGTGCGCCACAGGCACCTGCACAAGAGCACAGAGGGCAACAACAGAGAGGGGTGCCGCTTGAGGAGGCCCCATCCACATCTGCCACCCACATGAAGGAGGAGGAGGAAGAGGAGGGGGAACCCATGGGCACAGCAACGGCTCACCCGGCTGCTCGTGAGGCTGGTGAGTCACTGATAGTTCTCTTAACATCAGAAAGTGTGAAGAGTCCAGTCCTCAGACCACCTGGAAAAAGCAGCGCCCACACCAGGCCGCCCACCCCTCCCTGCACAAAACAGACCTGCAACTACACATAAACCCACTGTAAAGTGACCCAATGAGTGGCATCAAGTGTCACCGTTCATGGTGAACCTCATGAAAGGGCCCTATCACAAAAGCCGGTCAAGAATGGGCAAGACGTGGCAGCAGTGTTGACAATAATAAAATTTAATGTCACTTTAACAAAAACTAAATATAAATGAAAAACATGACAATCTGTCAAACACCCTTGTGCATACCCTTCGTACTCACAAAACCTTCACCTTTCTCTTCCGACTACTTCTACGTGGTGCATCCCCTGTTAGTTTTTCTCTTTCAGATGCTGATTTACGTGCCATGCATTTCCAATATTTTCTGGGGGGAAAGGGAGGGGTTTCCAGCATTCGTGGATTTTCTTTTCATTAACATGTCATTACTCAGTTCCTGGCAAAAGTATGATCAGCTTGAAATAACATATTGCAACATTCGGAATTCAATAAAATTCACAAAAGGAATAGTGCTAAATTAATCAATCAAAACCAAAATTGTGAGTGTTTACAACATTCTTAACATTCTTCAGCATCTCTGTAATATTACACATTTTATTTTTTGGGGTTTCAACCCAGTCAGTTTGATACCAAAAAATTGTGTCTGTTTTTAAATCATATAGACTGGTTCAAACATTAATAGGGTTTCCAAGACAGCTCTCTCTCCATACTTACCATCCTTACTCTTTCTCTCCCAAAGATGACTCATGCTGTGATATGATTTTATGAGTATTTGCCACCCTCTTATACTCCACCCCTAGTTGCCATGCTTCATGTCTGACCCTTAGTAAAGAGTGGCAGCGGCTATTTACCTATGGGAAGGGTTGGGAAATACAAACAAGCCCAATCTTATTGTTACTGATATCTGCACACACATACAAATGGTTACAGCTTTTGTTGAAATAGCAGGCAAAGGAATATCATCCAAACACATTAATGCATTTGTTATTAATATTGTAAAGAAGATTTCAACCCGTAAGTATTAAGAGCTCAGGAATATTTCTGGCAGTTATAACATTTGATACAAATGGTAATAATGGTGTACAGAGGGCTTCAAAATCATTCTTGCAAACATTTATGGATTTGGTCTCCCCTTCCCTAGATTTTCTCCTCTCCAATTCTCTCACAAAGGTCTAGAGCCCTGCTGACGTACAGTTCCACAGTCACCAACAAGATTCTAATGTCTTGCCCAAGTGCCCATTCTTCAGGCATAAGCCCCAGGCAATGTGGATAGACTGTTCCATTGTAGAAAACATCAGCAGCAGCTGAACCCAACCGCTTCCTCACCCAACATTTACACTTCCACTTTGCAGCAGAGGTCAATGGGCAGCAATTAGGAGTGGGAGCACTGGCTGATTTCCCCACTCTCCAGCTCAGAGTCACTGAGGCCAATTGTAGTGTCTCACTGCTGCTCCAGCTAAGATCAGTTAGCTCAGTACAAACCGAGGATAAAACCTGGGGCCTTCTCAGAATATGGCTTCCTACCATACCATGAAATGCAGTTATCTACCGAGCTATTGTCAGAACTTAGAATTATTCTTATAGCAAATGAATGACATACAGGTTGAATGGAAATTATGAAACATTTTTTTTTTGACTCTTGGGGCAAAAGCCTGGCAGAAGGCCTGTAAAATAGGCTGGGAACTGCATGTGCCAGGTCCCCAGCATTGCATGGGAGTTCCCACATGACCCTGTAAGAAGTGGAACCTTGGCCCACCCCTTAAAAGTCCATCTACATCAGGGGGGGCGGGGCCAGGGAGAATCACCTACATTGGGAGACTGCAACCTGACCCTCAGAGAGACCTTCTGATGAGAACACACATCCTGTGCTCCAAGGACGTCTGAAAAACATCCGAGCTGAAATTGGGTTGGGCCATTTTCAGGCGTCCCTGGCAGCTGCCTAAAATAGGCGTTGGGTTTCTTCAATATGCGAATGAGGGGCCTAACGCCTGTTTTAGATCACTCACAGATATTGGACAGTGATGTACGGAGATTTTCTGTAGAGTCAGGAGGTGCAGGAGAGCTCCCCATATTCCACAGACATCACCATCACCCCCTCTTCCGTTGCCTGTTCTCAACCCCCTGCCCAAGCTTACCTTCAGGCCACTGTCGGTAAGGTAAGTGGCCCGACATTCGTGCTGTTCAAATGAATGAACTGCCTTGCGCGTAAAATGTTAATGTGGCCTGAGTCTCGGGCCTCTCGTTTGGGGCGCCCACTGCCTGCGCAACGTGAAGTCTGGAACCTAAAATGAGCACAGCCGAGTTTTTTGCCGAGATACACCACTAGTGACATAGGCACCCGCTGGGCCCTTCAAATTAGGTGACCTCCAATCAATCCCACAAACCCCGGAGCAGTCAATGCCGGACGTCATCAGCGGATGCATGATTTCTGGGATAGTTGGCTCATGTATTTTCTGGGCCCTTGCTGGTAGACTTCATTATATTTGTTTAGATGCTTTTACATTTTAAAAGTGTGGCCAAAAGTACATGCACTGTCGCTCACTGTCAGTCGGAATGGGAAATAGAAAAGTGACAACTGATTCAGGCAGCAGCAACTGAGACCCACTTTTTCGTGCTTCTTGTGAACCGCTGCCACGTTCTCTGGCTCCACTTGTGGCCAGCATCTGACGGGAACGGTGTGAGGTAGAAATGTAAACTGAAGATACAGCAGCACAGGGAGGTTAGTGTAGCACCACTCTCTGAAAAGCAGAACTGCAACGTAATAGTGCCTTTTAATTACTCCTGCGATTCTCAGCTATTAAGTTACCAGTACCTTACAAGTGACTGTTTGTAATGAACAGAATGAAAAAAAAATGTCACGGCAGTGTTTCAACTAGGGTGATTTAATCAAAATGTCATAATTTTTCAACCATCTAGTCTGTTTACATGTGGATTTATTGATGAATCTGATATTTTTCATCTTTCTCCGGCATTAGTGTTACACATAGAGTCTGCATAATATTATTGAAGAATACAAATCAAATGCGCACTTCCAAAAAATTTTCAAGAGCTACACCATATTTTTTCCCTAGTTTGCTTTCTAACTTTCTCCCTCCTCTCCTCTAATGAGTTGGAGCTACATTTCCAGGAGAGACAGAATGAGGTGTCTGATCATAACAAAGAGTCATCCGATCATGATTAAAACATAAAGGGGCAGAAGTCGCTCATGAAATAACGGAGAGCTCCGCAGCGCTCTCCGTTGTTAGTGGCGAAATGGAGGTGCAAGTTTCGGCATTCACACATGCACACTGAAACACAGAAATCCAGAACTTGCTCCTACAGGTTCATTGGGGATATGATAGCGTCAAATTAAAGGGATATCACCCGCTGCAATCAGAAAAATCATTGGAAAAGTGCAAACTTGCTTATCTGCCCAGCTGGAAAGTAACTAATTATGCCACCAGAAGGGTACACTTAAAAATATCAGATCTAAACGAAGTTTTAACAGCGCGGTAAGTCTTAATGACTGCCAAACAACTAAAAATTAATTTTGAAAAATGTGGACTCTCATTACTCCTTATTTTAATAGTTTTTGGTCATTAAATATTTTTTTTTTAATTAATAATTTTTTTTACTTTTCCCTTCTGTCTCTTTTATTTATGATGTGGAGATGCCGGTGATGGACTGGGGTGGACAAATGTAAGGAATCTTACAACACCAGGTTATAGTCCAACAAATTTATTTTAAAATCACAAGCTTTCGGAGATTATCTCCTTCGTCAGAAGGAGATAATTCAATGATTTCTTACCCGATCTTTTTTTTTGCTGACTATAACTGTTTTTACATTGATTTTAATGTTATACCTTTCACTTCCTGGTTTAACAATTCAAGCCAACAGAGACAGTGAACACAGCTTGTCAAAAATCTGATTGGCCAAGGGGAGAGATCGATCTTCTCGCTTCTCCCATAGGTCCTGACTTTGCTTGAACTGACACCGGGCTCTTCTCCGCTTCCTTTTAGTGGACGTGGCCGGCGAAAAGACCACAGTAAGTTAGTAGGTTAGTATAAATCTATGGAGCGGCGAGCAATGTTGGTTCACTGCTCCGAGCAATTTCTGTTCCAATGGGTCACTAAGGCTTCCACAACGATTTTTATATGGTAGGCACAACTTGCCATTAATAGAGCCTCTTACACAACCAAATCCCCACTTAGCTCAATGAGATTTTACCCTTTTAAAGTAATGCATATTCATAAATAAATAAGAAGGATAAATGGCCTTTTCAATTTTGGCTGAAATGCTGGTCCATATACTCTGAAATCAGCCTATTTTTGTCCGCACAATGGGTATTGGGATAGGAGAAATAATTCCCAATTGAATTGCAACGAGCTACGACTATGTCTGTAACAGTAACTGTTAGCTGTTAAAGAAAGTCTATAAACAAGGCCACCTTCAAAGAATAAAGAACAGAAGCATCTAACAAGCTCAGGCTAGTGTTTGTCAAATTGTTTCTGGAAGTTTCGGGCCTTGTTGTGTGATCAAAAAGTCCTCTTGGAATCAGAAAGGTTAATGAGCTATGCCATAAACCGGCAGTCCTTGCCAACAGTAACATCATTTTGTGAAGGTTGTGGAAGGGGACAGATACCACTTATTAAACAGCAGGAGGAAAACGTGTCAAATCTCCTTTCAGTCTGTTTCTTTGATCTGGTCTCAGAACTCTGCTTTCATTGTTACCTGAGAGGCTCAAATGTCAATCTCTAAGCCCATTTACAAATCAGAGTAGAAAGCCATTAACATTCAAATTCAGGCAGATGAAAATTATACTGCGCCGTCTGAAACCACTTTACACACATTTTTTTTTGACTGAACTACTGTGCTGTACTTTGTCTAAAGTGAGCTGTGATGCTGATATCTCAGTTGTACTGAGACACATCTTATCCAAGCATATTATGTGACATTGCAGAGGGCGGCTTTGTGAAGCTGCTCATACAATACTAGCACGCACTGAACAAGGAAGCAACACACAAAGCGTTGCCGCTTTTCTTTGTCCCAACATACACCTGCATGGGCAAATTCTATTTATTCAACTTAAAATCACTCAACAGCCAAAGGAACTCACAATTGTTTTGCAAAGTATGGGGGAAGATGCAGCGGCCAAGTCCGTGGCTGTGTAAACCTACCCCTGCGAATCACACCAGTACCTATTTGAAACTTGTGTGCATCGCAGGCTGGACTGATTTGAGCTCCAGGGTTCAGTATAATGAAGTTCCTTTTTAGCAGATATGTTCCTTTTACACTGTTGACTTTCACTCGAGCATGTCCATTCCCAAAATGTGGATTTTTATGCTATGCGGATACCACATGTGTGCTGACATTATACTGTCGTTTGTATAACGACTTTGGAAAATAATTTGGCTGTGAATTGACCAGTCCACATAATTGGTCTTGGTGTGAAAGCTAACCTTAAAGTCCAAGCCCTAGTCTGACCAAAATTCTAACACTGCTCCCATATTTGGGGAAGCTCTTTTAAAGGTATGGTAAGGGTATGGTAGCTTAGTGGTTACGTTACTGGAACTAGTAATCCAGAGGCCTGGACTAATAATCCGGAGTTATGAGTTCAAATCCCACCATGGCAGCTGGGGAATTTAAATTCAATTAATTAAATAAAATCTGGAATTAAAAAAAACTAGTATCAGTAATGGTGGCCATGAAACCACCAGATTGTCGTAAAAACCCATCTGGTTCACTAATGTCCTTTATGGAAGGAAACCTGCCGTCCTTACCCGGTCTGACCTATATGTGACTCCAGACCCACAGCAATGTGGCTGATTCTTAATTGCCCTCTGAAATGGCCTAGAAAGCCACTCAGTTTCACAATCTCGCTACAAAAAGTCATAATAAGAATAAAACCGGATGGACCACTCGGCACTGGACACGACAAAGACAAACCAAGCCCAGTCGACCCTGCAAAGTCCTCCTCACTAACATCTGGGGACTTGTGTCAAAATTGGGAGAGCTATCCCACAGACTAGTCAAGCAACAGCCTGACATAGCCATACTCACAGAATCATACCTTTCAGCCAACGTCCCAGACTCTTCCATCACCATCCCTGGGTATATCCTGACCCGCCAGAGGTGGTGGTACAGTGATATACAGTCAGGAGGGGGTGGCCCTGGGAGTCCTCAACATTGACTCCGGACCCCATGGGCAAGGAAGCCTCCTGCTGATTACCACCTACCGCCCTCCCTCAGCTGATGAATCAGTCCTCCTCCATGTGGAGCACCCTTGGAGGAAGCACTGAGGGTAGCAAGGGCACAGAATGTACTCTGGGTGGGGGACTTCAATGTCCATCACCAAGAGTGGCTCTGTACTGACCGAGCTGGCCGAGTCCTGAAGGACATAGCTGCTAGACTGGGCCTGCGGCAGGTGGTGAGGGAAAAACCTACTTGACCTTGTCCTCACCAATCTACCTGTCGCAGATGCATCTGTCCATGACGGTATTGGTAGGAGTGACCACCACTCAGTCCTTGTGGAGATGAAGTCCCGTCTTCACACTGAGGACACCATTCAACGTGTTGTGTGGCACTACCACCGTGCTAAATGGGATAGATTCAGAACAGATCGATCAGCTCAAAACTGGGCATCCATGAGGCGCTGCGGGCCATCAGCAGCAGCAGAATTGTATTTCAGCACAATCTGTAACCTCATGGCCTGGCGTGTTCCTTATTCTACCATTACCAACAAGCCAGGGGATCAACTCTGGTTCAATGAAGAGTGCAGAAGAGCATGCCAGGAGCAGCACCAGGCGTACCTAAAAATGAGGTGCCAACCTGTGAAGCAACAACTCAGGACTACATGCATGCTAAACAGCGGAAGCAACATGCTATAGACAGAGCTAAGCGATTCCACAACCAACGGATCAGATCAAAGCTTTGCAGTCCTGCCACATCCAGTCGTGAATGGCGGTAGACAATTAAACAACTAACGGGAGGAGGATGCTCTGTGAACAACCCCATCCTCAATGATGGCGGAGTCCAGCACGTGAGTGCAAAAGACAAGGCTGAAGCCTTTGCAACTATCTTCAGCCAGAAGTGCCGAGTGGATGATCCGTCTCAGCCTCCTCCCGATATCCCCACCATCACAGAAGCCAGTCTTTAGCCAATTTGATTCACTCCACATTATATCAACAAATGGCTGATTGCACTGGATACAGCAAAGGCTATGAATCCCGATAACATCCCGGCTGTAGTGCTGAAGACTTGGGCTCCAGAACTAGCCGTGCCTCTAGCCAAACTGTTGCAGTACAGCTACAACACTGGCATCTACCCGACAATGTGGAAAATTGCCCAGGTATGACTTGTCCACAAAAAGCAGGACAAATCCAATCTGGCCAATTACCGCCCCATCAGTCTGCTCTCAATCATCAGCAAAGTGATGGAAGGTGTCGTCGACAGTGCTATCAAGTGGCACTTACTCACCAATAACCTGCTCACTGATGCTCAGTTTGGGTTCTGCCAGGACCACTCGGCTCCAGACCTCATTACAGCCTTGGTCCAAACATGGACAAAAGAGCTGAATTGCAGAGGTGAGGTGAGAGTGACTGCCCTTGACATCAAGGCAGCATTTGACCGAGTGTGGCACGAAGGAGCCCCAGTAAAATTGAAGTCAATGGGAATCAGGGGGAAAACTTTCCAGTGGCTGGAGTCATACCTAGCATAAAGGAAGATGGTGGTGGTTGTTGGAGGCCAGTCATCTCAGCCCCAGGACATTGCTGCAGGAGTTACTCAGGGCAGTGTCCTAGGCCTAACCATCTTCAGCTGCTTCATCAATGACCTTCCCTCCATCATAAGGTCAGAAATGGGGATGTTCGCTGATGATTGCACAGTGTTCAGTTCCATTCACAACCCCCAGGTAATAAAGCAGTCTGTGCCCTCATGCAGCAGGACCTGGACAACATCCAGGCTTGGGCTGATAAGTGGAAAGTAACATTCACACCAGACAAGTGCCAGACAATGACCATCTCCAACAAGAGAGAGTGTAACCACCTCCCCTTGACATTCAACGACATTACCATCACCGAATCCCCCACCATCAACATCCTGGGGGTCACCATTGACCAGAAACTTAACTGGACCAGCCACATAAATATTGTGGCTACAAGAGCAGGTCAGAGACTGGGTATTCTGCGGCGAGTGACTCACCTCCTTACTCCCCAAAGCCTTTCCACCATCTACAAGGCACAAGTCAGGAGTGTGATGGAATACTCTCCACTTGCCTGGATGAGTGCAGCTCCAACAACACTCAAGAAGCTCGACACCATCGAGGACAAAGCAACCCGCTTGATTAGCACCCCATCCATCACCCTAAACATTCACTCCCTTCACCACCGGCGCACAGTGACTGCAGTGTGTACCATCTACAGGATGCACTGCAGTAACTCGCCAAGGCTTCTTCAACAGCATCTCCCAAACCTACGACCTCTACCACCTAGAAGGACAAGAGCAGCAGGCACATGGGAACAACACCACCTGCACGTTCCCTCCAAGTCACACACCATCCCGACTTGGAAATATATCACCGTTCCTTCATCGTCACTGGGTCAAAATCCTGGAACTCCCTACCTAACAGCACTGTGGGAGAACCTTCATCACACGGACTGCAGCGGTTCAAGAAGGCGGCTCACCACCACCTTCTCAAGGGCAATTAGGGATGGGCAATAAATGCTGGCCTCGCCAGCGATGCCTACATCCCATGAATGAATTAAAAAAAACACCTTTCACAAACTCCTGTACAGGAAACAAGAAAAATCATAATAACTTGATAAATAATTCAACCTCTTATCTCTAGCCTCTGTCCTCTCTCACTCTGTCATAACCTTCCTTGTCTTTTTTTATTTTATCAATACTACTATGGTCAATTGCCCTCTGAAATTTCCTCTCTTCTTCCTTCTAAACAGCAAATATGCCATCCTATTTACTTTTCCTCCCCCTTACATCGACACTATGCTAAAAACAAGACCCATCTAAATCATTCTTCATGACCTTAAAATTGTAGATCTTGTTACCCCTCTCAGTCTTCCTTTCCTCTTTCAATCTTCAATCTTTGAAAACCCAAAGTTGGCATTTTCTAATTACTAAACATAGGAACATAGGGATAAAGGAACAGGAGTAGGCCACTCAGCCCCTCATGCCTGCTCTGCCATTTGATAAGATCATGACTGATCTGTGATCTAACTCCATATACCTGCCTTTGGCCCATATCCCTTAATACCTTTGGTTGCCAAAAAGCTATCTATCTCAGATTTAAATTTCGCAATTGAGCTAGCATCAGTTGCCATTTGCGGAAGAGAGTTCCAAACTTCTACCACCCTTTGTGTGCAGAAATGTTTTCTAATCTCACTCCTGAAAGGTCTGGCTCTAATTTTTAGACTGTGCCCCCGACTCCTAGAATCCCCAACCAGCGGAAATAGTTTCTCTCTATCCACCCTATCCGTTCCCCTTAATATCTTATAAACTTCGATCAGATCACCCCTTAACCTTCCAAACTCTGGAGAATACAACCCCAATTTGTGTAATCTCTCCTCGTAACTTAAACCTTGAAGTCCGGGTATCATTCTAGTAAACCTACGCTGCACTCCCTCCAAGGCCAATATGTCCTTCCGTGGATGCGGTGCCCAGAACTGCTCACAGTACTCCAGGTGCGGTCTAGCCAGGGTTTTGTATAGCTGCAGCGTAACTTCTGCCCCCTTGTACTCCAGTCCTCTAGATATGGGATATGGGCCAAGTGCAGGCAATTGGGACTAGCTTAGTGGTATAAACTGGGCGACATGGACATGTTGGGCCGAAGGGCCTGTTTCCATGTTGTAAACTTCAATGATTCTATGATTCTATATAAAGGCCAGCATTCCATTAGCCTTATTGATTATTTTCTGCACCTGTTCATGACACTTCAATGATCTATGTACCTGAACCCCTAAGTCCCTTTGGACAGCCAATGTTTTTAACTTTTTACCATTTAGAAAGTACCTTTCTATCTTTTTTTGATCCAAGGTGGATGACCTCACATTTGCCTACATTGAATTCCGTTTGCCACAGTTTTGCCCATTCACCTAATCTATCAATATCGCTTTGTAATTTTATGTTTTCACCTACACTGCTTACATCATGATTTTCCTCATCTCTTTTATTTTTCCCAACCTTGGTGATGTGCTGTATTATGGGTTTTGGTGCTTCTTCTTGATTCCTCAATAAAAAAGGATTATTTTTTACTTTATATCAGGACTAATTTAAAGGATAGAAATTATGTCATCAACATCATCTGGAAGTTATTTTTAGCAGATGTAGGGCCCTCTCCAAGCAGCACCCATTACCTGCACCCATCACCTGCAAATGTGACACAAACTATTGAATACTTATTTTCATCATTATCCATCTTCAGATTAATAGCTGAAAACTCCGCCTGTGGTATCGTGTCCTATATATTAATTCACAGCCACACCATGACAAAATATATGAGCATTTCAAATTGAATGTCATCGTAAGATACAGAAAATATTGTTCAGGTGATGTAGTGGTCTGGCATTTTGATGCACCAACACACTATGGCACTGAGATAAGAAATGCATTCATACGCATAATGCCTCAGATAAGAAGTTCTTTGCTGTAATAAGGGAGATGGCGAGCAGAAGCCAAACATTTCTTCACCGGGAAGAAGCAACAGTTGAGAGCGTAAGGTATGATTTGATTTAAAATGCTGAACTTGTGTTAGGACTCATTATAATTCAAGATTGAATGAAAAAGAAATAACATTATCAAAGTTTAAAATCACTATACATCCAGCTGCAATTGATAGCTCCAAGGAGAATGACAGTGAAAAACTTCAGGAGAACATAAACAGGTTAATGGAATGGGCAGACAGCTGGCAAATGCAATTTAATCTGGAAAAATGCGAGGTAATACATTTTCAGAGGAGAAACAAGGAATGGAAATATAAACTCAGTGGAAAGAAGCTGAAGGGTATGGATCAAAATAGAGGACAAATGCATAATTCCCTAATGAATGAAGCTATAAAAAGGCCAAATAGCATTTTGGGTTTTATGGACAGGGATATAGAATACAACATCAAAGAGGTAATGATAAATTTGTGCACGGCAATGGTCAGGCCACACTATAGTGCTGGCTGACAAATTGAACATCTGTGCAGGCTGGCACTCATAATTAAGAGCGGATGCATAGTTTTTTGTTATAACAGGGTAAAGACATTGGGGGCGATTTTAATTAAAAGGAGGATCAATGCAGTCGGCAGCTGAGGTGAATGGAAACCATCCGGTCCTCAAAAGTGTGAGGTCCAGGAGATTTTAACTCCCGGGCTTCATCTACATGCTCAGCATTAGTGTCCTGTCTGAACCCAGTGCAAGAACTACCTGGCTGGCAGACGGGAGTGGGATTTCAGGCCAGGAACCCGTCGTAATGATCCCTGGCACTAAGGTATGTGTTTAGGAGGGGGGACAGGAGAGTATCATGGTTGAAGGAGCCGGAGGAAAACCCAAAGCAGGAGAGGTCCAAGGTTTTCTAGTAGGGCCCGAAGAATCAGTGCTCCTCCGGGCCCACAAGGAAACTGAAAGAAGTTAAAGTAAACTTATCTTTCTCTGCCTTTTCTAGCCCCAATTCCTCTTACCGAAAGGTTTGGCCTGGCAGGTCAGCTTCCCTGCACAGGTCTTGGGTTAAGATCGCAGTCAGGCCCCGATGATGTCATCAGAGCCCAATCTGTATATTTTTTGGCTGGACTTCTCACCCACCATGTTCATCTTTGGTTACTCAGTGTGTAAAGCACGCAGATTGGAGGACCCCTTGGTGGGTCTGCTCCTAGACCTGCCGAAATCTACTGTGCACATGTCCAAGGTGTGTAAGATCTCGGAGGAGGGTTCTCTCTGACTGTTCATTTTTAAATCATTGGTACATGCCCAAGTGACTATATAGTTGATGCCCCCGGTGGGAAGTTCCAGCACTCACTCCTATGCTGGAGTAGGTGGGGTCAGTGGGAGGTTCTTTAATTTTAATTATCTGGGTGAGTACCCACAACACTAGGCGTGCATTTTGGGCTCTTGTCAAAGGAGGGGATGCCGCCTAATGTGGTGGTGGCTGCCTGCTCCAAGGGAAATGCTGGTCTCCCCACCCCCTGAAAATGTGTCAATATTGGCCCTTTCTATAAGGGAACTGAAAAGAATCTTTAAAATCTTCAGACGTTCAGGCCACAATCCAGGCTTGGGTCTCACTACTGTCAGCAGATTTCCTGGTTGGAGATGAGGAAACTCCTTGCCTGGGAGGACCCTATGACCACCACATCCCTCTCTGACATTGGTGTCTTGTTTAAGAAGCTGATAGGCACCACTTCGAACAAGACCCCATAGAAGTTGGTGTGGAAGGCTGGGTACTCGTCTAATTCCCTACCTTCCTGCTGCATTTCCACTGGACTTATGGCAGGTTGCACTGGTAGGATCACAGATTTTTCACTGCATGTACTATTAGCTTGGACAGGCTGTCCATTATTTATTAATGGTGGTTTCCTTCTTGAAGTTGTCCTAGTAACAATGGGCTTTGCCCAATGCCAACCTATGCAAAAGAGGACACTTACAGAGGTAAGGAGACCTTTTTAAATTCTAATAAATTAGGGTCAATTTTCCAAGTATGAGCCAATGTCGAGCAACCTTGACCAGTGCCAGTCCATATTGGAAAATGGTGTGCATTGCACGTGCATTTGCCAGCGTGTACTCAGAAAATTTAGGCTTATATCACTTCAAGCAAGTCATTGTAGGTGGTTTGTGTGAAGTTGCTAGAAGGAGCTCATTACACAGGCAGCTTTGCTGGGGATCGAGCAACTGATAGTTGGCTGGGGAATGGTTCATGACTGGGACAGAGAGCGGGGGAAGATGGCTTGAAGATACCAATCATAAGCATCAAATTTAGAGGAAAACAATAAAAGTAAAATTTTATGAATGATTTTGTGTTGGAGGCTTGAGCCAAGGAAACAGCTAATGTAGGTTAATTGTATATTAAAATAAACAGCCATCATGCTATTTTTAAACAGATGGCACTTCCATATTTTACATCTGCTTTATTCAATCTGAAGGAGCAATAACAATTGCCCTGGCACCGATATGCTGTTTGCCCAGCTGGCATTGTGCATCAGTTTGATCAAACTGACAGACAGTCACTTGGAAGAATTACACATTTGATTCGTTTGCATTTTTTCTAAAAATCCATCTGTTCACCGAGGGAAAACATCCATCCTGATTTACAGAATTGAAATAATTTTTCTCATATCTCACCTCTATTTCTTCATCATATATTAATATTTTTGATCTTTTGATGAGTTTCTTTTACCTTTTTGAAGGCTAGTTATAGGAGGTAAAACATTTTTGCATCTTTTGTACCCAGTGTAAGCATTGATCAGATATAGCATGGAATTAAAGCTCTTTCTATTCTTCCAAAAACATCTGTTCAGAAGAACGCCCTGTACAAAACCAGTATGATATTCTTTATTTCTTACACCACCAATTTCTATAGCACTAGTGGGCACCAAACCAGGAGGAAAGGAACAGGAAGGGGGGCAAAAGCACAGTTGAAGGCATGGGTTTTCAGGAGGTATCAAGGGAGTGAGGTGGCAGGGCAGAAATGCTGGGGGAATTCCAAAGTGTGTGAGCAAAGTGACTGAAGAAACCTTTACCGATGATGCAGCAGAAGGAGCAGGGAAATTGAAGCAGGCCAGTGCAGGGAGGACCAGGGGATGCATGCAGGGACGCAGGGCTGAGTGAGATCAATGAGCCAGGCGGGAGCAAAGCCTGAAGGGATTCGAAGATAAGGACGAGAATCTTAATGTCGATTATCTGGAGTGATGAAGATGTGGGCTTTACTGTGGATCAGGACATGAGCTGTGGCATGCTGGATGACTTGTAGTTTATAAGTGGGAAGGATGGCAAGGACAATGTTAGAGAAATCCAGTCATGAGATGATAAAAATGTGAATCAGGGTTTGACTCGGTCAGGGGAAGAGGGGTAGAGGTGGACAATGATGTGGAAGTGAAAGATACCAATCTTTTTGACAGATCAGCTTTGGGAAAGAAGCTGAGTTTGGAGTCGAGCAAATCAACAGGGTTCTGCACTTATGGGGTTGCAGCGGAGGCCATCTACTTTAAACTGTGGGAGCAGGACAAGGGGACAGAGGATCAAACTAATAAAGAGTATATTTAGGGCTGATGTCAGTTCTTCTTCATACAGCAAGTGATCATTACATGGTACGGACTTCCGGGCAGAGTGGTGGAGACAAAAACTCTGGAATCGTTTTAGAAACAACTCAATACAACAATGGGAGAAGTGTTGGGTTTTTCTGGATGGATGAATTACGATGGTTGAATGGCTTTCCTCATCTGTAAGTATCCTGTGATCTTGATGCTCTCTGAGTGAGATTGCCAACATTTGCAGAATTATGATTAGTTTTGTGCTATGGACTCACATGTTAAGTTGGTTTGAGAGCCACCAGATTTATTTCATTTAGAACTAAAAAAGGAGACTTTCTTCCCATCTGTATAGACTGGATCTGAACCCTTAGGACATGGAATTCCCTACCAGAAACAATGCTAGAAGTAGAATCCATTGCAGCTTTTGTACTCTGTACTGCTATTTATAAAACCTAGGATCCCTCCTGCTTTTTTTAAAAACAGCTTCATCATCTTGTCCTCCCACTTTTAAAGATTTGTGTATCGGAATCCCTAAGTCACTGTTGCTCGACTCCTTTTAAAATGTTACCATTTTGTGAGGCGATAAAAACATGGATTAAGGTTTCAGCGACTCAGAGGGAGAGGTAGGGTGACGGCACACAATGATGTGGAGGTGAAAAACGATGGTGTTGGTGACAGATCAAATGTGGGAAGAAAGCTGAGCTTTGAATTGAGCAAAGTCCTCAGATTCTTAGAATCATAGAATCTTACAGCACAGAAGGAGGCCAATCGGCCCATCATGACTGTGCCAGCTCTTTGAAAGAGCTGTCCAATTTAATCCCACACCCCAGCTTTTTCCCCATACCCTTGCAAATTAGTCCTTTTCAAGTACATGTCCAATTGCCTTTTGAAAGTTCCTATTGAATCTGCTTCCACCACCCTTTCAGGCCGTGCGTTCCAGGTCTTAACAACCCTCTGTGTGAAAAAATTTATCCTCATTTCCCCTCTAGTTCATCTGCCAATTATTTTAAATCTATGACCTCTGGTTACCGACCCACTTGCCAAAGGAAACAGCTTCTCCTTACTTTATCAAAACCCCATATCATTTTGAATACCTCTATTAGGTCACCCCTTAATCTCCTCTGCTCTAAAGAGAATAATCCCAGCTTCTCCAATCTCTCCATATAACTGAAGTCCCTCATCCCTCGTATCATCCTGGTAAACCTCCTCTGTACCCTCTCCAAGGCCTTGAAATCCTTCCTAAAGTTTGGTGCCCAGAATTGTACGCAATACTCCAGCTGAGGCCTAACCAGTGATTTGTAAAGGTTTAGCATAACTTCCTTGTTTCTGTAAGTATTCAGTTTATTGTTAAGTGTTTTTAGTGTTTATTGTGTTTAGTGGTTAATGTCTTTAGTGGTGGTTAGTGTTTTTTGTGGTTAGTTTGTTAGTGTTAGTTAAAAAGCCTTAAGACTAAACAGTTAAAAAGAGCGGAAAACTAGTTTAAAGTAGATAAATTAATTAGTTTTTAAAAAAAACTAAAAATAAACCAAGTCAATTAATTATATAAAAACTCTGATTATTTAAATATATAGAACAAAGTCCAATAGAGATGGCAGGGCAGGTGGTGTGTCATAACTGCAACATGTGGGAGTTGGTGGAAACCAGTGAGATCCCGAGCGGTAAGTGTCTGCAACTCGAGAACTTCGGCTCGGAGTTGTTGAGCTGGAGTCTGAGCCTCAGACATTGCGATGCATCAGGAAGGGGGAGAGTTATCTGGGGACTTTGATCCAGGAGTCAGTCACACCCCTTAGGTTAAGTAGTAGTTTAAATTTTGTCAGTGGTTAGGGACAAGAGGATGTGACTGCGAATCAGGCAGGTATGGGGACCCAGGATGCAGTGATGGAGGAGCCTCAGCCTTTGACCTTGTCCAACAGGTATGAGGTACTTGCTACCTGTGTGGATGAGAACAAAGACTGCAGGGAGGATGGGCAAATTGACCACGGCACCATGGTACAGGAGGCCATTCAAGAGGGGAAAGTATAAAGGAATGTGATAGTATAGTCAGGGGGGTGGATACTGTTCTCTGCAGCTGCGACCAGGAGTCCTGAAGGCTGTGTTGCCTGCCCAGTGCCAGGCTTAAGGATATCTCCTCACGGCTGAAGAAGAACTTGGAGCATGAGGGGGAGGATCCAGTTGTCGTGGTCCACGTAGGAACCAACGACATAGGTAGAACTCGGAATGAGGTTCTGCTGAGGGAGTTTGAGGAGCTAGGGTCCAAGGTAATAAGCAGAACCTCATAGGTAATAATCTCTGGATTACTACATGAGCCACGTACAAATTGGCATAGGGTGAAACAGATCAGAGTGTTAAATGCGTGGCTCAAAGTGTGGTGTGGAAGACATGGGTTTCGATTCATGGGGCACTGGCACCAGTGCTGAGCAAAGAGGGAGCTGTTCTGTTGGGACAGGCTCCATGTAAACCAGGCTGGTTCCAGTGTCCTGGCAAATCGAATAACTAGGGCTGTAGATAGGGCTTTGAACTAAAAAGTGGGGTGGTGGGGGGGAGGGTTCAGGTAAGGGTGAATTTATAAATCTAAAGAGAAAAATCAAGCTCATACAGCAGTGTAGTGATGTGGGTAAAGATAAACAGACTATGTCAGGAAGGGACAGTGAATTCAACAGTAATAGTGCATCAGTGAACATGGTCAAATCAGGGAAAAATAATAAAAAGTTAAAATTAAAGGCATTGCATCTGAATGTATGAAGCATTCATAACAAGATAAACGAATTACTGGCACAAATAGAGATGAGTGAGTTTAATCTAGTGGCCATTACTGAGACATGGTTGCAAGGTGACCAAGGTTGGGAACTAAATATTCCAGGGTACTTGATTTTTTGAAAAGACAGGCAAAATGGAAAAAGAGGGGATAGCCCTGATAATAAAGGATGACATAAAGACAGCTCGGAAGATCAGGAAGTAGAATCAGTATGGGTGGAGATAAGAAATAACAAGGGGCAGAAAACATTGGTGGGAGAAGTTTATAGGCCCCCTAACAGTCGTTATAGTATTGGACAGAGTATTAATCAAGAAATAAGAGGAGCTTGTAACAAAGGTAATGCAATAATCGTGAGTGACTTTAATCTTCATATAGACTGGGCAAATCAAATTGGCAGAAATAGTTTGGAGGACGAGTTTGTGGAATGTATTCGAGACTGTTTCCTAGAACAATACGCATGGGACCAACCAGGGAACAGGCTATTTTAGATCTTGTCTTGTGTTATGAGACAGGGTTAATTAGTAATCTCATAGTAAGGGATCTTCTGGGAAGAAATGATCATAATATGATGGAATTTCACATTGAGTTTGAGGGTGACATACTTAAATCCAAAACTAGAGTCTTAAACTTAAACAAAGCCAATTACATAGGTGTGAGGGGCAAGTTGGCTAAGGTTGATTGGGAAATTAGACTAAAAGATATGACGGTAGATAAGCAATGGTTAAATTTTTAAGAAACATTTCATAATCCTCAACGAATATACATTCCATTGAGGAATAAAAACTCCACAGGAAAAGTGATCTATCCGTGGCTAACTAAAGATGTTAAGGATAGTATTAGATTAAAAGAAGAGGCTTGTAATGTTGCTAAGAAGAGTAGCAAGCCTGAGGATTGGGAGCGTTTTATAAACCAGCAAAGGATGACCAAAAAACAGAAGAGGAAGAAAATAGAATGAGATTGTAAGAGCTTCTACAAGTATGTAAAAAGGAAGAGAGTAGCGAAAGTAAACGTGGGTCCCTTAAAGGCTGAGACAAGAGAAATTATAATGGGGGATAAGGAAATGGCAGCGACGTTAAACAAATATTTTGTATCTGCCTTCACAGGAGAGGACACAAAATATATACCAGAAATAATGGGGAACCAAGGGTCTAACAAGGGTGAAGAACTTAAAGTAATTAATATTAGGAAAGAAAAAGTACTGGAGAAATTAATGGGACTAAAAGCTGACAAATCCCCTGGACCTGATGGTCTACATCCTAGGGTTCTAAAAGAGGTGGCTGCAGAGATAGTGGATGCATTGGTTGTGATCTTCCAAAATTCTCTAGATTCTAGAATGGTCCCAGTGGATTGGAAGTTTGCAAATGTATCCTCTCTATTCAAGAAAGGAGGGAGAGAGAAAACAGGGAACTACAGGCCAGGTAGCCTGACATCAGTAGCTGGGAAAATGTTGGAATCCACTATTCACTTTAGTAGGAAGAATAGAAAAACAGAATATTTTTTAAATGGTGAGAAACTATTAAATGTTGATGTTTAGAGAGATTTGAATGCCCTTGTACTCAAAACTTACAAAGTTAACATGCAGGTTCAGCAAGCAATAGGAAGGCAATTGGAATGTTGGCCTTTATTGCAAGCGGGTTGGAATACAAAAGTAAGGAAGTCTTGCTGAAATTGTACAGGGCTTTGGTGAGACCTCACCTGGAGTATGTTGTACAGTTTTTGTCTCCTTACCTAAGGAAGGATATACTTGCCTTAGAGGGCGTGCAATGAAGGTTCACTAGATTGATTCCTTGGATGAGAGGGTTGTCCTATGAGGAGAGATTGAGTAGAACGGGCCTATACTCTCTGGAGTTTTGAAGAATGAGAGGTGATCTCATTGAAACATATAAGATTGTGAGGGGGCTTGACAGGGTAAATGCTGAGAGGCTGTGTCCCCTGGCTGGAGAGTCTAAAACTAGGGAGCATAGTCTCAGGATACGGGGTCGGCCATTTAGTACTGAGATGAGGAGAAATTTCTTCACCCAGAGGGCTATGGATGCTCATTGCAAGGGATGTCGTTGATTATATTCAAGGCTGAGATCTATAGATTTTTGGATTCTAAGGGAATCAAGGGATATGGGGATCGGGCGGCAAAGTGGAGTTGAGGTCGAAGATCAGTCATGATCTTACTGAATGGCGGACCAGGCTCGAAGGGCCATATGGCCTACTCCTGCTCCTATTTCTTATGTTCTTATGTATTCAATGCCCCTATTTGCAAAGCCAAGTGTCCAATATGCTTTCTTAACAGCCTTATCAACTTGTCCTACCACCTTCAAAAATTTGCGGAAATGCATCCCCAGATCCCTCTGCTCTTGCACCCCCCTCAAAATGGTATCATTTAGATAATACTGTCTCTCCATGTTTTTCCTCCCAAAGTGCATCACTTCACACTTATCCGTATCAAATTGCATCTGCCATATGTCTGCCCATTTCACCAGTCTGTCTATGTCCTCCTGAAGTGTGCTTCTTTTTTTTATTCGTTCATGGAATGTGGGCGTCGCTGGCAAGGCCAGCATTTATTGCCCATCCCTAATTGCCCTTGAGAAGGTGGTGATGAGCCGCCTTCTTGAACTGCTGCAGTCCGTGTGGTGAAGGTTCTCCCATAATGCTGTTAGGTAGGGAGTTCCACGTTTTGACCCAGCAACGATAAAGGAATGGCGATATATTTCCAAGTTGGGATAGTGTGTGACTTGGAGGGGAATGCGCAGGTGGTGATGTTCCCATGTGCCTGCTGCCCTTGTCTTTCTAGGTGGTAGAGGTCGCGGGTTTGGGAGGTGCTGTCTGAAGCGTAACAGGCTCGAGGAGCTGAATGGCCTCCTCCTATTCTTGTGTAACAGACTCGAGGGGCTTAATGGTCTACTCCTGTTCATATATAACAGGCCCAAGGGGCCGAACAGCCTCCTCTTGTTCCTCTGTAACAGACTCAAAGGGCTTCTGTACCTTTTGAGATCAGCAGAGGCCATCTACTTTTAATTAAATCAATTCTCTTTAATCTTCTTCCTGGAATTCATCATCTTGCATTTCTCAACATTAAATTTCAGCTGATATCTATCCCAATCTACGAACCTATTTATGTCCTGCTGAAGTCGCTTACAGTCCTCTTCACAGTTCATCATACTCCTTAAATTTGTGTTGCCTGCAAATTGTAATATTGCGGTCCATAAATAATCGAAGAGCAAAGAACCCAACTGTAACATTGGGGAACATTATTGTTTACATCCATACAGTCTGAAAAAAATCAATTAACCCCTACTGTCTGTTTTCTGACCTTACAAACTTGTTATCCATGCTGCCACACACTCTCTCACTCTCTTTAATACCACGTTGCCTTAATTTTATCAACAAACCTCCTATGCGTTACCTTATCAAACACCTTTTGAAAATCAGCATACACAACATCCACAGGATTTGCTTTATCAATGCACTTTGTTATTTCCTCAGAAGAACTCTACTAAATTTGTCAGACATGAGTTCCCTTTTATAAAGCTATGTCAGCTGTCCTTAATTAACCTATGTCTGTGGTGGTGAGTATTAAATTTATCGCCTCTAGAAGCTTACCCAGTACTGATGTTAGACTGACTTGTCTATAGTCACCTGGTTTATAAACCTTTCTCCTTTTTGAACCGAGGTATCAGATTGGCAACCCTCCAGTCCTCTATCACAACTTTCATATGTAAGGATGCATGGATGATTATGGTCAGAGCCTCTGCTATTATCTCTCTGAGCTTGATGTATGGTCACCCACCTTCCTTCCTCACTAACTCAATCTGCCTGCAAGGTGACCACCTTCTGAAATGTGAATTCCAGGAGACCCCATTGTAATGGTGGAAGCAATCAGAGACACTTCCTGCATGTGTGGTCCTCCCACATGCACGAAGCATCCAGAACCTTCCACGTTATGCATGTATCGCACATCCTGGATCTCAGCTGCTCCCCCCCCCACCCACCAGCCTCCTGCACATTTAACTCAATTGTTTACTCATAAAAGTTTAATAAAATCAACCCCTAAAGCATGGTCCTTAATAACATTAAAAATTTACGGTACACAGCTAATTTTCAATCTAATCTTGAATGCCTGTCTTGAGTGGGAAGATGAACCTTATCAAAAGAAATAAATTTTAAAAATCATCTCAGCTCCAGCTGTGTACAGTGGCACTGACGCCACTCCCACAATGACCTACTTTAATGTTGATCAGAGGACCACATGTCTTTTATGCAGTAGCCTGTATCACCAAATATCTATTACTCACTGCCTCTTATGTAAAATGAGATTCATGATCTTTTTAAAAATGTAATGTAAAAAGGCATATCATCTTGCATCAGCAGCACAGATTGTTATTTTTAAGGTCCCTCAATAATTGTCCAGGCTTGGGCTGATAAGTAGCAAATAACATTCACCCCACACAAGTGCCAGGCAATGACCATCTCCAACAAGAGAGAGCCTGATGAACATCTCCAACAAGAGAGAGTCTAACCACTTCCCCATGACATTCAATGGCATTACCATCACCATGTCCCCACCATCGGCATCCTGAAGGTCACCATTGACCAGAAACTCAACTGGACCACCCACATAAATACAGTGGCTACTAGAGCAGGTCAGAGGCTGGGTATTCTATGGTGAGTGTTTCACCTTCTGACTCCCCAAAGCCTCTCCACCACTTACAAGGCACAAGTCAGGAGTGTGATGGAATATTCTCCACTTGCCTGGATGGGTGCAGCTGCAACAACATTTAAGAAGCTTAACACCATCCAGAACAAAGCAGTCCACTTGATCGGCACCCCATCTACTAGCCTAAACATTCACCCCTTCCACCACCAACGTATCGTGGCTGCAGCATGTACTATTTACAGGATGCACTACAACAAGTCGCCAAGGGTTCTTTGGCAGCACCTCTCAAACGAAACCTTCACCACCTAGAAGAACAAGGGCAACAGGTGCGTAGGAACACCTTAATGTCCAAATTCCCCTACAAGTCACACACCATCCTGACTTGGAAATATATCACTGCTCTTTCATCGTCACTGGGTCAAAATCCTGGAACTCTCTACCTAATAGCACTCTGGGAGCATCTTCACCACACGGACTGCAGCGTTTGAAGAAAAAGGCCCACCACCCTTCTCAGGACAACTAGTGATGGGCAATAAATGCCTACCCTGCCAGCAATGCCCACATCTTGAGAATGAATCCCACCATGGACCGTCAGCTCTGAAATGACGTTTACTTGGGTATTAACATTTTATTGTGCTTTTGTACAGGGTAGAGTAGGTGAAGCTAGGTGCCCAGCACACTTCTTTATTTACCAAATATAGGTGACTGGGTGTACTGTGCAGGGAATTAGGAACAGGAAGATGGACTGATAGATGAGACCAAGGATCAAGTTCTTTCCCACAAGGAAGGAGAAAAAAATCAGACGGCAACCATTCTAAGCTGCGCTTGTGTGACTTGTCTTAGTCAGAGACTGGCACACGCAGAGCCCTAGCAGCTTTTAGATGTAGAATTATGTACTGAATACAATTGAAGAGGAGCCACTGATTTTACAAGATTACTATCTATTATTTGAGCAATATATTTTCTAACTTGTTGACCGCACACATCCCAGCCAAATGCCTGCCACATGAATTACCTCCAATACTAGCTCCCTCTGCTGGACACGTATGCAATCACATGAAACAGTCTTTAACACAGGAGCAAGACAACCTGCGTTTCTTTTCATCGGAGATAGTGCTTGGCATGGAGAGAGTGTAGAGAGGGCGGATGAAGCAAAATACATCAAAAGTTGACATTTAAGATAGAATAAAAATGAATTCATTTATTCAAGTGGTTTCTCTTTAGAATTGTCTCCCAATCATGTAAGTGTGTTTAAAAACCGGTGATGCTGGCTACATCCATTCAAAGGAAGAAAGAAAGAAGCTGCATTTATACAACACCTTTCATGATCTCAGGGCATCCCAAAGCGCTTTACCAACAGCAACAACAACTTGCATTTATATAGCGCCTTTAACGTAGTAAAATGTCCCAAGGCGCTTCACAGGAGCGATTATCAACCAAAATTTGACACCAAGTCACACAAAGAGATATTAGGACAGGTGACCAAAAGCTTGGTCGAAGAGGTAGGTTTTAAAGAACGTCTTAAAGGGGGGGAGAGAGGTAGAGAAGCGAAGTGGTTTAGTGAGGGAAGTCCAGAGCTTAGGGCCTAGACAAGAGAAGGCACTGCCGCCAATGGTGGAGCGAATAAAATTGGGGATGCACAAGAGGCAAGAATTGGAGGAGTGCAGAAATCTCGGAGGGTTGTAGGGCTGGAGGAGGTTACAGAGATAGGGAGGGGAGAGGCCATAGAGGGATTTGAAAACAAGGATGAGAATTTTAAAATTGACACATTGCCAGACCAGGAGCAAATGTAGATCAGTGAGCACAGGGGTGATGGGTGAACGGGACTTGGTGTGAGTTAGAATATGGGCAATAGAGTTTTGGATGAGCTCAAGTTTAAGGAGGGTGCAAGGCGAGAGGCTGGCCAGGAAAGCATTGGACTAGTTGAGTCTAGATCCAATTAAGTACTTTTGGAAGTGTAGTCACTATTATAATGTAAAAAATGCGGTAGCCAATTTGTGCAGAGCAAGTTCCCACAAACAGCAATGAAATAAATGACCAGATCATCTGCGGTTTTTTTTAGATGTTGGTTGAGGGATAAATGTTGGCCAAGACACCAGGAGAACTCTCATGCTCTTCTTTGAATAGTGCAGTGGAATCTTCTACATCCACCTGAGAGGGCAGACGGAGTCTCGGTTTAATGTCTCAAATCAATTGTCTGACAGCTGGAAAGGGAAACCAATTTCATGTTTTACATACTTTCAATGATCTAAACAAAATTGGAAGCTTCGCTTCAAAACTAAAGCAACAAATAGTGAAGATCACACAACTTTAAAAGTGAACAGTTAAAATGATTCAGTTTTAAGGATTAAGTAGAAAGGATATAACTGATCAGATTAGTTGTAGTGAGGAGCAAGTTTTATCTGAAAAATGTAGCTCCTCTTGAAATAACCTGAATTTGTGTGTTAAATTTCTTCAAATAGATATCGATGAGCTTGTTAAAAATAAATTTCCAACACGTTTTCATGTCAATGCACTAGCATTGCGGTTTCTCTCCCTCAAGATTAAAAAAATATTTTTTTATATTGGAAGAGTGTTACTAATCAGATCCTAAAGCATATTTTTGGGGAAACAGATCATCCATACTTCATATAAAATGGAGTAATGTACACTGTGGATGCCACAATATGGGGCCACTCAGGTATAGTATATATAAAATTATATTGGAAGCACTAATATTTCTGCTTCTGCCACCTTCACACTGCAGCAAATTGAGGGAGACATTAGTCAAATGGTTTTGATCATGGGAAAATGTATTTGCATCACAAAATTTTAATTCATTCCACCCAACAGAAATGGGGTGGTAGCAGTTAAAATCAAGGTGGTCAACTTACCTGCCCATTCGCACTCTACCTCCATTTTAACTCGGACCATCCAATGGACAGCTCAGGCACCCACCTGCATCAGGCGGGAGCCTCATTATTCTATGCAAATTGGAGTCCTATGATGTACATAGGACTCCGACACAATTTTGAAGGACTACTGGGCAGGGCATGCGCCATGGACACTCCACTCAGTAAAGCCTGGCGATCAAAAGGAAGAAGCCCCAAAAAGGTAGATCTAAAATTATTCTTGTGGGGCCCGGTCTCTAGGCTCCTGTAGCATAACGTGAGCTGCTTCTGCGCCCCCACCCCCAATCCCCCCCCCACACGATTGTAACCCCCCTCTTCCAAGATCTACCTTCTTGACAGCCGGGTCGGCCTCCAAGCTGCCCGATATCACGCCGGCCTGGAGCCAGTGAGCTGCAGCAGGGGCATGCAGCTCATGTTAATGAGGCCCAGTCCTCAAAAGAGACTGGGCCTCCCTCCTGACAGATCGGTTGGATGGCTTGCGCACTGCGCCAGCTGGCCATCTGATAGTTAAAATGGCCATAAATTTTCCAAAAATGCTAAAATATTAGTTATAATGATTCCAGTGTCAAAACTCTACTTCCAAGGACAGCTGTAGTATTTAAGAGTGTTTTCAAAACACCTCTTTAGTGTCCATAGCAAAAATCATTTGTGCCGGTATTGGGAGCAGAATTTGATTTTGTCTGGTGCTAAAGCCATGAAGTGAGGCTTCTGGCTTTTTAACAATTCCACACAGAGTACCGATAAGTTTTCTACTGAAAGGATGCTGTCTTTTGTCCTTGATACCATTTTGTTTCTCTGCTCCACCCCATTCCATATTTTCTCCTATATCCAGGAAAACCTGGATGCTCTGGGCCATGGAGTCCTCAATGTTAACATTACTCAATGATCAGCAGGCAAAAGCTCTGCTTCTGCAGCGCACAACTGGTTCTGACATGCATTTTCTATGTCCTTACCAAAATGGAACATTTAGCTACTGGTATACTATAGCTGGTGGGCTGCCAGAGAGATGGTGAACCTTATCTCTTGAGAAACAATGGGTTGTTTGTCAATACAGACTGGAATTTGAATTCACAAAACATCTGGTAGGTCAACATGTACCACACTTACTAGTATCGTACTGGTCTGATTATTATGTTCAGGACATCAGTTATAATACTTTTACTATCATGTCATTCCAAGGATACCATTGATTTTAAACCTAACACATTGCAGCATTTCACAAACTCAGGCTCAGCTTGACACTTTGGTTCGGTGGTACACATTTGAAGGATAACTCAGCAAATCAATGTAATTTATTATTTATTCTTTTGGCCATGCAGAAATATGCTCCCACTTCCCTGCCTTTCCACCTCTCACCTTGTTATCCAATCACAAATACATTCAGAAAGCTAAAAGCACAAACAAAATATTGTGGATGCTGGAAATTATGAAATAAAAACAGAAAATGCTGGAAAAACACACAGCAGGTCAGGCAGAATCTGCACAAAGAGAAAAACAGAGTTAGAGGGGGTAATTTTAACCCCCAAGAGCGGGTGGCTTGGGGGCAGGTGGGAAGTCAAAATAGTAGATATTTAGAGCAGGACCACATCCCGGCTCCAACACGCCCACTTCTGAGTTAAACCCGGGCAGGTTTGTGCGAGTGTGCGCAGCAGATACCAGGAAGTCCCGCCCCCACTTAAAGCCAGCAGGCCGATAATTAAAGTGACACTGTGCCTCATTGAAATACTTGAGGTAATTAATATTTTGTATATTGGAAAACTTAAAAGAATTTAACCTGTTCGGGTTTCCCATCACTTCCAATTCATGTCAGGTGAAAGTAGGTGGGAAGGGCCGGATCCATGAGACGAGTGCCTTCATTGCTCTGCTGGTGGGCCCAGAGAAACCCAACAAGCTCACCTGGCCGACAGGACCCCCTGCGATCGGCTGAACCCAACCACCCCCCCCTCGGTGGTGGACCCTGATCTCCGATGCTGGCAGACCCCCCCCCCCCGCCCCGCTAGTTCCCAGTGCTGGCTAACTTCCCCCCCGCCACGATGTTGTCCACCTCTCCCCCAACCCTCCAATTTTTTTCCAAGCCCGATGATCTCTCACACACCCTCCCGCCCCCCCTCTCAGATTATTAGCTCCTTTCACTACTGACAGGCAGCCAGCTTGTCAATCAGGCTGCCTGACGCATGGGAAACCCAGAAGATCAAATACTTACCTTCATTTGAGTTGCGACCGCAGATTGAGACACACTCAATTCGCTTCCGGGTTCCCCACGTGAATATCTGCAGATGCATTGGATAATGTTTTGATAAGGCAGCCTTATTGATAAGTACAGAAAATGCTGGAAACATTCCAGGTGAGGCAGCATCTGTGGAGAGAGAAACAACCATTTCAAGTCGATGTCCTTTCATTAGAACCTGAAATGTTGGCCCCGATATTTATGGGGGGGTGGAGGGGCTTGTAGCGGATGGGAAATCTGGAAATAAGAGTTTCACGGAGCACCTGCCGAATTTAACGGCAGGAACCGATTTAAATTTTTTTTCATCAGCCACAGCCTGGGAATGGAGAGGAGGGACAGAGGGAGGGAGGGAGAGATAGTGGGTCGGGGGGGACATTGGGGGTGACATCAGGGGGATTCCTGGAGAGATCATGTGTTGGGGGGGCATTGGGGTGGGGGGGGGGCGGATAGATCGTAGGTCAGGGGGCATCGGGAGGGGCAGAGCGATCATGGGTCACGGGGGCATCGGGAAGGCAGAGAGACCGTGTGTTGGGAGGCATCGGGTCAGGACCCAGAGAAATCAATTGGGATGGGGGGCCCGGAGAGATCGGTCGGGGGCCGGAGAGGTCGCCGGGGTCTGTTGGCTGATCATGCCGGGAGGAGGGGGTTCGATTGTGGGAGGGTGTCCAATCGCGGGGGGGGGGGGTCTGATTGCAGGGAGGTGAAGCATGTTTGCTTGATGGGCCGGGGGGAAGCACTCCTGCTCCTCCTGGCCCACAAGCAGTGCTGGAAAGGCAATTACCTGTTGGGTCCAGTCGTTCTTGCCTCCCTTCAGCTGCCGGGTTTCCCAAGCCCCGGGAAACCCGTCCGGCCAGCGTTAGATCTGAAGCAGAGGTAAAATTTGAGGCAAGCAACTTCGGAGGTCCTCTGAGGACCTCACCTCCGAGAGCAGGTTAGTCGCCCGTCCCCCCAACCTGCTTCCGTTAAAACCGGAAATGGGCGCGTTGGAGGCGGAATGGGGTCGGGTTTCCCATTTTCAAATTTTTAACCTCCCCCTCATCCCCCACCCTCGCCCATGGCGGGGGGTTAAAATTTCCCCCTTTATCTCTGTTTTTCTTTCTTCACAGATGCTGCCTGACCTGTTGAGTGTTTCCAGCATTTTCTGTTTTTGTTTCAGATTTCCAGCATCCGCAGTATTTTGCTCCTGTTGATAAGTGTTAGTGTCACTTTGAATTCACACGCCTTCCAGCTCTCGGGCACCTTACATATCTTTCTTCTGTCAGTTGTTTTATCCACAATGGAGGTTATTTCTGAAATATGCTGTCACAAAACAGCATTTACTCTGGAAGTGGAATTGAGTATTATTGCTTATGTCTGCGACTCTCGTGATATTTTCTGTCTAAAGTATGCCTCTGTCAGCTCGGACACTGGTAGGCCTTTCTTTCCCCACTCCCTCCCACCAGAACAGTGGTTCAGATTCAGTCAGATGGGAAATTCATACACAAATTCTATTGAGCTGCTCCCTCAGGCTAGGCTTAGGGAGCCTTATACAGTGCTCATTTCAGCTGCTGTAGTCGGCAGATATGCAAGTTGGGACAATAGCCTCTTTCTGCTGAGAATGACCAGCATTAGGATTGTCATCAGACATAATGGCTGCGAGTATTTGAAAGTCCTCATAAAGGGTTAGTCAGCGTGTATTAGAAAAGCAGTCCTCTCCTCTGCTTGAGACAGCCTGCTTGCTGCTCTGATGTGCAGCGTGAAAGCAGACCATTATATCATTTTTACAGTAACACATAATGGAAACATGAGGTAATGTGTGAAAGCACACAGCTGAACTCACACAGCGGGGAGGGGAAAGAAATCTCAGGTTACACCAAACAAATGGGGCTTCAGAGACATTATAAATTATGCCCACACTAATTGAAGATTTTGTTCAAATAAAAATAAATATCAAATACAATTTGAAAAAATAAATTCGAAACTCATTCTTTCTCATGGACAGAGTGGCATGGTGGCTCCCAGCGATGCTTCAACTATGAGGAGGGGGAGGTCAATTCTTTTGTCTGCTGTTTTAACTGAGACATTAATGTGTTTGTTTGGGGAATGGGTTAATACCTCTGTTAGAATAGCGGACAAAGATGGGGATGATTTTAACTTTGGGCGATAGTGTAAAAGGGCCGATTATCGAATCAGCCGCCCATTATACATCTCTCCCAATTTTCATTTACATAAAACGGACAGCTGATCTGATATTGGCCCTTTTACACTATCGCCCAAAGTCAAAATAACGCCCCCCCTCCCCCACTTCCAGGGAAATTCAAAGGAATTGCTTGTACACTAATATTTAAAGAACTTAATTTTATGACATAGATGTTTCATGACTGGAGATACTGATTTCCATTAAACTGTGAAACCATTTCTATCACTTCTTATGCCCTGTATTCCATTCTCTGATTCAAAGGGCAACCAGACAGCCTGTTTCCATACCTCTGTCAATGTCACTCTGCAATCACTTCTTCACCTAGTAGCTACACATTGGCATTGAGTCAACACTTTGGTTTAATGAAAGATTTGCTGTAGCATTGGCCAGAAAACATAATCCAATCATCAATTTGCTCTTAAAGCAGGCCAGTTAGTTTCTGATGGTCCCAGTCTCATGTCCAGCAATGGTAGGTTCAGCTTAGGCTTTTTAACTGTGAGTGTGTAAGCATTTCTTTCTCTTTATCAATGTAACTTCATATGATCAATGATATACTTTCCCTTCCTGTGTATGTAACTTTTCCTCTCACTACACAAGTGTCAGCCTTGGCTCTGTGGTAACACAGTCACCTTAGAGTCATGAGAGGTCATGGGTTCAAGCACCCACTCCAAGCTAACACTTCAGTGCAATACTGAGGGAGTGCTGCACTGTTAGAGGTTCTGTTTCTGTCTTTTTGGTGAGTTGTTAAACTGAGGTCCCATCTTCCCTCTGAGGAAGAAAATAAAGATTGCATGGAACTATTTGCAGAGGAGTTCTCCTGATATTCTGGCCAACATTTATCACTCAACCAACATGTAAAAAAACCCAGATTGTTTGGTCATTTATTTCATTGTTGGTTTTGTGACCTTGCTGTGTGCAAATTGGCTGCTGCTTTTTCTGTATTACAACATTGACTATACTTCAAAAGCACTTCATTGGTTATAAAGCGCTTAGGGATGTCCTGAGGTCACGAAAGGTACAAGTCTTTCTTTTTTTCTTTTTCCCAGATGAGTCCACACGAAGAAGAGGACAACAAATTACCAAAGATCATATGAGATTTTGCAATAATAGATACACAAGATGTGGGAGAATGTTAAAGAGAAGAAGATACAGGAGCAACAGCCTGGGAATTAGAAAGTAGAATAGAATAAGGAAGCAAGACGTCTAGAAGGACATGATTAGAATTGAGGAGACTGTTTGCTATTGTGGTGCTTCAGAAATTGAAGTTTTAAAAGGGAATCAAAGGGAAACTATGAAAAGATTGGGAATGTAGTGCCAAATGGGAATTAATTTAGATTGTACAACTTGATGCCAAATATGTGAAGTAGTATGCTGTGTAAGTTGAATATTTTTTGTACTATGAAAAAATTCAAAGAATACGTATTGAAATGATAGAAACAACTGAGAATCTCTAAAATAGATTCTTTTTAGTCATTTTCTAAATTATACAAGATGTTTGTTTACATGCATTCTCAGGATATGTTTTATACAGTGTGCATGCTATAATACAGATTTCACACTTGCAAGTATGAGAATCATATATAGATGTACAGTTCTGTATATTAGAGTACTGATGCTCATTTAGTATTACCTACACTGAGATAAGACCTAAGCAATCATCTTCAGCCCCTGCCACAAACTCTATACCCTATTCAGCAATTCCAACCCCCTCTTTGGCCACTGACTCAGGTTGAGCCAGACATTTTGCAGCCTCAGCATTCTACTCGACCCTGAGCAGAGCTTCAGACTCCTTATCCTCTCCATCACAAAAACCACCTACTTCCGCCTCTGTAACACCACCTGTCTCTGCCCCTGCCTCACCCCATCTGCTGCTGAAACCCTCATCCATGTCTTTTTCTCCTCCAGAATTAACTATTGCAATACTTTCCTACCAGGCCTCCCATTCTCCAGCCTCTGTAAACTTCAGCTCATCCAAAACCCTGCTGCCTGTATCCTATCCTGTACCAAGTCCGGCTCACCTATTACCCCTGTGCCCGCAGACCTACATGTGCTCCCGATCGCCTAATGCCTCCAATTTCATATTCTCATCCTTCTGTTTAAAATCCCTTCATGGCCTTGCCCTTCCCTATCTCTGTAACCTCCTCCAGCCCTACAAGCTCCCCCAAAATTCCATTCCTCAGACTGTGACCTTCTGTCCTTTCACCCCACCATTGGCGGCCATGCCTTCAGTTGCCTACACCCCATGTTTGGAATTGCCTGCCCTCAGCGCTTCTGCCTCTCTACCTCCCACTCCTCCTTTAACACCCTCCTTAAAACTCACCTCTTTGGCCAAGCTTTTGGTCATCCCTCCTAATATCTCCTTGAAAGGCTTGGCTTCTATTTATTTCTGATTGTCCATCTGTGGAGAGCGTTGGGGCATTTTTCTACGTTAAAGGTGCTACGTAAATGCAAGTTGTCATTGTTGTAAGTTTTCAAGCCAAATTGTCATGTCGAGTCAGTTCCTTGTGTAGCTAGGAAAAGCCTGTTCCAAAAATTCTTTTACAGAGCTGCCAAGTTAGATGCCTTATAAGGTTTATTGCTGTAGCATATACATTGGCAATTTTATTATTAATTTTTTTTTAGTAATTCTCCCAAATTGCCATCCCATCGTATCTGTGTACAAACACAGCAAAGTGTCTTGTAAAACTCACTCCCTTGATGAATACTCCCCTTTTACGCTGTAAGTCATTGGACACTTCCAGGTAGAGGCAGCTCATGATTGAGCACTGCAGATTCAAGTTTCAATTCTTGCCCCCCACCAGTTACTTTTGCAGAGCACCACCGATTTAAAATAATGGCAGCATCCAGCTTTAAACCCAGCTTTACGAGACCAGATAATAAAGCAGTAGAGTCTCGGAGCTTCAACTTCAGCTGCTGATATTGATTACTTAAATTCCACACACCAGCAAACTGTTTCAAATCAAACTGCCCTCTTTTTACAGAATCATTTATCATTAATCTGTCACTTATACATAGCTCTGCGCCAAGGAAATAGGAACTTGCCCATCTTCATCCCTTTTCTAAAGTCAGAACATAGTGAATTGTGAAATTCTCATCCTATTTCCATATTGCCAGTATCCTCCGAATTACTGGACTGCATTGTTCTCAACCAAACATATGAATTTTTGGATGAATAACAATCTGATAACCCAGCATCAGTCGGCATTCCACTCCTTTCAATCCACCCAAGCAGTACTTACTGAATTTATTGAATATATAGATCATGCTTTTGATAAGGGCTGACTTGGAAGGACCATTTTTCTTGATTTAAAGAAAATCATAGACACAGTAAATCACAACATTGTTTGTCAGAAGTTATAGTCCATTGACTTGAGTAAAGCTGCTGTAATAGGGTTTCAGTCTTATCATTCCAATCTGCACCAAAATCTTATTCTTCTGGCACATAGTGTGCTTTTGGCTGGTGCACTGCAAGTTTCTTTTTTTAACTAAAATAATTTTTACTTCATTTTTTCCCCTCTGATTTTCTCCCCTCCTGATTCACCTTTGGAGGGATGTCCCACTCGTTCAAGTGGCCATGCTTCATAGGAACAAGAGTAGGCTATTCAGCCCCTCATGCCTGCTCCACCATTTGATAAGATCATGGCTGATCTGTGATCTAACTCCATATACCTGCCTTTGGCCCCTATTCCTTAATACCTTTGATTACCAAAAAGCTATCTATCTCAGATTTAAATTTAGCAATTGAGCTAGTATCAATTGCCATTTGCGGAAGAGAGTTCCAAACTTCTAACACCCTTTCTGTGTAGAAATGTTTTCTAATCTCGCTCTTGAAGGGTCTGGCTCTAATTTTTAGACTGTGCCCCCTACTCCTAGAATCCCCAACCAGCGGAGATAGTTTCTCTCTATCCACCCTATCCGTTCCCCTTAATATCTTATAAACTTCAATCAGATCACCCCTTAACCTTCGAAACTCCAGAGAATACAACCCCAATTTGTGTAATCTCTCCTTGTAACTTAACCCTTGAAGTCCGGGTATCATTCTAGTAAACCTACGCTGCACTCCCTCCAAGGCCAATATGTCCTTCCGAAGGTGCAGTGCCCAGAACTCCAGGTGCGGTCTAACCAGGGTTTTCATGAGTGATCCCGAACAGTGAATGTCAACAGGCTACTTGATCATAGTCAAGCCCAAACCCACCTTACCAGTTATCGCACATGTGAACTTTCAGAAGGAATTGTTAACTAGTGATCGGGAGCAGGAACCTTGGCTAATTCTCTCCACCATCCCCAATCTGGAGATGCTGAGATCAACTGTAGTATCCCACTGGTG
Source organism: Heptranchias perlo (assembly GCF_035084215.1). Taxonomy (NCBI): domain Eukaryota; kingdom Metazoa; phylum Chordata; class Chondrichthyes; order Hexanchiformes; family Hexanchidae; genus Heptranchias; species Heptranchias perlo. Next base: position 43,973,470 of record NC_090329.1, on the reverse strand, counting down.
CCCTGGCTGAGATTTGGTAACTCAGCAAAGACCAAGGTTTGAACCTGGAACCATATCAGTATGTTTAATGAATACATCAGATGTGTATTGATAAGCTTAAGTTATCCAGCACTAGTGTGAACAACTTTTTACAGATGATTAATCATGAAATATAATCAGTTCTGTTTCAGTTCATTCAATCACTTTATTTTACTTGCACCATTCCTAGAACTAGGGTTGTATTCCCTGGAATTTAGAAAATTAAGGGGTGATTTGATTGAAGTTTTTAAGATATTAAGAGGAACTGATAGGGTAGATTGAGAGAAACTATTTCTGCTGATTGGGGAGTCTAGGACTAGGGGATACAGCCTAAAAATTAGAGCCAGGACTTTCAGGAGTGAAGTTAGGAAACACTTCTACACGCTAAGGGTGGTAGAAGTTTGGAACTCTCTTCCGCAAACGACAGTTGATGCTAGCTCGGATGTTAATTTTAAATCTGAGATTGATAGATTTTTGTTAACCAAAGGTATTAAGGGATATCAGGCTAAGGCAGGTATACGGAGTTAGGTCACAGATCAACCATGATCTCATTGAATGGTGGAACAGGATCAAGGGACTAAATGGCCTACTCCTGTTCCTATCTTCCTATGTTCTTAGCTGCTCTCTGAGCTGTACCTTCGCTTCTCTCACTTTGAGTAGGGTCCCTGGCAGAAACTTTTGCCTGAGTTCACTGCAATCTAGGGTACTGTCTGCCTCTATAGATGCTTTTATACTATGCTTAAAACAGGTCTTCCTGACAGCTGGTCTTAGCAAGACCTGGCAATTTAACATTTTGGCTTGCAGCTGGCTTTGTAAGATCTGTACTTCGGAACCCTATGGCACTAGCCCTGGTCTCATACAGTAAAAAGGTGTCTCTATACTCAAGCAAATACTGCAACTCTCTTAAACTGTTTCTGAGCCAGGGGCTTCATCTCCTCCCCTTCAGCTTCCCTCTCCTCTGATGCCTGTAGAAACAAAAAGTACAGCTGCTGCTTCTGCTGTTTCCACTGACTAATTGTGTGTTTAATTTGTTCCTTTAGATCTCATATCTAATGATATGAGACTGGATTTGAGTCGATTAGGCATAATCAGCTCCAATCCAGTCTCATATAATTGAACCTACCTTGGTTCAATTAGGAGTGTAGAAGAGCATGCCAGGAGCAGCACCAGGAATACCTGAAAATGAGGTGCCCATCTGGTGAAGCTACAGCACAGGACGACATGAATGCTAAACAGCAAAAGCAGCATGCTAAAGACAGAGCTAAGCGATTCCACAACCAACGGATCAGGTCAAAGCTCTGCAGTCCTGCCACATCCAGTCAGGAATGGTGGTGGACAATTAAGCAACTAACAGCAGGAGGAGGCTTCATGAACATCCCCATCCTCAATGAGGCTTCTTAGACAGCACATCCCATACCCGCAACCTTCGCCACCTAGAAGGACAAGGGCAGCAGGTGCATGGGAACACCACCACCTGCATGTTCCCCTCCAAGTCCCCACACCTTCCTGACTTGGACATATATCATTGTTCCTTCATCAATTTTGGGTCAAGATCCTGGAACTCCCTGCCTAACAGCTCTGTGGGAGTACCGTCACCACACAGACTGCAGTAGTTCAAGAAGGTGGCTCACCACCGCCTTCTCAAGGGCAACTAGGGATGGGCAATAAATGCCGGCCTTGCCAGCGACACCCATATCCTGAGAATGAATAAAAAAAGGATATGAGATCTCAAACAGCAAAGTAAAATGGGCTTGTGGCGTGATTCTTAAAAAATATTTCTCTCCAATTTCTCCCATTCCATCTTTTCCTGAAGGGGTTGGCTCCCTCGATGGAATACAATTAAACAGGCAGCAGTTAGCCACCGAAATCTCATCCAAGCAGCTATTATTCAGATGTGAGGGCCTTAACAGTGAATATTAACAGACTACTCAGCCGACATGATCCTGTCCTCACTGATGTCCATCCACATGTACTTCCAGTAAGTTGGTGTATGGCAATCAAGAAGCAGGAACCATAGCCAATTTTCCCTTCCCTAATCCAGGGACACTGAGGTACCCCAACAGCTGCCCCAGCTGTAACAGTCTAACTCAGCACAAACCTGAGACTTCCCTGGTGTGAATAGTTCAGAAACACAGTCGTTATCTCTGAATTAACTGAATGGCTGCATGGTGTGATTTCCTCCGTGGTGGAAAGTAGCAGATTTACTGTCTTTTTTTTTCCCCCAGTGGCAAATGCACTTCCGTTCAAAATCCTAATTTTCCCCTCAGCAGCAGAATTAAAAGGTTAAATTTCTGCCAAGCAAGCACAGGTCCGAGAGGTGAAAGGTCAGTGTTCTCAGTCACTGCACCACCCAGTACCTCTTTTTTAACCTTTAGAGAAGAATTCTCTTGCAATTCCTCGCTCCGAGGGATGAATGAGTTCATACTTTGGCAGTACAGACTGAGCCATAGCTAGAGCCACAGCATCGCTTGACTCATACCATAGAGGAATGCAGATAATGAGTGCTGTCACCTGAGCCCACTGTTAGAATATTTTTTTTAACCTTCAAACGACCATAGCGATTTCTTGATCTCATCTTACCTGTAGGATAATCAGGGCCAGTCAAACAATTAATGGCTTCATTGAACCTGGGCGACACAGGACCCCCGCAGGATCAGCTCTTTTATTTCAATGAGATCTGTCAATGGCTTGCAAGCCCTCATCTCCCGAAAACCTTGTAAAAGACTCCCTTTGTCCATAATCACCAGAGCTGTACTTCACATACACCCTGTAAATTCTCTCTTCTGTTATATAATCTGGTGTGGTGGGTAGAGTAGGCTCTCTTGTAATGTCCTGTGCTATATAATTATGTGTATAATTGGCAGTCACCTTGCAATACCTGAATCCCAGGGCAAACTAAAAACAGCACCTGCCTGCATTTGAATTGAACTCCACAAACTTATAGGGCTCGATTTTAAAAGGGCGGTAGGATGGCAGCGGGGGCAGGTGAGGAGGGGGTTAATGGGCGCACGGCAAACCCGAACAATAAAAACTTCCCGTTCCCCACACAATCGCGACTTAACTGTTGGCCATTAATCTTGTTTCCGGGTTTGCCGTCCGAAAGCTGCACAGTGGGCGGATTGCGCACCCGCATGATAGGCTGTCAGCTGGAGCGTATGGATTTAAAGGGCCATTGCTCCAGTGGATTTTGCTGGAGCAAAAAGCAAATAGACCCAATGGAGCAACAGAGGGGCAAGGCTGCTCCAAGATTCAGTGATGCTTCATTTCAGCTGGGTGAGGAGGAAGGGGGAACTATTTTACCCGGCTGACAGGAGGAAGGGCCTTGCATCCGCCACCAAGGCCTGGCTCGAGGTGGCAGAGGAGGTCGCCAGCAGCACCAACATATCCCGCACCTGGGTCCAATGCAGGAAGCATTTCAATGACCTAACTAGGTCACTAAAGTGAGTACATTTACTGATTCTCCTGCCTTCCGTGGTGCACATAAACCCCCGCACCCCCCCCCCAACTCATTCTGCACTGCCAAGACTACTCCATCACATCACTCCTCACACCCACTTAAGGCTCATCCTCAACTTACCTGAACTTCCTCAGCACTTCCTCACCTCCCCATTTGTGACCCCACCACTGCCACTCACCCCAATCCTGATCCAATGTGATGTCTCTGTCTCATACTCACCCTCTGATGCACCTCTTTCACGGTCAGCCTCACCCAAAGCAATGCGTTCATTGGTTGGCCACTTCACCATCACTCACTCACACGTCTGTACTTTCTCCCCTTCTAGAAGAGAGCTCAGAATGCACACGAGAGGGCGAGGACTGGAGGGGGGCCACAACAAATAGTGGTCCTCACAGACGTAGAGGAGGAGGCCCTGCAGATCAGCTGCACCCTCGAGTGTCTGTCCGTCTGGGATGCCAAGACCAGCACCCCACAAACATCTGGTAACACAACTTTAACATTCATCACACACAACATGAATTGATGTTAATGCTTGGCATGTTGAACACCTCAGTATGCTCATCGCAACATGACACATCTGTGGTGATGCTTAATATTTCTGTTTTCTTACAGGCCCTTCAACGACCGCAGTGACGGCAGAGGGCGATTCCTCAGAGGAGCTCCCGGCCTCTGAGGGAGCTTAGCAAGCCATCCACCAACGCTGATGCTTACATCGCGGTGGGTCCTAGTAGTCACTTAGTTGGATTGGCACCTGGTGAGTCACAACACACAAGTGAGCATGAGCTGACACTGGTGGCAGGGGCAGCTGTGGAGAGTTCACATCAGTGGGCGCACTCCTCTCCAGGCTCTGCTCAGCTGGACGCAGATGCTGAACCCTGGGGGCCATCCTTTAAAAGGAGAATGATCGAGGGACAGCAACACATTTGGGAGGTACTGGAGCAGATGCCATCCACACTCTCCACAATAGCCCAGAGGATGGAGGAGACCAACTCCTGCATTAGTGGAATGGTGGCACAGGTACGGGAGGGATTCTCTGAGATAGTATTACAGAGATGTGAGGGAATTTCTGAGTGTGAGTGTCGCAGGGATATGAGCAACTGTCTGAGATAGTGTCACAGGTAACTGCTGAAATGTCTGAGATAGTGTCGCAGGTAAGTGCGGGAATGTCTGTGATGGAGAGAAGGCTAGCCTCCATTGAGCTTCAAGCTCGGCTCACAAATGAGTCCATTCAGGCCCTGACAACGGCCATTCGGACTCACGGCGAACAACATTCTGCCGCCTTAAACAGACAGACAGAAACTTTACAACTGAGCTATCAAGGCATCATACATGTCCTCCAAACTGTTGTCCAGCAGGTTGGTAGGAGTGATGTGAGCCTGGTCCAGGAGAGGGATAATGGCGAAAGGGGACATGGAAGTGGGGATGCCACTCAAAGCGCTCCCACGTCTCACCCATTGCCCCCTTCTCAACCAGTACCCACAATGCTGCCTCCTCTCCAGGTGGCCGAGACTGCCCCTGCACAGGTGCAGATGCAGCAGTCTTTGGAGGGGCCCTCCTGCGCTCCAAAACACAGAGGGCACAGGCCGAAAGCATCTAAGCAGTCCGACCATAGACATGAGCAACCTGCCACTACCTCTGCTGCATCCACAGTAGAATGGGGATGCACCACGTAGAAGCAGTAGGAAGAGAAAGGCTGAGGATTTGTGATCACGAAGGGTTTGCACAAGGGTGACTGACAGACGTCATGTTTTTCATTTATATTTGTTTTTTGTTAAAGTCACATTAAATGTTATCATTCTCACCACTACTGCCACGTCTTGCCCATTCTTGACTGGCTTTTGTGATAGGGCCCTTTCATGTACTTCACCATGAACGGCGACACTTGATGCCACCCAGTGGGTCACTTTACAGTGGGTGTATGTGTAGTTGCAGGACTGTTTTATGCAGGGAGTGGGGGGTTCTGGTGTTGACGTTGGTCTTTTCAGGTGGTGTGAGGAAAGGACTCTTCTCACTTTCTGATCTTACGAGAACTGTTCACATATCAGTGACTCCCTGGCCTCACGAGCAGCCAGTGAGCCGCTGCTCTGCCCGTGGATTCGTCCTCCTCCTCCTGCTCCTCCTCAATGTGGATGGCAGATGTGGATGGTGGATGAGGGCATGGGACCTCCTCAACCAGTACCCATCTCTGTTGCGCCATGTTCTGCAGGACACAACACACTACTACAATGTGACCCACTCTCGTTGGTGCATATTGAAGCGCTCCCCCAGAATGATCGAGGCACCAAAATCACATCTTGAGCAGCCCTATCGCATTTTCAGTTATAGACCTGGTGGTGATGTGGCTGTTGTTATATCGACACTGTTGCTCGCTGATGGGGTCCCTCAGGGGTGTCATGAGCCATGTGTGCAGGGGATATCCCTTGTTCCTGAGGAGCCAGCCCTTAAGGGCGTTCGGTGCATGGAAGAGGGGCGGGTTTTTTGCCTGCTCGTCAAAAACACAATATTCTTTGCCCCCAACCACACCTGCAGATTTCTTTTAAAATTGTGCCCATTGTCTCAATCGTACAACTAAATCATTCCCACTATTAATTTACACAGGCTTTAAAAAGCCAATGTTCAACTTAAATGACATTTGTAGTGAAGTCTAGCTTTGAATTCTGCAATAAACTGAGATGTTCAGACGAGAGAGAGGAGAGTGAAGGAGGCCTCAAATACACTATTTCACCAGAAAGAGCTTGTTATTTTATGGATTATTCAAAAAAGCATCAATTTTATTGTCCATGGTCAAAGGCTCCCTCTGGTTGCTATATGTTGGCGACAATGTAAAATAACTGGACAATTCCCTAGTTCACTATTTCTGGCAAAATCATAGAAGCATTCTGAAAGAATATGTATATGCTTTCGCTAGAAGTAATGATCAGAAGGAATCTCCCCAGTATTTTTATGGTGTTACTAACATCTAGGAAATCTTTCTCCCTCCCATTTTGCATTGGCCACAGATACTTCAGTTTATTTCATAAGATATGATGTGGAGATGCCGGTGATGGACTGGGGTTGACAATTGTAAACAATTTTACAACACCAAGTTATAGTCCAGCAATTTTATTTTAAATTCACAAGCTTTCGGAGGCTTCCTCCTTCGTCAGGTGAACGATGTGATGTCATAAGATATGCGCATCTTTAGATGACTGCATGCACTAAACAAGAGTTTCTGACGTGAATTCACTTCACTGAGGATCAAGGGCAGGATGCTCCTCTTTGAGGAGGGGTTCCCTTTTAAATCTGCCCTGACCTCAACCCATTTCTTTGGGACGGGCCTCATCAGAAATGCACAATGGACTGAATTCCCACCACCAGAAGGGAAACCACCAGTATGAATAGGAGAATATCGATGGTGCTGCAGTGCAAACACCACTATAACACAGTGGAGCTGGCAAGAGACCTTAAAGAGACAGAAGTCCCCAAACGTCAGACCAGCTGTTCCAACAGAAGGCCTTGCCAAGTTGGGGGCCTTCAGCAAGTAAGGGCCAGATTGGATTGAGGGGAGGTCCCTCCATGGGGGGACCTCAGGGACATTATCTCCACTTCCCTGATCCTACCACCACCTTTCCCATGATAGCCCTGAGAAGTGTGGGGTGGGCAGGGAAGAAAAGGTGCTTCACAGGAGCGATTATCAAACAAAATTTGACACCAAGCCACATAAGGAGTTATTAGGGCAGGTGGCCAAAAACTTGGTCAAAGAGGTAGATTTTAAGGACTGTCTTGAAGGAGGAGAGAGAGATAGAGAGATGGAGAAAGTTTATGGAGGGAATTCCAGAGCTTAGGGCCTAGGTAGCTGAAGGCACAGCCGCCAATGGTTGAGTGATTAAAATCGGGAATGTGCAAGAGGCAAGAATTGGGGGAGCGCAGAGATTTCGGACGGTTGTTGGGCTGGAGGAGGTTACAGAGATAGGGAGGGGCGAGGCAACAGAGGGATTTGAAAATAAGGATGAGATTTTTTAAATCGAGGCGTTCGGGGAGCCAGGGGCAATGGGTGAAAGGCACTTGGTGTAAGTTAGGATAGGGGCATCAGAGTTTTAAATGAGCTCAAGTTTATGGAGGGTGGAAAATGGGAGGTCGGCCAGGAGAGCATTGGAATAGTCAAGTCTAGAGGTAACAAAGGCATGGATGAGGGTTTCAGCAGCAGATGAGCTGAGGCAGGGATGGAGACAGGCGATGTTACGGAGGTGGAAGTAGGCGGTCTTGGTGATGGAGCAGACATGTGGTCGGAGGCTAATCTCAGGGTCAAATAGGATGCCAAGTTTACGAACGGTCTGGTTCAACCTTAGGCAATGGCCAGATGGAGTTGGTGGCTAAGGAATGGAGTTTGTGGAGGAGAATTCCAGTCCAATCCTAGACAATGGTTGTTGCAGGTATAGTGTGGGCACTCGAACTGGTAGAGCATTGTAAGAAGAATCATCTATGATGTGTTTGAGCAAAATGTTACCATAGGGTTTGACATTCTGCAATTTAATGAAAATCATGTACAATAATAAGTAGAAAAGAATAGCTAATCCAAACTGGGCTAGGCTGTAGTCGTCATTTCCCCTTTTATGTTTCCACCAGGAAACTCAGCAACTTTTCTAACTATCATAAGAATGTTTTTAGCCGGGGGGAGAATAAAATTCTGACTAAAGAAATAACTTAATAGTATCACACTAAATTCAGAATGATGTGTTTTCTGAGGAAGTGTTATTAAAATGCAGTATACTTCATTGGCTGTAAAATGCTTTGGGACGTCCTGAGGTCGTGAAAAGCACTATATAAATGCAAGTCTTTCTTTCTTAATGCTTTTGTGAAAGTGCAACCTGAGTCTTTATTCCCTACAATTCACTAATTATAGTGAATAGACTGAGGACACATGTAGTTCACAGCTATTCTGATGTATTACTGAAAACCATTCACACTACACAATTTATACTAGCCGGTTCCTGCAAGCCACCCTGTCACTTCTGACTTCTGATGATCAGATATAAAACATGGGGTGGATTTATACATAACATCAAGTATCAGTTACAAAATATGGGGTGAATTAATACATTGCAACAATATATGCGCAGGAGGTTTTAATCGTTGATATTAAGGTATAAAATAAAAAGCAAATTTGAAATGACAAACTTACAGGTTTGGCTTTCTCATCTGTTGGCAAAAATTATACTATACATTTTTGGAGGACGGGGTGAGGGAGGTGGACTGCTCCATTGACTTGTCATTCCATGGCTCTAACATATCTAGCTGCAGAGGCTGAACCAAGTTCCATCTGAGAACACTGCTAGGGGACAGCCTCTAGTGACAAGTTGATGGTAGAGATTTTGCTTTAGACCCAAGAAACACATTCGTTTCCTGGAGGAGACCCATAGGAAGAAGGCCAGAAACTCCATGGTTGAAGGTGATTTTGGCACATCTTTTTGATTCTCAGAGGGTTCTGATATGTGCAACTAATTATTTTATACTGGAGAAATTTTTCAGCAACCTTACATTACTTGAGACTACCTGGAATTGTGACCATCACGTTAATCATCAACTAATTGATGTTTTGAAGTATCACATTTTCATGTGATATAAATAGGTAGACCAAGTGGCTGTTTCTCATGTGTGGTTCTGGGCAGGCTATTTGATAGCCAGGAGAAGGATATGAGAGCTAAGTTCAATCCTATCCTCACCTGTTTTCCACACATTTCCAAGAGGGGTTGTTAGATAATAATCAGGAACAGGAACCTTGGCAGACTTTGACTTTGGACGATAAGTGTAAGACGAGCAACAGCCGCCCATCGTACATAATTTTTCATGAAAATTGGGAAAGATGTATAATAGGCGGCTGATGCGATAATTGGCAAAAAAGCCAGGGGGAAGATAAAAATTGTTTTTACACTGTGAGTTGTTATGATCTGGGATACATTGCCTGAAAGGGTGATGGAAGCAGATTTAATAGTAACTTTTAAAAGGGAATTGGATACATACTTAAAAAGGAAAAATTTGCAGGTCTACAGGGAAAGAGCAAGGGAATGGGACTAATTGGATAGCTCTTTCAAAGAGCCAGCATGGGTGCAATGGGCCGAATGGCTTCCTTCTGTGCTGTATGATTCTATGATATCGCCCATTTTACACTATTGGCCAAAGTCAAAATTACCCCAAGAGCATTGAGATTACTTGTAACACCCCTATCACTGTGGCAGCAGAGATCAGTTAACTTAGGGCAGATTGGGATCAAACCTGGCACTGTAAGACTAGTTTGTACAACTCAGCTACTCACTGGATAAACTTGCTGAGCCATCGGGGGAGCTCTGTCTGCATTTCTAATGAATACATTGTACACTTCGCTGCACAGCTGGCTACACAACCACTAGAGTTACAGGAGGTACGTATGATACATATATATCAGTGATTTCGGCAGCTGCCTGTTGTCAGGTAGAGAATTGTCACACAGCAAACTGTTGCTCCGGCATCTCAAGTCCACTTTAAGACATCTCCAAATATTCTGAGCTGGATCAAATTTATTGAGAGATATATTAATTAAATAATATCTCATTCTTTTTCAAAAAAAAACTTGTTTCAGAAATCTAAGACACTGTTTGAAACATCTTGAAATGAGTTATAATCATTTAAAAATTGCATTAAGACATTTCTTTCTGCTAGGCATTCAAATTGATTCTATGATCAAAACAATGATGCATAACAGACTAAACCCACTGCCATGAAGTGTCCAAATTACATGGTATTTCTCCTGTCCTAGGTGAAACCTGTATTTTATTCACTTTGATTGGCATATCTCCCACATGTGCTTCCTATTTATTTTGGTGGTAACCCTCCATGGCCTCGCCCCTCCCTATCTCTGCAACCTCCTCCAGCCCTACAACCCACTGAGATCTCTGCATTCCTCCAATTCTGGCGTCTTGCGCATCCTGATTTTTATCGCTCTATCATTGGTGGCCGTGACTCCAGCTGCCTAGGCCCTAAACTCTGGATTTCTTTCCCTAAACCTCTCCGTCTCTCTACCCCTCTCTCCTCCTTTAAGACGCTCCTTAAAACCTACCTCTTTGACCAAGCTTTTGGTCACCTGTCCTTATGCGGCTCGGTGTCAATTTTTGTTTGACAATCGCTCCTGTGAAGCGCCTTGGGATGTTTTACCACGTTAAAGGTGCTATATAAATGCAAGTTGTTGTTGTTGTTATTGGTAACTTCAAGAGGCTGTGAATCTGAATATTACATTTTAACATAGGGAGATATCAAAGTTTGCCGAGGGTATCAAATTAGTGGACGTGGCAAACTGTGAAGAAGAATGTCAGATGACATTACAGGTTAGCAGCGATGGCAGAGAAATGTGAAGTAGTACATTTTGGAAAAAAAAAACAGTAAAAAATTTACATCAAGTAGTAAGATTCTTGACAAAGAGATCTAGGATTCCAGATACATAGATCTTTAAAGGTGGGAGTACAGGTAGGAAAGGCCATAAAAATGCAAATAGATTTCTGGGTTTTATACACAGGGGCATTCGATATAAAAGCAAGAAAGTGTTGTTGAATTTGCATATGATATTGATTAGGTCACGGTTGAAATATTGTGTGCAGTTCTGGGTGTGCCATTGTAGAGTGAATAAAAAGCTATGGGAATGATATCAGGAATGAAAGGTTATAGTTATGAAGAAAGGTTTAACAATTTAAGGCATTTAATATAGGATTTCAGGATTTTGAAATGTTCCAAGTGGGCAAATAGTGAAAAGACTGTTCCCATTTGTTAGTAAATCTGTAAGAATTGGGTATTGATTCAGAAATATCACTGGAAGAATGAAGGGAGAAGGTAGAAGATTTTTTTTCACATGGGGAGCAATAGAACAATGGGGGTACAGTAGTGTAGTGGTTATGTTACTGGACTAGTAATCCAAAGGTTCTGACGATAGGTCTTCAACCTGAAACGTTAACTCTGTTTCTTTCTCCACAGATGCTGCCTGGCTTGCTGAATATTTCCAGCATTTTCTGTTTTTATTTCAGATTTCCAGCATCCGCAGTATTTTGCTTTTGATCTAGTAATCCAACGGCCTTGACTAGTAATCCAGAGAATGTGAGTTCAAATCCCACCGTGGCAGTTTGAGGATTTAAATTCAGTTTTTAAAAAAAATCTGGAAATAAAAAACTGGTATCAGTAAAAGTGACCATGAAGTTGTCAGATTGTCTTACAAACCTAACTAGTTTACTAATGTGTTTTGGGGAAGGAAACCTGCCGTCCTTACCTGGTCTGGCCTACATGTGATTCAAGTCCCACACCAACGTGGTTTGGCTCTTAACTGCCCTCTGAAGTGGCCTCGCAAGCCACACAGTTGTATTAGACACACGGACTGCAATGGTTCAAGAAGAAAGCCCTCCACCACCTTCTCAAGGACAACTAGGGATGGATAATAAATGCTGGCCTTGCCACCAACACCCACATCCCAAGAGTGAACAAAAAGAACACGGAGGCTCTGAATACCTGCAGTGTTCTCCCAATCCCTCCCGTGACTTTGGTGGAAGATCAGATGAAACCCTGGAGAAATAGAATTTTCTAGCTGTTTATATTGTTTCTCTGTGGGGTTCTGCTGATCTCCCGTCAAACAACCTCACAGAAATTCCAGACGAGAATGTTTTAGCAACGGAGGCAGAAATACATCATCATTTGAAAGGGAATTGGATAACCATTTGAAAAAGAAGAATTTAAAAGTATATGGGGAAAGGGCAGGGAAATGAGATTAGAGTTGATGGCTCCAGTTGAAATAACCAAATAGCTTCCTTCGGTGCTGTAATTTCTATGATTCTACATATTAGCAGCTCAGCAATACTGAACTCAAAGTCTTCAAGGCTAAACATAAGCCCATATATATTTTGTGTTCTTAATTTTAGCTGTTTTCCTTCTCTTTAGGTTCCTCATTAAATGAGGTAATGACTTGGTTAAAATCACGAGCACCAATTATGTCAAGCAGTTCATTACAAATAACAGAGAGAATAGCTTCTACACTAATGTGGGGAACTGTAGCTGTTAACAAGAATCTTGTCACCCTTCAATAGCAACACACTGCACCATCAAGCCTCTCTAATCATCAGATGTGATGCAAAGAAATTCCCCCTCCCCCCTCACTATTGTCACCTCCAACAAAATATCTTGATCTTGAAGCCTGTAACACTGCTATACCAGTATCTTTGACATATTTATGCTATATCAATGTATATTCCTGGAAAAAACTATGTAAGTGTAAAATGTACCAAAGCTGTTCCATGTAAACTATTCTAAAAGGTTGATAAAATTAATCAAAAAAAATAAAGAAATCACAGTTTGTTTTCATTTGCAGGAAAATTACATTATTCACTAACTTGGTCAAATGTCCAGTGGTTATGGGCTGTTTGTAAAGCAAAATAAGAGCAAATTGCCATGCTGTTGGTATTTTTTTATTTGCTTCACACCACGGAAAACAAAGACTGAGGTAAAGTTTCAATAGTAATAAATTTTGGTTTTCTTTCATGAAAGGAAACAAAGATATTCATTGTTTGCAGTTTATATTGTTTGCTTTTTTAAGACGGGAGAAGTTTCTTGCCACATAGAAGCAACAAATGACATATGGCAGTAATGTATAGGCAGGAAGCAAATGACATATTTATATGTTAGTCTGATTTGTTTGGACTTTTCAGAGGCACTGCATTCCAGTCATCCAAAAAACAAGTATAGTATTGGGAGATCTTTAAAAAGAGTTACAATCTAGGCACAACATGTGATATTGACCATTTATTGGACCAATGTATGAGATATGGAGCTCCCCTGATTGGGTGAGAATTGGAAACGAAGGAGTGTTTACAATCCTAATTCCTGAATTCTGAACAGGATTAGGTTCCATTTTACTACACTATCCAGGCAATAAAACCAACTTCTCCCTTTCTACACTTTTCCTCTCCTGATGGCATTAGCTCAGGCTGTGGTACATTTCCACAATGCTAGAAGCCCTCCAGTAACTATTGCGAGTGACTAATCTTCATGTGTGAACCTGAGTGTTGCCAGACTATTTGGTTATGGAGGCCATCACAGCTCAACCTGAATCTTGTCCAACCTGTTATTACACTTTCTGCTAGATAGTGATCATAAGCAGAATCCTGGCTGATTATTTCCCTTTTCCAAGCCCATGGATAGCAAACCCAACTGCAGCACCCCTACTTCCATCCCCTTTGAGAAAAGCTAATCAAACACAAGCAGGGGTTGGCACCTGGAATTTTCCAGGCATTTGTAGCTCAACAGGATGCCACGTAGTGCATTTACTCATGAAACCATCAGGATGTTACATCCCTTCAACTGTCAATCCTGAGTATCCTCATTTCATATGCTAATGAATTCCACTGTAATGTTTTTGCCATTGACTTTGTTCTGAGTAATGTTTGCTTCACTTGACAAGTATTCCAAATTAGGCATTGTTACAAACAAGTAATGTATAAAAGTAGTACCAGTAAAATGAATACCAAATAAACTAAATGGACTGTACGGATATGGAAAGCTCCCCCCCAACCCCTCAATCCTGTAGCATAGTAAATTTAGAAAACTGTCCATTCACCTCTGAGAGCCAGATTGAAATCCAGCCCAGATTCGTTAATCGGAAAGCTGCTGTCATTGCCAACTCATTGGGCTCTAAATTGAGCCGCATAGCGCCCGTTGTGTAGGCGCTAAGTGAGCTCGTAAAGACCCAAAATGGCATCCGGAATGCGCCTGCACGTTTCTAGCGTGACGTGCGCCAGACCCATATTGGAAATGGCGTTTGCGCATGCGCAGATAACGAACGCTGGCACCATGTAAAGTCAGGAGACTACGCGGTAGATCAGTCTGCAACGCTGGTTTAAAGGGACAGATGCGATTTTGGGACTCAACGCTCCAGCCAACGGACTATCTTAACCTCGCACAGCTGAACAGGTCTTAAACAGCATATAGGACCCCGCACCAGCATGATTTAAAGGGATCATGCAGGAGTTACGGGTTACTTGCTAGATTATTGCTTCTGGCCGCTGATGCATTTGTACCTGTTTTTGGGGGTCTCCTATACTGGGACTAGGGAACATAGCCTAAAAATTAGAACCAGGACTAGCAGGAGTGAAGTTAGGAAATGCTTCTACATGTAGAGGGTGGTAGAAGTTTGGAATGCTCTTCCGCAAATGGCAGTTGATACTAGCTCAATTGTTAATTTTAAATCTGAGATTGATAGATTTTTGTTAACCAAAGATATTAAGGGATATGGGACTAAGGCGGGTATATGGAGTTAGGTCACAGATCAACCATTGAATGGCGGAACAGGCTTGAGGGGCTAAATGGCCTACTCCTGTTCCTATCCTCCTATGTTCCTATAATAAAGTTTTAATACTCTACAGGGAGCGGGCTGGCTAGCTGACAGACAACAGCAAGGGCACTGGCAGAGTGGCAGGGACAGGAATGCTGTCATCCTGAGAGAAGTTCATGTTCCATGGAGCCACTGCCACTTGCTCCCTCCTGTTACGCACTACCTTCTCCTGCAAGAAAGCGGGACATGTGTCAGTAAGTGCCCTGCAAGATGTTTGGGTGATGTGCCTGTCATGGTTGAATAGCTGCCAGTGTGTGTGACCTGTGAGTTGTGGGTGGCGGCTTGCAACAATGGTAATGTATGAGGGTGAGAAGAAGCATTTGACTGGGAGAGTCGAGTGCTGATTGAAAGAATTTGTTGGTAGGCGGGTGATGGAGTGTGTGGTGCAGTGGATGCAACTAGTGGTGCAGTTGGTAGGAGTTGACAGTTGGCCTCACTCACCTTGACCACTCGTATCAAAGCATTGAATTTTCTCCTGCACTGCATGCATATTCGTGGTGCTGTGCTCCTGGCATTGACTTCATCCCATACTGCCTCCCACTGCCTCAGGAACATATGTCTGGAGGGCATCTTGCCCCCACTGCAGATATAGGATGCCCCTCCTTCTGTCCACCTCTTGCACCAAGGCCTCTAGTACATCATAAGAGAACCTTGGTGCACACTCTCTCGCAGGTCTGGTACAACCTCAAATCGGCAGATTGGTGAGGTCTGGCGTGCAGACTAGACGATGTGGGATTTGGTAGTGTGCAGCCTTTATTCAATGTTTTAACATAACTCAACAGTTTTTAAACAGAGGGACGGGACTTGGATCTGTGTTTTACGTGTGCGATGTCTGATCTTTGTTCAGACTCCGTGTGGACCCGTATCTTATATTTTGCAAATATCAGAGTCCCGCTAACTTTGAGCAGCCCATTTGTTGCTCATTAAAAATTCCAGAGGTGCCATCATCACTATGCTGCAGTATATTGCAGCACAGTTTTGCTTCCCAATTGACTTCCCCCATTTCCTGCATCCTCAATGCACCTTCCCTTTAAGAGATGCAGGCCGCCTTTAAGTGGTGCCAGCTACTTGCGATATCTGGGCCCCCTGCTGGTGAGCAGCCACCCAACAGCACAGGTAGGGCTGGCTGGATGCAGCAATCATAGAAATCACCAGGCAGCATGAATGTTACGTGCTGCCTGCATCTCAATGACTGGGGGTGGGTTAATCGCGCACTGTGACCCCTGTGCCCAGTTTTGGGATTTATCCAATATAACTCCCATAGAGTCCTGTGTGAGTTCACAGCAAAAAACTGCCCCGGTTGGAAATTAACTACACTAAATGATTAGTCTCAAGACATAGAGCTGTAAAATGAAGTACTAAGAAATTGTGAAGATCGTGTTGAATATTAGAGGAGGGGAGTCAAGAGATTGCAGCAATGGAACCAAAGAAAGATTGCAGCTTTACAATGAGATATAATCAGAATAGAGGCAACAATTATCATGGGTAGAGTCAGAGGAGGCAGAATATAGAACTAGAACATGACAGAGATAGAGAAGACAAGGAAAAAATTAACAGACTCCAAAGATATAGTTTGGAGATTTAGAGATTAAAGCCAAGATATTGCAGAGCAAGAACCAGAAATAACACAATCTGATAGATTATGGGGGATAAATTGCAGGCTTATGAGGAGCAGGGAAGTGGGACTGATTAGATAGCTCTTTCAAAGAGCTGGCACAGGCACAATGGGCCGAATGGCCTCCCTCTGCGCTGTATGTTAAAGATTCTTTCAAAAACATGGGAGAAAACTAAGCAAGCGAGTGGAAAGAGATGTTACATATACATAAATTAGAGAGCGAGGGAGAGAGAGAGAAAGTAAATGGGATCCACTGAGATAGGCCTTAATAGGCTGGGACTAGTTCAACTTGTTTATTTTGACTGCATAGCTAATGCTCAGTAGGCTTTGAACTCCTTAATTTGATTTTGAGAATGAATGATGATAAAATAATGCCGTAACATTAAATCCTTCCTCTAATAGCTACCCATAGGATTAGCCTAAAGTTAACAATCTGGTTCAAGTGCCTTATGATCACGTTTTTTTCCCTCTCATTTAGAGTAATGAGATTCAGATTTAAATATAGGTGCCCTCTACAATTGTTTTTACTGGATACTGAACTTTGAAAAAACAACAAAAACACATTGAGTAAATGGGAAATTACCACTTTAACTATTAATAGAAAAAAAGATCTTATATAAGTTTTATGAGGCTAATGTGCTTCACAGTATTATTCAAAGCCATGCTGCCTTTATCTTTTCACATCACCTGTCATGTATCAGCAGCTGTATTGAGCCCATTTTTATAAACTGAAGAGCAGACTATCGTAAAACATATGAGAAATAATCTTTCTATCACTTCTGGAGTGAGTTCACAGTGAAGTTACATTATTTAAAGCCGGAACAGTTTTAATGATGACAGGTTGGTAGCTCCTATTGGGATTTATTTATTATACAAGGGAAATGACAGAAGTGGGAGCAGGTTGCTGGAGGTGATTTGGAGAGTGCTTGCACCTGTCAGCCCATAACCTTGTCCCGGGTGTTCTTTGAATGAAGAAAAAAAAATAGTGTGGTTTACTGAGCGCCTTGGCTGCCAGCCATTCTTAATGGAAAAGACAAACAGGGAGTTGCAAAGCTACCAGCCGTTATCGAATGACAAAAAGAACGATGGACCCTGTGGAAATCTCCTCCTGCAATTGATAGGAAAAAAAATGAAGCAG
The DNA here is from genome assembly GCF_035084215.1 of Heptranchias perlo. NCBI lineage: Eukaryota > Metazoa > Chordata > Chondrichthyes > Hexanchiformes > Hexanchidae > Heptranchias > Heptranchias perlo. Next base: position 43,955,868 of record NC_090329.1, on the reverse strand, counting down.
AGTATTTACTCTCCATGAGATGACAATTCATTTGATATGAAGTATCGAACTGGTTGTGCGGAATTTATTTTTCTTTCCATTTGGATCCAAGGCTTTAATTTACAAATACATTTTGAGGCTCACTGAGCACCAAGCTGCTGCAATGAAAACTTGGACACGCTAAAATTAAAACTGAACACTGCTGGCCGTCTAACTATCCGTCATCCGGCTCCAGAATTAGGTCAAAGCTGAAATTTTCATTAGAGCTGGACTAAACAACACAATGTACAACAGCAACAGGTCTCTTCCCCAAGGGGCGTTGTTAATTCTTGTTGCAACCTAGTTATTGGTTTTGGTTTCACATTGATTTTGCCATCTGGCTTCACTGCTGCTTGTAAATAGTGCAGGAAATGGTGCGCACATGATGACCAATTGTAAAAACCATGGTGTAAACAAAAAGCCATGACATCAAGAGCCTCTCGTGTGAATAAAAGGACAATGGTGCACAGCTGTCCCTGGACGTCAGCAGTAACTGGAGGAACTAGTGTACGTCTTTATCAGTATCATTGGTGACAATTCTCCATAGGTTTGAAGTGCTGACAGAGAGCCGCAAACGCAAGGCCTTGTTCGATAAACGCCATTTCCTTTGGCCACTCGGGAACTCCAACATTGCCATTAGCTATTTGTATGCTATCAGACTCTAAAATGACTCAGGGGTGGGATGGGGTACAATGGGTGGGGAAGGTCCAGATATCAAGTAACTTGCTTCATAGCGATTGCTCCATCAGTATGCTGGTGGCAATTTGACAGCAGTGGAAATCTGCTGCTCCAGCACGATCCAGAAAGCTCTATTTTAAATGTAACTCTCTCCCTCAAAGTGTTTTTTTCAACATGGATAGCAACCTTCTAGTGTTTCAATTCAAGTCAGCAATCTGCTTTCCTCAGTCAGCCCATCCCTTTAGAGTAGAATGAGCTGCAGCAGTTAAAGAGAAGCCTTGCTATCATTACTCTTTTTAATAATAACACTTTCGCGAAGAATTAGGATTAACTATAAAATGTCAATGCTACAATGGCCCTGATATTAGAGAGAATGGGGTGGGTGGTGGGTTTTGCTGACTGGAAACCCAGAAGTAAGGATTTCCCCCAGGTCCTACTCAATTTAACAGTAGGACCTGCTTTAAAATTTTCCAAATGGTTTCCTGTCCGATAGCCAGCTTGATTGGCAGGAGTTTGGATGGGGGGGGAGGGGGGGGTCGGGAAGAGATTGGGATCTTTGGGGGTTAGACGGGGGGTCGGGAAGAGATTGGGATCTTTGGGGGTTAGATGGGGGGGACCGATCGGGGCAGGGGATGTGGGGAAGTGGGAGATTGTTGGGGAGGTGAGCAATCAGAGATCGTTGGGGAGATGAGAAATTGGAGATTGTTGGGGAGGTGAGAAGTCGGACATCGGGGGGGGATTCTGGGACATCGGGGGGTCTGGGACATTGAGGGGCGGTCTCAGAAATCAGGGGGATCTTGGACACTGGGGGGGTGGGGGCATCGGCCAATCACAGCAGGTAAGCTTATTGAGCCTGGAGGAAACACTCCTGCTCCTCCTGGCCCACAAACAATGCAATAAAGGCACTCACCTCACGATCCAGCCCTTCCCGCCTCCTTTCCACTGGCGAGATTCACGAGCCCCGGGAAACCCACGCTGGAGGCATTAAATTTAAAGGTCAGTGAAAATCAATTTTAAAAATCCTAATTAACGTCTCATAAAGATATTAATTGCTGCGATAACTAACTGCCCGCCTGCATTAATTAGGGTCCCGACTGCGCCAAGTAGGTTACTCGCATGCATCCAAACGTGCCTCCATTAAACTTAGAAGCCGGGTTGTGGTCGTGCTCAAAAAATCTATTATTTTAACTACCCACCCGCCCCAAACCCACCTATTCTTTGGGTTAAAATTCCCCCCAATATGTTGGGTACTGACTGATGCTGCATTTATATTACAGGGCTAACATCAGAGGTAGACACACCTCCGGCAGAAGCAACCCAATATGAATGAGTAGCTTTTGTGGTGACTTCTTTCTACATGTGCACCACCAAATAAATAATATTAAGTCCATTGAAACCTATTGTCAGTGGGTTTCCATGGCAACAGGCTGGGAATTTGGATAAGGTATAGGGTGGAAATGCCTTTGAATTTGAGATATCCTGTTGGTGACATTCTTTCCCTTGGTCAAGAGGTAAGAAATACATTTTAAACTTAATATACTTTAAATTTAAAAAGTGTTTGTATAAGCTCTTGCAAATACTGCATTCTTCTGAGTATTATGTAGCACAGTAGACATAGTAAGTATACCATCTTAATAATGTAAAATACCATTCAGGTGTCAGAGCTGGCCCTTGAATATAGATTCCATGCCCTACTTTATAGTGCACTGCAAAAGAAAACCGGCAGTACACATGAGTGGAGAAAATAGTTCTTCAGATTTGCACCATAGCAAAATGTGCTTTGTGGCACTCATATGTTTACCACAATATAGACTCAATAAAATTTGGCTTGAAGAGTGTGCATTCAAGGCTCTGGGCAACTGATACTGCAATTTTGGGAGGAACAAACTATGCCATTTGTCCAGTTCCAAACAGACCGCATCACTCAGAATTTCAGCCTCAAAATCAGCAGGATGACTGTTGCAATGATTAACTAACCTGAGCTGGAATTGTCTTGGGATGTTATCTCACATCATTACTTTCAATTTTTTTTGCAAAGCAAGACCTCTATGACAATGATTAATTGAAGGTAGACTACTCTAAACAGTTTTTTTTTAATTACTGAAAAAGTAGAAAGGTTGAAATGAGCCTTTAGGGAATTTGTCAAATTGAAAAGAATTCTTTCAAATTAAGCACCAAGGAGGTAGGGGTAGATGAAACAGTTTAAGCAGGATGTAAAATGATCGTAAACATTGTAGAATTGGCAACTCAACAGTTTTATTTGATGTAAACACTAGACCTTTTTAATGTCTTACCACCTGGATTTATGAATAACAGGAAAAAAAGGAATAACAGGTTCAAACATAAGCAGTCATGCTTGCAGGCCTGGAGTATATGTACCTGTAGATGGCACTGTAGCAGGAGGCTGCGTTTCAACATTGGGATTTAATTTTAAAGTGAAAAATAATAGATCATTGATGTTGACATATTAGTAATTAGAGCAGAAAAAGTAGGGGTTCAGACATGTAAATCTTGTTGAGCACTTGGCGAAGGTGATGCACTCAAAAAACATTAACACATATTCCTGGGTTAATAATGGTTGGCTTGTCACTCTGATTTTACCATAAGCATTCATTACTTCCATCCCCACTGACTGATTCTGCCATTCATTATTAAATCTTTCATTACTAGTGGCACCAAATATTACTGTGCAATTTCCCTTCTTCCATTACTGTTGCTGAATGTTGCCACAGGAATAACCACATAGCCAAAAGAAAGGTTTTCTGTAATAATATTAACAACAACAATAACAAGCAATTATATAGTGCCTTTTGTATAGAAAAACATCCCAAGGTGCTCCATTGAGATGGAAGCAGAAAAAAACAGATGCTGAGCCAAAGAAGGAGATATTAGGAGAAGTGACCTAAAGCTTGCTTAAAGATGTGGATTTTAAGGAAGGTCTTCAAGGCGCAGTAGAGATGTGGAGAGGCAGAGAGATTTAGGGAGGAAATTCCAGAGTGTAGGGCCTAGGCGGCTGAGGACCCCGCCGTCAATATAAGCACATTAACAGTCTTTAATTTTCTTTTTCATGATTTTTTTTTGTGCTCATGAAGGTGAGAATGGAGCTTGGAAATGGAATGCTTTCCCACTCTAGACATCGTGTCAGCATTAAGTGCCCCCAAGTTAAATATAGCATAGGCTGAATCAGGGGCACATACTAACGTTTGGTCAAGGATCACAACCCCAAGCAGTGACTTGCTCAAAGGCTTTTCTTACCAACCTGCCATATGTTAATTGATCAATATCACATGCGCTATGTATACATCCATCAATAATATATTAAAAATCTTACATCTGCACACAATTCCTGTCAAATTTTCCATTATAAATTCTTATGTCCATACTTATAATGGAAACTGTCGATGTAAACTTGTAACATTGTAATTACTTCCTCCCCCAGAAGAGGCACATGACAAGTTTGCATAGTCAGTCTTCATTATAAAGTGGAATTTATAAAGGCAATACAAAAATAAGGATAGTATTTATGACTATTAAATTGGGACTGAATTACACGAGTGCCCTGGTTCAAATATCTCCCAACCTCTAACCTCACCGCACTTGAAGACAAACTTAAGCCCCAATCTGCATATTTAAAGAAGGACCCCTATTGACTACCGATGGGTATCCAACATGCTTGCTCGGATGAATAGGTTAAAATGGAAGACTGCGGGAAGGGAGCGGGACATCAACAGAAGTCCCCTGGGTGATTTGAACTGCCTGTCGGCTCAGTTTCCACCAGCAGGCAGGGTTAAAATCGTCCCATATTTAATGAAACGGGAGATTGTTTAGAAACCTATTAAAAGTCTTGTACATGGTGTGGACTTCCTGTAAACATAACACTTACCTCATGTCACACTTTAGCTTGCACCTTTTAGCTGTCAAACGCCTATCAATATAAAATAGTGTGTCCTATATGAATAAGACGCTGAGGTTTGAAACAATCTGGTTCAGTCTGAGACAATGGCTAAGGAGGGGTTTGGAGTTGGTGGCAAGGGAACAAAGTTTGTGGGCATAGGCCATAAATGATGGCTTTGGTATTCCCAATGTTTAACTGGAGACAAGCAGTCTGACAACACAGTGACATTGGAGAAGTTGAGAGAGGTGGTAGAGAGATAAGAGTTGGGCTTTGTCAGCGTACATGTAGCAGCTGACCCCATGTTTTCGGATGATGTCGCCAATTGGCAGAGTGTAGATGAGGAAGAGGAGGGAGCTAAGGATAGATGCTTGGGGGACTCCGGAGTTAACAGCACAGGGGTGAGAAGAGAAGCCATTGCTGAGCTGCAGCAGCAAAGAACTTCATAAATTTCCTTGCCATTCAGTATCTTTTTCAGTTCCCCGTCTCAAACAGAAGCATCTAAGAATGGAACATTTAGTAACAGTTGCATTTTCCAATCTCAGATGCTTCCCATTTGAGATCAAGCAAAGATTAAAGAGAAATTTGTTGTGAGGGGGGTGCTTAGTTTCTCCCTTCCCCCACTGCATCCTTTTTTAACCTTTAACCCCAGGCTTTTGTCAGCAGTTTTTTTCATGCAAACTGTGAACTGAATGAGCGCTCAGCCAGCCAGCAAAATCAAAGATAAAAGGTCAACAAACAGAAAAAAAATCCAGAGAACATTATCTTTCTCATGTCCCCTGTAATACTCTAGGGCTCCTGGAGGTAAGGAATCTATCCCATTTATATTTACTTAAAAAAAACCTCAGTGGTAAGTAGTTGTTTCAAATCCCTGGTTTTTGTTATTCATTTCCCTATTTGCAAGATTGCTCCTTTGTCACTTTCATGAAAAAAACAGATGGAATCATGGAATGCAATCCCCAAAACGCAGATAAAATCCCAGCATCCCATATAATCAAAACAGAATGATTCAGTCAGCATAAAACAGTCATCCTACCAATTTGCCATTAAGGGTTCTTTCTCTCTCTATATATATATGTATATTGCTTTAAAAAGTATTTTTCTTTCTTTCATTTTAAACCTTAGCAAATGTTGATGACCTAAACTTTAGTTTCCAATAACAGCTACCCCACTGTTACTGAGCAAAAAGGTTTAAAATAAAGAAAACCACCTAAAGTTTTTTTTTAACATTTTAGACTTATTGATAAATGGGGATTTCAGCTCTGGCCTGTTGTGTATTGGGTTTCGTCCTTATTCACCATTATGGGATTTAAAAGATTTAAGCCCTGAAATTATGCTGAGAGATACAAACCTACGAATGTTTAACATGTTTGTCTGAAATTCCTTCCTCTGCTATTTAAGAGGAGGTATTGTTCCATTTAAAATAAATGGGTAACGCCTCTATTAAAATAGCAGAGAGAAATTTCAGATGTACACATTAAACATTCATATGTTAGTATCCCAAGGCGTAATTCCGGGTCTATAGATTTTTAATGTAATACTATACTTCAAGGGGACCCTGGACTCAGAAGAAATGAGCAGCAATAGGGATTGTTATATAACAGGTGGTTTTGGACTGAATGAGAGGGAGTTTTGGATTTTAAACAGCATATTTATAATCTGGGTTTCTGCTCCTAATTGCTATCCAGATGCCCTCGCTGGAGAGTGCAAATATGTGGATATCAGATCAGGAGAGGATCTGGCTTGGCTGTGATGCACTTCATGTAGAATAACCTGTCAACACCAGTTGTCTATCATCACACATGAAGAATGGTCTCTTGGGCGATGTACAAAGGGCTGCTGTGATTCATGGAACATGTCAAGTGCCAGCATCTTCAGGAGACAAAATTGGGCAGGGGAAAGCAATATTTCTAATATAGGTGCAACAATTTATTTTCTGATATACCGATTTGCTTTGTTGCTGTTTCAAAAAGGAGAGTGACTGTGCCAATTAAAGGTTAGGTTTCATCAGAGCACTTGAAGGTGTTGTTAAGAGCAGGAAATGTCTTTAGGGAAGACAGTGAGAAGAGACAAGAGATAATGGTAATGTTTATGAGACCCATAATGGCCCTAAAGTAATATCACTGGTGAGGCACACTGATGAGCTGGCATGTTCATGTTTGGAGAATAAAGCTACTGAGATTGGGTTGGCATCACACCTGTGACTGCTGAGGTAACATAAGTCTTCGAGGGCTCAGTTTGCTGCCTAGCAGTCAATCTCACCCTGTCTCAGTTGGAACAATTTCAGTAATAGATGATGGGTAGAGTAAATGTATACTTTTCTGTGTTCAGTGGAACCTCCCTTGAAGTAAGTAATGCAATTAAGGTTTCCACCTCTAACTGCTGTACCAGGAAGACCATTCCAGATGTTAATCAGTCTTTGTGTGAAGAAATTCTGCTTAATACCTGTGCTAAATCATCCCTTCACCAATTGTAACCTACGTCCCTTGTTCTACTATCATGGCGTACCTTGCAATAATGATCTGGATACGTTATCTATGCCCTTCAATATGTTCCATACTTCTATAAGGTCCCCTCTTTTCAAGGCTAAAAAAAAGCCATTTCTCCAGTCTTTCCTCAAAACTCAATCCTTTGACGCCATGGCTCTTCTCTGCGCACCTCCATGACTTGAATGTTTTCCTTCTGTCTCAAGATATGGTCTACCCAGGCCACTGTAATTTCAATGTGAGATCTTTTGATTTATAGTCAATGGACCCAACAGTATATAAGAATCTGTTAACTTTGTTTATTGCTGTCCCACAGTGATTTGACATGTTGAGATACTAGGATTAGTCTCACCACTGCCTGGTCACCAAGAGAAATATCAGACAGAGGTCCTGCTCTTTACTGCTTGTCTCAGGATCAAGCTTGTTTACAATACTCCCACAGTCGAATAACTTGCAGATACTCCCTGTCTAGAGTTACAAATAAAAAAATAGGCATTTAAGGGAGGTATTAGAGAGCGATTGGCACCTGTATCCAGTAAAAGTCAGTACCTGGAAGAAAGGAGGGAAGAAAACTGAAAAAAAACCTCAGAAAAATACAATAAAAATCACTGCAAGAAACAATCTTTCAGTGATTATAGCATAAATTTCAACATTTTTGTTATTTTTAAAAGGGCAAATACTCTTTTGGGAGCAGGGAATCGAGGAGAACTGGAGAAGTCATCCGCCATTTTCATCATGTTCACAGTATAGAGTAGTTTATCTGAGTCTTCACATGAAGTATCCTGATTTGCGCTTGCCTCGTTGCACATCATCACATCATTACATATCTGATATAATGATGTGATGATGTGCTTCAATTGATTTACATAAGAGGAAGAGTTCCTCTGGTGGCTATATGTTTGTGGCATTGTAATCACGGCAAGAAGATATCCTCTGATTGCTATTACTAGTGAAATCCTAAACTCGTTCTTTAAAAAATTTCTATTATATCACTAGAAACAACGGACATAGGAAATCTCCCCACTATTTTTGCGATGTAATGTAGTTAGCACAAAGTGGCCAGAGGAAATTTTATGTTTGTAATCAAAAAGTATACCCAGCATCTTTTCATGAAAATAGTGCTCTTTTAATGTACTGTGTTTATTATGTCATTTTTATCAATGCTACCTATCAGTGCAATGTTCAGCTCACCCGCTTTCTCTGTGATGGCTAGAGACAACTGCAGCTAAAGCCAAGGAGATACCAGTTCAGGCGCCAAGATGAACTATCCAGTACTTGTGGAGCCAATCGCATTTACAGTTTGAAAACAAAGTATTTTCCAGTGGGTAGCATGCCCTTTCACTGCAGTAATTGGACTTGAGAACTTGGGTTGATTATTCATGCTATCAATCACACAAAAGAAAAACCCTCGTCCTAATGTTTGTTTGACTGACAAGCAAGGGGGAAGGCGGCAGGGGTTGGAGGCTGATTTGCTGCTTCAACTCTGAGCTGAAGAAGAGTGACTCCAAAGGATTACACTTTACCGGTTTGCAGCCAAGTCAGTTAATCTAGTTTGGCACCTGGATCCAACCAAAAAAATTCAGCAGGAGCGACAATTGATTTCATGGCACCAGTTTGCCCACCTGAATTGCTGAAGTTTGTTATATTTGGCAGGGCCGGCCTGAGCACAAGTGAAGAGAAACTTCAATAGGCTGACAAATTCTTGCTGTGCAGCAGTCCTCTGCAGCCCTAGTTTCCCAGACTTATCTTAGTGCTATCTAGCTTGCGACTGTCATCGCATGACCAAAATAAAAGGTACAGCATGCAGACACAAAACAAAACACATCTCCAAGTGGGGAGGAGATGCCCTGGGTCAGAGCAGCTCTAATGGGAGGAGGAGGGGTAGAAGGGGGAGAGCGAGAGCACAAGGGAAAAAGAAACTGTTCCACTTCATCAAGCACCCCTGCAATCCATCACTCTGATTAAAGAATAGCCAATAAATGGGGAGAAGTGTTAAGTGAAATTCATGAGTCCTCAATGCATCTGAATTCAAATGCCAATCAGCATCAACGCCTCACATTCACTTACCGTACCACCATGGAGATGACAATGAGCTTAAATCAAGCTTTGTTGTCATCGTCGCAGTGCAGGAGTTGCCATGTTTTCAGCCAGCAAAGTATTCCGGGACATATAAAGCTTTGAGGTTTGAATCAAGGCAGTGAGCTAAAACTTATAGACAACTTACTGCAGTTACAAGCACAATGTGCTACTTTAGTAACAAATGATTAGTTGAAATGTTTGCTTTTGCTATTGTTGCTGTGTACTCCATCGCTGTGGAAGTTTATTCTACTTCAGTATGATTTTATAAAATTATTTCACAACAAAATCGGTGATCAGTATCACTGGTACAACATCCATAGTGTGGGTAACATTGGTGGTGCAAAATCTCAGCAATATTAGAACTAAAATTTGAACTGCTCCTAATTTAGAATTTACATTTACAAAATGTTATTTTATCTCTCTCCTTTTACTGAGTTTGGTTGTTAATTGTTCATACTAAATTTTCCTATTTATTTGTGTTATTTTGTTGTGAGTTAATCTCAGGGTGGATTTTAACCCAGAGTGGCTTTTGGGCAGGCAGGGTCAAAGCGAGCGTGAAACGCACCCACTGTCAGAAATTTTAACTCCTGGGCCTCATCCACATGCTGCCGGCCAGCTGCCTACCCAAAACAACAACAGCTTGCATTTATATAGTGCCTTTAACGTAGGAAAATGTCCCAAGGCAGTTCACTGAGCGTAATCAGTCAAAAATTGACACAGAGTCAAAGAAGAGGATATTGGGATGGGTTGGTCAAAGAGGTAGGTTTTAAGCAGGATATTAAAGGAGGAGAAAGAGGTGGTGCGGTTTAGGGAGGGAATTCCAGAGCTTAGGGCCTATAGGGCTGAAGGCACGGCTGCCAATTGGGGTTGTATAAGAGGCCAGAGTTGGAGGAATGCAGAGCTCTCGGAGGGTTGTATGGCTGTGAGAGGTTACAGAGATAGGGAGGTGTGAGGCCATGGAGGGATTTGAACACGAGGATGAGAATTTTAAAATCAAGCTGTTGGTGGACTGGGAGCCAATGTAGGTCAGCGAGCACAGGGGTGATGGATGAGTGGCATTTAGTGCAGGTTAGAATACAGACAGCAGAGTGTTGGATGAGCTTAAGTTTTTGGAGGGTGGAGGATTGGAGGCCGGCCAGGAGAACATTGGAATAGTTGAATCTGTAGGTAACAAAAGCATGATTGAGGATTTAATCAGCAGATAAGCTGAGTCAAGGGTGGAGGCAAGCAATGTTATGGAGGTAGAATTAGGCAGTCTTTATTATGGAGAGGATATGGGGTTGGAATCTTAATTCATGGTCAAATAGGATATCGAGTCTGGTTTAGCCTGAGATAGTGGCCAGAAAGGGGGATAGAATTGGTGGCGAGGAAACAGAGTTTGTGGCAGGAACTAGAGACAATGGCTATGGTCTTCCCAATGTTTAATTGTAGGAAATTACTGGATGTCAGACAAGCAGTCTGACAACACAGAGGCAGTGGCGGGGTCGAGATAGGTGGTGGCGAGGTAGAACTGGGTGTTGGTAGCATACACATGAAACCTGATGTCATGTCTTCAGATGAAGTCGCCAAGAGGCAGCATGTAGATGAGAAATAGGAGAGGGCCAAGGATAGATCGAGTGGAGCCAAGGATAGGACTCCAGATAACTGTGTGGGGGCGGGAAGAGAAGCCACTGCAGAAGATTCTCTGGTTATGACTGGATAGGTAAGAATGGATCCAGGCGATGGCCATCCCATTCAGGACAACAAAGGAGAGGTGTTGTAGGAGGATAGTATGGTCAAGTGCGTCGAAGGCTGCAGAACGGATAAGAAGGATTAGGGTGATAGAGCACCGCAGTCATTGTCACAGAGGATGTCATTTGTGACTAATTAGGACCGTTTCAGTGCTGTGCAGATGCCTAATTGGAGCAGGAAAACAGCGGCGGCTTCCTCGCTCAGGCCCCAGTTAAAATGTCATCGGTGGCCTATTGACGTCATGGGACCCCAATTAGCATTTACGCGTGAGGCTCCCGCTTGAGTCAGGTAATGTCTTATCCGCCGCCAAAACCGGAAATCGGAGGGAAATGGAGCCACTCCGTCTCAACTGCTTGCCGAGGTCAATTATAGTGTTTCCACTGCTGCCTCAGCTAAGTCAGTTGGACTACAAAAGTGAGGAAGTGATGCTTCAGCCTTGGTCAGCCCCCGTCTGGAGTACTGCATTCAGTTTTGGGCACCAAACGTCAGGAGAGATATATTGGCCTTAGAAGGGATACAGCGTGGATTCACCAGGATGATACCAGGGCTTAAAAAGAAAGACTTGCATTTATATAGAGCCTTTCACAACCTCAGAATGTCCCAAAGCGTTTCACAGCCAATGAAGTACTTTTGAAGTGTAGTCACTGTTGCAATATAGAAAACACGGTAGCCAATTTGCACACAGCAAGGTCCCATAAACAGCAAAGGATTAAATTATGAGGACAGATTGCATAAACATGGCTTGTATTCCCTTGAGTTTAGAAATAATCGAGGTCTGTAAAATGATAAAGGGATTTGATAGGGTCGATGCAAAGAAACTATTTCCTCTGGTGGGGCAATCCAGAACAAGGGCGCATAATCTTAAAATTACAGCTAGGGCATTTAGGAGTGAAATCAGGAAGCACTTTTTCACACAACAGGTATCGGAAATGGGAAGTCTTTCCCCCAAAAAGCTGTGGATGCTGAGACAATTGAACTTTTCAAGACAGAGATTGATAGATTTTTATTAGGTAAAGGTATCAAGGGATATGGAGCAAAGACGGGTAAATGGAGTTGAGGTACAGATCAGCCATGATCTAATTAAATGGCAGAACAAGGGATGAATGGTCTCTTCTTGTTTCTATGTCAGTAAGTATGAGTTAGCTGTTCTCAGCCAGGGCAGTTAAGCAAGCGACAACTGGTTTCAGCATTGTTGGGTCAGGGAGAGGAAATCATTCAGTGCAACAACAAGAAGCATTTGTCCAGCCCCTCTAACATAATAAAACATCCCAAGGAACTTCATATAGGAGAGTACAGACTTAGAGGTAATAAAAGTATTGGGAGAGTTGACCGAATGCACAATCGAAATTATAGGTTTTGAGGTGGCTTTTGAAGCCAGTGAGAAAGGTATCGCGCATTGTCGTTAAACAACACTAGGTGCAATAGATAGTTCAACCAGGAGCTTTAATTAGGTCAATTAAGTGTGAGTTTACTGTCACCTATCAAATGTTACACGCTCAAAAAATTCCAGTAGATTTACTAGCATCAGTCATTTGTAAGACCACATTGGTTTGGATGTATCACCTTTTACTGATGGATTGTTTATATTCTTAGTAGTAGGCTGTTATATAATACTACCATATATATCTGACAGCTTTGTCAGATTCCACAGATCAAGCATCAGAACAGTTTTTTTCCAGTTTCCTTCTCTCCTCTCCTGAAGATGGTGACTCGCACTTGGGAAAACTCAAACAGCCATTTGTCATCAGTGAGCCTTAAAAATGACAGTCAGCAGGCTATTTGATTACATGGGGCATCACATCAGGGCTACGTCATGCCCTCACCTGACCGGAGTAATCCGGAGTAGTAACCTTTGCTGAAATTTCTTCTCAATACCTAGGATCACTCTAGTACTCTAACTGTAACCCTGGCTGAGATCAGCTAACTCAACATAAACCATGAATCAAATCATCGGATCTTCCTGTGTTTATGGCTCAGCACTACACCATGTGGAGCCATTAAGAAATCTTCACATCTGAACATTTGTTAAAGATCAGAATTACATGATTTACTTTCCTTCGTCTGACACTACCAGTGTGTTGAATGAGCTGTGAATCATTTCCACCATTTTTTTTTATTCGTTCATGGGATGTGGGCATCGCTGGCAAGGCCAGCATTTATTGCCCATCCCTAATTGCCCTTGAGAAGGTGGTGGTGAGCCGCCTTCTTGAACCATTGCAGTCCGTGTGGTGAAGGTTCTCCACAGTGCTGTTAGGAAGGGAGTTCCAGGATTTTGACCCAGCGATGATGAAGGAACGGCGATATATTTCCAAGTCGGGATGGTGTGTGACTTGGAGGGGAACGTGCAGGTGGTGTTGTTCCCATGCGCCTGCTGCCCTTGTCCTTCAAGGTGGTAGGAGTTGCGGATTTGGGAGGTGCTGTCGAAGAAGCCTTGGCGAGTTGCTGCAGTGCATCCTGAAGATGGTACACACTGCAGCCACAAGGCACCGGTGGTGAAGGGAGTGAATGTTTAGGGTGGTAGATGGGGTGCCAATCAAGCAGGCTGCTTTGTCCATGGCACCCCTGCTTCTAACTGACTCTGACAATCCTGCACAAAGAATGTGAAGGCTTGAGTCTTTCAACTGATAATACGGGGTTTTTTATTCAATGCATTCTCTCTGGTGCCTGCACTTAATGAATGTTATCTTGTTTTTAATTAATATTTTAATATTACATCTTATTTTCTACCTGAATTCAGATGCATTCTCCACTGTTCTAGTCACCTGCACAGAGAATACTACATTTTCTATGGTGAAAACTTGTGAACCAATAATTGAGAAATCTCACCAAACTATCAATGTCTCCCATCATATTTTTGATAGGACTACTTGTTCTTTAATACTTTACCTCCTATGGCTGCACCCAAATATTATTTTTATTTCCTTCAATGTCCCTTGGAATTTGCTCTTCCCATTTGCTCAAAATACATAAATACAAACATAAAAACTAAGAGCAGGAGTAGGCCATTCGGCCCCTCGAGCCTGCTCTGCCATTTGATAAGATCATGGTTGATCTGATTGTGATCTGAACGTTACTTTCCCGTCTACCTACTATAACCTTTGATGCCCTTGTTAATCAGGAATCTATCTAACTCAGCCTTAAAAATATTCAATGACCCTGCCTCCACCGCTCTCTGGGGAAGGGAGTTCCATAGACTCACGACCCCTGAGAGAAAAAATTTCTCCTCATCTCCGTCTTATATGGGAGACGTCTTATTTTTAAACTGTAGCCTCTAATTCTAATTTCTCCCACAAAGGGAAACATCCTCTCAGCATCTACCCCTTCTAGTCCCCTCAGGATCTTATATGTTTCAATATCACATTTAATTCTTCTAAACTCCAATGTATACACGCCCAACTTGTTCAACCTTTCCTCATAAGATAACCCCTTCAACCCAGGAATCAGTCGAGTGAACCTTCTCTGAATTGCCTCTAAAGCAATTATGTCCTTTCTTAAATAAGAAGACCAAAACTGCACACAGTATTCTAGATGTGGTTTCACCAATGCCCTGTACAATTGTAGCAAAACATCTCTACTTTTATATTCCATTCCCCTTGCAATAAATGACAATTTGTCTTCCTAATCACTTGCTGTACCTGCATACTAATATTTTGTGATTCATGTACTAGGACACCCAGATCTCTCTGTACCTCAGAGCTCTGCAATCTCTCTCCATTCAAATAATATACGGCTTTTCTATTCCTTCTGCCAAAGTGGACAAGTTCACATTTTCCCACATTCTACTTCATCTGCCAATATTTTGCCCACTCACTTAACCTATCTATATCCCATTGCAGACTCCTTGGGCTCGATTTTTGCACCCCTGATCGGGTGCGTTCGTGGCGAGGGGGCTGCGAAAATCGGGGATTCCCAGGGTGGGCCTGGAGCCCGGCTCCAAAGTACTTAAATAGGTACTTCAGGTCGTTTACAGAGCTGATTGACCTGATATTTTAGGAGGGGTGGGATTTTGAAATGAACTGAGACTGTTTCTCGTACTGGGGGAAACACTCCCAGTTCAAATGGACATGTTGCAGCCACCAGCCTGTGGCAGCTGCAAAGGTCCATTTGACAGGTTGGGGGTGGGGGGAGACCCTCACTCATTGCAGGAGGCCACTCTGTCACTTTGGACAAAGCTTGGCCTCCACCACCCTCCTCCTAACAATAAAATGCACAAACTTGCACACTTACCCCGGGGTCCAGACACACGTACCTAGCTTGCGGACCCCCTCAAATGTACATCTTGTGGATAGGGGCCGCTGTAGCTGCAGTCATGACCTCCTCGGAGGACGAACAACATCACCAGTCTCGCCGGCCACGCCGTCCACCTCTGACACGTGGAGCAACACAACACAGTGCTGTGACACGTCCACATGCACAGCAGGAGGGAAGGCAACGGCAGAGAGAGATGCGTCGCAGAAGGCACTACCCTCACCACAGGGTCCACAGACCGAGGCTCAGCTTCCTGGACTTCTCTGAGCAGCAGTGCTCACGGAGGTTCAGAGTCACTCGACATGTAGTCGTGGACATCTGCAGCCTCCTTCATGCCGAGCTGCTCCTGGCTGGCTCGAGCACCATCTTCTTACCTGTCGCTGTCAAAGTCACCACTGTCCTCAACAACTTCTCCTCCGCATCCTTCCAGGGTGCCACCGGGGACATCGCCGACGTCTCTCAGTTGTCTGCACAAAAGAGCCCTGCAAATACACCTACACCCACTCTGCAGTGACACAATGGGTGGCATCAGTTGTGGGTCTTCATAGTGATCATCAGGAAAGGGCATTATTGCACAAACCAGACAAGATTCGCAAAGACGTGGCAGTAGTGGTGACAATATAAAATGTTATGTGAGTTGATCAGAAATTAAATATAGGTAAACACCATGACAAACCCTCAAACACCCTTGTGCATCCCCTTCATGCTCACGACACATTTGCCTTAAGCTTCCTACTGCACATATGTGATGCATGCCCTGTGGCTGCAGCACAGGTAGTGGCAGGTTGAGTGAGGCTGACCATGAAAGAGATGCATGAGAGGGTGAGTACGAGATAGAGCCATGACATTGTATGAGGATTGGGTTGAGTGGTAGTGGCGGGATGAGTACTGGCGCGGCGAGTAAGTGCAGGTAAGATGAGGATGAGCTTTGAGTGGGTGTGAGGGGTGATGTGATAGAGTAGTGTTGGCAGTGCAGAAGGAGATGTGGGGTGGGGGCGGTGATGTGGCAGACGGAGTGTAGGGGAATGAGTAAGTGTACTCACTTTGGCTGACCTACTTAGGTCATTGCAGCGCCTCCTGCACTGTATGCAGGTGCGTGATATGTTGGTGGTGCAGGTGACCTCCTCTGCCACCGCGAGCCAGACCTTCCTGGTGGCAGAGGCAGGCCGCTTCCTCCCACCCGCTGGGGGGAAGATCTCTGTCTTCCCCCTCCTCCTCACCCCATCCAATGATACCTGGAGTGAGGCATCATTAAACCTGGGAGCAGCCTTCCCCCTGGGCTGCTCCATGCTGTAATTTTTCCTATTTTCTGCAGCATCAGTCAGTGGAGGACTGCCCCTTTAAATAGGGCTCCTCCAGCCGACAGACCTTGCTGTGCATGCGCAGTCTGCCCGCCGCGCAGCTTACCAGCGGGAAACCCGGAAGCAATGGTAAGTGGCTCCAATTAGCCTGCGATTCCGTGCGGAGCACACTGATTTCACCGGGCGCGTTATCCACGCGCCCAGTCGACCCCCCGCTGAGAACCCGCCGCCCTGCTAATATCAAGCCCCTTATGTCCTCTTCACAATTTACTTTCCTACCTACCTTTGTGTCATCAGCAAATTTAGCAACCATACATTTGGTTCCTTCATCCAAGTTATTGATATAGATTGTAAATAGTTGAGGCACAAGTACTGATCCCTTGTTACATCTTGCCAACCTGAAAATGACCCATTTATGCCTACTCTCTGTTTCCTGTTAGCTAACTAATCCCTTATCCATGCTAATATGTTACCCCCTACATCATGAGCTCTTATTTGTGTAGTAGCCTTGATGTGGCACCTTGTCAAAAGCCTTCTGGAAATCCAAGTACACTACATCCACAGGATCCCCTTTTTCTACATTGCTTGTTACTTCCTCAAAGAACTCTAAGAAATTATTATTTCATTCTGTGCTAACTTGTCAACAGTTTATAATTTAGTTTTATGTAGTTCCCAATTTTCCTCATTTCCCATTCCCCTCCTTTTATTACATTTTTTCCTCTACTTACTTTCCTTACTTTTATTGTATTTTTCCTTTGTTTCTCCATTTCCAGTGTTCTTTCACAATGTATCCTTTAAGCTTTTAATTGAGCTCTCCTGGAATCAACCAATCATTTTATTATTACCAATTCTAAGGCACGTTATAGTGGCAAATCTTAATTTCTTTTGTATTTAAACGAGTTGAAATCTCAACCTGTGTTATAAACTGAATACAAACTGTAAAACAGTGGGGCACTGAGTTCATCCTGTTCATGAGTAAGACTTGAGCTATAAGGTCTTATTTGCAAGCAAATCAAACTGTGTATCCTACTGTTCCCCATTGTGTATTGTCTATTTACCAACTGTCTATCAGACCCTGGTCTCTCAACCCCAGTACAAAGGCTTAAACAAGGTTTGGAATAGGGTTAAAGGCACCATTAACAATACAGTTAGAGTTTACTTTAGGCTGAGAGATCCCTTTATGGTTGGGGTTAACTTTGCTATTAGGATCCTCCATTATTTTCTATATGAAGAATCTCATAATATAAGGGACAAGAATATGTGTGGCTTCTGTGTGTGGTCTGCGTCTGCATGCTGCCTGAATCTCTGTGTGGATATGCCAAGATTTCATATAAAACCCCGAATAATACGATTGGTTTGTTTACGCTTAAATGCCATTCATTAAAATGGCTTAAAGAAACAGCCAACATTCTGTGATGGTTAATATTAATGCTTTTAGTAGCAGTGGGAACTGGAACAAATGCATAAAAAGCTTAGCCTGGTAATGCAACAGAAAACAGTGTCATAAAAAGTCAGTGGAGTTTTTTAAGCCTGCTCCTAAACTAAATTAACTGGGTGGTATTGACGCCGGCCTGTTTACATTCCACTAGTATCAGTGGCATATAACTTAAAAGCAATCTGAAGCTGCAACAGTCTGTTTAATGTAAAGAGGCTCTACGCTTGCCCAGGAATTTAAGTAACACAATAAACAATACAGGCACTTCTGTGATCAAAGTGCTTCATATAAACCGTATCATCTACCTAGAATAAAGACATTTTATTGTTCTTTCCAAGACTTTTTTTATAACCAACATCAAAAAAGGGCAATCATCCAAAATGTTTGTTATCACCCACATTTAATGAGGAACTAACACACCCCACCTGCAGCAACACTAATAAGGTCATTAAGGCAATTTTATTGTGTTGTAAGGGCGGCTGAACCCTTCAGAAGAACATTTTACAAACATCATAGAATCTAACCCTTACTTTTTGTTCTTGTAATGTTTTCCTCTCCTGATGAAAAGATCTTAATACTTTGCTGGGATAAGGTTCCATGCATGATGTCCTTTGATACCTCACTCGAGCGTCCAATCTTCACACATAAACTTAAGACAGTTAATATTGGAGGCTGTTCAACTGCAGGTAGTATCACGGCCAAGTCTGACCCTGTTCTCATCTGGCATCCACATATTATATTTAGAGTATCAATAAGGCTAATGGAATGCTGCCTTTATATCTAGAGGACAAGAGTACAAGGGGGCAGAAGTTATGCTGCAGCTATACAAAACCCTGGTTGGACCGCACCTGGAGTACTGTGAGCAGTTCTGGGCACCGCACCTTCGGAAGGACATATTGGCCTTGGAGGGAGTGCAGTGTAGGTTTACTGGAATGATACCCGGACTTCAAGGGTCAAGTTACGAGGAGAGATTACACAAATTGGGGTTGTATTCTCTGGAGTTTAGAAAGTTAAGGGGTGATCTGATCGAAGTTTATAAGATATTAAGGGGAACAGTTGGGTGGATAGAGAGAAACTATTTCTGCTGGATGGGGATTCTAGGAGTAGGGGGCACAGTCTAAAAATTAGAGCCAGACCTTTTAGGAGCGAGATTAGGAAACATTTCTACACACAAAGGGTGGTATAAGTTTGGAACTCTCTTCCGCCAATGGCAATTGATGCTAGCTCAATTGCTAAATTTAAATCTGAGATAGATAGCTTTTTGGCAACCGAAGGTATTAAGGGATATGGGCCAAAGGCAGGTATGTGGAGTTAGATCACAGATCAGCCATGATCTTATCAAATGGCGGAGCAGGCTCGAGGGGCTGAATGGCTTACTCCTGTTCCTATATTCCTATGTTCCTAGAGTAAAGTTTGCTGCATTGCAATCGGGAAAGGGAACCCTGTTCAATTTCCCTCTCCCTATCACAGGAATGCTGAGGCCAATTGTGTTCTTTCCCACCCCCCATTAGTGTTCTAGCTCAGATCAGTTAACTCAACACAGACCAAGAATGGAACCTGGAACTTTTCTTGTCTGTATGACTCTGCTACCCACTGCTTTAATTAGCTGAGCCCCCAGCAGCACTATTATTTACCTTATAGCAAAAGTATAAGTAGTTACTCAGAGAGTGGTAAGAATATGGAACTCCCTACCTCATGGAATGATTGAGGCGAATAGCATAGATGCATTTAAGTGGAAGCTAGATAAGTACATGAGGGAGAAAGGAATGGAAGGATATGTTGATAGGGTGAGATGAAGTAATTAGAGTGTGAGGAGGCTCGTGTGGAGCATGAACACCTACATAGACTGATTGGGTCGAATGGCCTGTTTCTGTGCTGTAAATTCTATGTAGATAAAATAGGTAGCAGGATGAAAATCGAGGTTAACTATTATGGTGGACATAGGTCCTGATGTAATACCACATCCAAACAACAACTAGAACTGACTGCTCAGCACGTAAACCAATGAAGTCACAAGAATGTGATGCCCAGCCTGGTCCACGAATTCTTTAAATATTCTATTGTATTGGGACTTGTGATATTCTATTGTACCATGACTAATTAATGTCAGCTATTAAAATTTGACAACTGCCTCCCCCAGTGGCTCAGGACTGGTATATGCACTGCCTGGCATGTTACTCAGTCACATAGTCCAGGATGATCCTAGGTTTGGTCCCTGGTCTCTGCCAAGTTAGCTGACCTCAGTTAGCACAGCACCATGAATCCTATGATTGGCTTTAATGTTTCTGGGCTAGTGAAAGGATAAAATCAGCTAGGGTTCCTGTTTCTAAAAGTGACCAATGCTGCAAGGTTTGAACGTGCAACTGTTGGGTAAGTAAAGGAGTAGGCTTGTCTTTGATGCCCCCACGCCTCAGTATATATCCAATGTTCCCTCAAAAGCCAGGCATATATTTGGCTGCACTATCTAGGCTCACACAAAACAAATGTCCGTTTGAGTGAGGTACAAGAGGGTCACCAGAACAATGGAACTGTATATCATCTTCAGGAGGTGAGAACATTGGGGAAAAGATCAAGTGAAGTGACTTGATGTTAATATTGCAAAATGAACTTTAACACAATAGGAGGAAGATTTCCTGCGGTCACCCTTTGTTAAGTACATCAGAAACATAATAGGAAGATATCCTATGTTGGCTATTTCTAGCAAAATAGTAAATACATTCTAAAAATAGAAATAGGCAACATGAAAAATTCATGCTTATGATATTGCTATGCATAGCGATCAAAGGAAATTTTCCCCCATGTTTGCTCATTTCCAATTGGCACTAATGCGGCATAAAAATGAACATGAATCCAAAGGTAGCTCCCAATGTATTCCAGCTTCTATCTCTTACTGCACAGGTGTGATTTTTTTTCCATTTCCTGCAGGAGTCATCCGTATGATGACTCTGTCACCTTTACGGTGACATTGAGTGAGAGAGATCGTCAATATTCTCGCACTGTATCTATCGTTTTTGATAATACCTGATCAAGTTAGTCACCTGTCTTCAAAGTATCTATTTTCTGCATCTAGCTGTGACTTTGATCCATTTGGAAGAGAATTGAGAATAGACAAAGGCAATTAGATTCTACCCTCATTTTCAATTTTAAAAAAAAGCATTGATTTGCCACTTGTAACTGACAAGAAAGCAAACACACTCAGAATGCCTGAGTTTCAGTTCAGTGAACAGCAGAACATATTCAACTCCGAAAGCAACAGCACTTGGCTGAGTGCGACAATCTTTTATTGCACCGCGGAGCCCACTTGGATCAAGCCTACAGCACCTGGGATTTATAGGGAACAGCTGACAGATTTCAATTCGCTTCAGATTAATAATGCCTTTAAAATAACGTCCAAACCACACATTACGTTCTGGTTCAAGTTTCTCTCATCTCAGCTCTCCAGCTGTTTCTCCGTCATTCTGAGAACAGTGATTTTGCAATCTAGTCGTCAGGTAATTAATACTGGAGCAGTCGGCAAAGAACACATTGGAGTAAAAATAATGTTTTGACTTGTTTAATGTTTCAACCTTAATAAAAGCTAACCAAAGTTGCTCAGTTTGCAGTACATGAAAAAATATGAGCCTTCTCTCAGCACACCGCTGCTTTCCCTGCACAGTTTTCATCCACTTTCTGGAGCCTACCATAATAGTGCTTTTTCTGCACACTGATCCAATTGCATATGGAGATGTATGTGACACTTCTCAGCAAGTCAAACAATTTAGTTGGACCTTTTTGTCAAAATTTTTCTTTTGGATAATTTGTCTTTGTGCACATCAAAGTGGGGGATTTTAATGCTAGGGAATAGACCACTTTCAGAGATCCAGTGAAAGCAGCAAAGAATTTCAGCTGGTTGCCCATTCCCCACCTGAAAAATGGTTGACTAGCAGTTGAAAGTCTGATGGGGACCTGGTGGGCCCGATTGCCTGCTTGAATCAACTTTCGGGCAGGCCTTTAAATGGGCTCCTAGCACTCCCACCCATAACAGGTGGATGCTGTTTAGTTATGCAAATCGGGGTTCTACGCCTGTTCTAGGACCCCGATGGCAACTTTCAAAGAGAAATGGGCGGAGCATGAATGGTGCATGCAGGAATTGAGAGGCCTAACAGGTAATCCTTGAAGGGACCGCTGGAGGCCTCTCAAAGAAAGGTAAGTTTTGTGGGTTTTTAAAAAAAAAATTAATGGGCCCAGGAGGAATAGGAGTGCTCCCCTGGGTGATCCTCCAGCCTGCTGCTGGCTTATTCTTGCGTGTGTCTCCACGCACCCCCCACCACCCCCCTCCCCCACAGCACCTCCTGACAGGCCTTACCTATTGGCTGGCTGTGTGTTACAGCCTGCCGATTTTCCGCCACGGGGATTCGCCGAGCTGCTTCGGGGCACCCATTCAGCGTCTGCAGCTAGCCGACAAAATGATAATGAGACCCAACTGCCATGTTGGGTAGGTGCCACCGGTGTATCAGTGCTATCGAGCCCATTCGGTGCCCAGGCGGAAAGTCTCCGCAATTATTCCACAGCCACATGCCAAACAAGGTTTAATTTTTATGTTATTTTTTGAAACATCATTTTGCACATGCACAATTGCTACAAAGTCACATTTCCAACTTTCCCATACTTGGACATGGACTTTCCCTAATTTTGGAGGAACTAAGCCAGGTTATTCCTATATTCCGTATAGGCCAGGAATGTGCTGAAAGTTCAGCCTGGCAACCACAATATCGTAGGCTGATGGCGACCAGCACCAGCAGCAGCTATTTCTGGAGGGAGCGATTGAAATCACCTCAGGAGGCAGGTATATTGTCTCATTTATAATACAGCATTGCTGCCAGGACACAAAAGCATGTATACACACTCAAGCACATATATATACATATAGATATATATGTGTGCATCTGTGCACACTTCCTGTCAACTTTTTCCATTCACCGGGTCCAATTCTCATCCCCTCATGTGGTGGGAGATATAGTGGTCCTAGAAATGGTTCAGGGGAGGGCCACTAGATTAATACCTAGTCTAAAACCCTTAACTATTACAATAGGCTCAGGGGCTACATCTCTTGACTCTAGAAAAGCATGGACTTCAAGGAGACTTGACTGAAGTATTTAAAGCGATGAAGGAACTAGACTCTATACATGTGAACAGATTACTTGAATTAGATAGGCTAGAGAGAACAAAGGGGCAGGTGCACAACTTACGTAAGCACAGAACTAGGTTTGATGTCAGGATATTTTTCTTTTCCCAAAGGATTGTTGACCTGTGGAATTGGTTGCCGGCTTGTGCAGTGGATGCAGATTTGCTGCAAACGTTCAAAAGGGAGCTGGACAGGTTCCTGGTGGAAGCTGATAGGTGGGATGTTGGGTAACATAAAAGAAAAAGACTTGCATTGATATAGTGCCTTTCACTACCTCAAGACATCCCAAAGCGCTATACAGCTAATGAAGTACTTTTGAAGTGTAGTCACTGTTGTAATGTAGAAAATGCGACAGACAAATTGCACACAGCAAGGTCCTACAAACAGCAATGTGATAATGACCAGATAATTTGTTTTATTGATGTTGGTTGAGGGATAAAAATTAGCCAGGACTCCAGGGAGAACTCCCCTGCCCTTCTATGAATAATGCCATGGTATCTTTTATGCCCACCTGAGAGGGCAAGCGGTTTAACGTCTCATCCAAAAGATGTCACCTCCAACAGTACAGCACTCCTTCAGTATCGCACTAGAGCGTCAGCCTGGATTATGTGCTCAAGTCTCTGGAGTGGCACATGAACCCATGTAAGTAATGATCATTGTTACCTCCTAGAACTCATTTTAATCACTTTTAAGGTTTGGGACGGAACTGTACAGAATTCCTTTTTCTCTGAATTGGCCTAGGGTTTTTTAAAATCTGTTTATTTGACTCTCCCAAGAGATTACATGGCTGCTCTTGGGTGGAAAGTATTGGAGGTCGTGTTGCTTAGTTACAACATAGTTGAATAGAACAGACTCGATGGACCACCTGGTCTTTTTCTATCCATCTTTTTTGTATATTCACCGTATGTTCTAAATTCCTACATTCACATTTATAATGGAAGCTGCCTAAGTAAACTTGTTAAGCTGTAATTACACCCTTCTGCCAGTGGAGGCACTTCAACACCACCATTGGCAGGAGGGTGTAATTACAGTGTGATAAATGTACATAGGATAGTTTCTATTCTAAATATGGACATAGGAAATTAGAATGGAAATATAAAATAAGGACAGAATGTAGGACTGTATCGTCGTAACAGAATTATATCTGCATACCCTAATTCAATTATCACCTGCTTTACCTGAAGGCTACACTTGGTCTTGTCTCTCCTTATGCAATGGGCACAAGAGATTGTCTAGTAAATAATGCAAAATCAAACTAGATAAAAATAAGGAAAGAATGTATGACTTTAAAATGGGGACTGAATTACGGAAATATACCCTGGTCGAATTATGCCCTGGTCTCTAACTTTGCCTCACCCGAACACTATATTTCAACTACAAATATATGCATACGTGTGTGTATGTGTGTAATATATTAAAAGTCTTGCATTTAGAATGCACTTCTTATAAGTATAACATTTACTTCCTGTAACTTTCTTGTCATGCTTTTTCTGCCATGCAAATTCTATAATGCTTGTCTGTTACATTCACACCATTTTCAACTCTATATCTTAGACTTACCTTGGTTTGGTTCATTCTTCCCACATGATTCACCCCAGGTCTGGTTCTCCCAGCTACTGATTTGCATCTCTAAGCTGCAGATGGTGCTGTTCTACCTGAAGCTAGTGAAGGTTGAGCTTTAAGTTCTTTGAAATGCTTATTACATTTTTGCGGTCATTATATTTAATTATTCATACTTTATCCTATATCTAAAACCACTAGAAGAAGAAAAAGCAAAAGCAAAATACTGCGGATGCTGGAAATCTGAAATAAAAACAGTAAATGCTGGAAACACTCAGCAGGACAGGCAGCATCTGTGGAGAGAGAAAGAGAGTGAACGTTTCAGGTCGATGACCTATCATCAGAAGAGGAGATGCCCCAGCCAGAGTTTTAGTACTGCCCACACCGTTGAAGCAGCTCTGCCAGCACTAATTGGCTCTCTGACTCCAGCAGCCCACTTTCCTCTACCCCATAGTGACTCCTGCAATGCCAAACAGAAGGGCAAGATAACAAAAAGGGAAGGGAGGATGGGAGAGAAACTGAAGAGAGAAAAAGAATCAGAAGACGAGAGTGAAAAACAAGAGGAGAGGAACCGAATAGAGAGAAACAGAAGTAGAGAGAAAAGCAGAGTAAGGTAAACAGAAGAGAGACTGAAGGAGAAAAAGAGAGAAAAAGCAAATTGGAGACAAGCAGAAGTAGAGAGCGAAACAAAAGAGAAGATAAAAAGAAGAAAGAGAAACAGAGGTAGAGAGAAAAGCAGAAAAAATAGAAGTACAGAGAGAGAAATAGGAGAGAGGAAAAAGAGGAGAGAGAACCACAATAGGAGAGAGAAATATAAGAGAGATAAACAGTAAGAGAGAAGCAGAAGAGGGTGGAGGCAGAGAACCAGAAAAGGAGAAACAGAGAACGTGTGCCAGAAAGAAAATAAATATACAAGAGAGGAAAATGACAATGGGTCGGATCTGGAGGGCTGGATGGGAGTCTCACCTCACCGGAACTCCGCCCTAAAGAGAATCCCAACTCTATTGTAAAACAGCATTTCTTCCAACTCACTGTGAGCAACACCATGGGAAATCCATTAGTTTTAGAGGACCCATATCCTCTCCATCACCAAGACAACCTACTCCCACCTCTGCAACATCGCCCGTCTCCACTCCTGTCTCAGCTCATCTGCTGCTGAAACCCTCATCCATGCTTTTGATACCTCTAGACTCAACTATTCCAATGATCTCCTGGCCGGCCTCCCACCTTGCACCCTCTACAAACTTGAGCTCATACAAATCTCTACGGCCCATTTCCTAACTCACACCAAGTCCCCTTCACCCATCACCTCTAAGCTCGCTGACCTACATTGGTTCCCAGTCTGGCAACACCTTGGTTTTAAAGTTCTCATCCTTGTTTTTCAAATTTCTCCATGGACTCACCCCTCCCTATCTCTGTAATCTCCTCCAACCCGTAGAGATCTCTGCGCTCCTCCAATTTTGGCCTCATGCGCATCCCCAATTTCCACCACTCCACCATTGGTGGCCATGCCTTCAGCTGTCCAGGCCCGAAATTCTGGAATTCCCTCCCTAAACCTTTCCGCCTCCCCACCTCTCTCTCCTCCTTTAAGACTTTTCTTAAAACCTACCTCTTTGATAAAGCTTTTGGTCAGCTGTCCTAATGACTCCTTATGTGGCTCGGTGTCAAATTTTATTTGATAATCGCTCCTGTGAAGCGCCCTCGGATGTTTTACTACGATAAAGGTGCTATATAAATGCAAATTGTTGTGGTAATTTCATGAAATTGCACTGGCAGCACAAAGCAGCACATAAGTGATTTGGACTCAGAAATTGGAGGTATGGGGCATGATTTTATCAGGGGTGTGGCGGGGTGGTGGGGGGGGGGGAATTCCTGTCGGGAAATCCGGAAGTACGGGACTCCCAGGCGTATTTACAATTTTGATATGAAGAGGTGTTTTATTTTTTTGTTGACGGTTTTCCTGCCTGACAGGATGGCCTGATTGACAGGCTGGCCTCAGTTGGACGGGAGAAGAGGAAGGAAGAGGACGTGAACAGGTAAGGTGTTAGATGAAGGAGGAGGGGTATCATCGGGGGGGAGGGCGGGGGTCATGGGGGGGAGGGGGGCTCAGTCATCGGGAATCACCGGGGGTTCAGTCATCGGAGGGGGGCTCAGTCATTGGAGGTGGGGCTCAGGCATCGTAGAGGGGGTCAATCACCGGGAGGGGGGGGTGGGGTCAATCACCAGGGGAGGGGGTGGAGGGGGGGTCAGTCCCTGGGAGGTCATCGGGTGGGGGGAGGGTCAGTCATCGGGGATCTCAGTCATTGGAGGGGGAGCTCAGGGAGACTCAGTCTTTGGAGGAGGGTCAGTCATCAGGGGTCAGGGACAGGGTCATCGTGGGGGTTGGAGATCGTGGTGGGGTTCGGAGATCATGGGCTGGAGATCGTGGGGGAGGGTCAGAGATCGTGGGGGGGGTGTCGATTGTGTTTGTAGGGTCGCTGCAGGTGGGCTTGTTGGGCCTGGGGGGAAGCACTCCTGCTCCTCCGGGCCCACAAGCTGTGCTATTAAGGCACTTACCTCCTCTCATGTGGCGTGAAGCAGAAGGCCTGGGAATCCCGCCCCCAGGGGTTAAAAACAAAAAATCTGTCAAAACGGAGGCACGCAGCCTCCTTGAAAGCTTTTACTGACTGACCCATATCCCAAGAGCAGGTTGGTCACCCACCCCTCGCCCCACCACCGTTAAAACTGGAAGTGGGCGGGTTGGAGGCAGGTTGGGGATGGGATTTAGATTTTTAAAATTTTTACTGCCTCCCCCACCCCCAACCCATCCATTTTTCCCATTCATAATCATCCCCATGGTGTCAAATTTTGCTGATGATACCAAATTGGAGTGTAACTAGTAATGTAGTGGACTGCACAAAGTACAGGAAAACATAAACAGGCTTACAGAGTGGGTGAATAAACGGTAAATGAAATTTAATAAAGCAAAGTGCGAGGTGGTTCATTTTTACAGGAGGAATAAGTAGGCCGCTTATTCATTGGAAGGTAAGAAATTAAATGGGCTAGAGGAGCAAAGAGATGTGCGAATACAGATACATAAATCACTAAACGTAGCAACACAAGTTGATAAGGCTATAAAGGGTGCGAACAAAGTACTCAGGTTCATTTCTAGAGGAATAGAATACAAAAGTAGGGAGGTAATGTTAAATTTATACAGAGCCTTTGTTGAGACCACTTTTGCTGTAGTGTGCGCCGTTCTGGTCTCCGTACCACAAAAAGGATATTGAAGCACTGGAGAAAGTGCAGAAAAGATTTACAAGGATGTTACCAGAATTGAGAGGATGCAACTATCAGGAAAGATTGAGCAGGCTGGGGCTCTTTTCTCTGGAAAAGAGAAGACGAAGAGGAGATCTAATAGAGGCCTTTAAAATTATGAAGGGGTTCAAAAGGGTAGTTGTGGGAAACTGTTTCCACGCAGGTGAGTCCAGAACAAGGGTGGATGAATATAAGATAGACACTAACAGATCAAGTAAAGAATTTAGAAGGAATTTCTATACACAGAGATAGGTGAGAATGTGGAACTTGCTGCCACATGAAGTGGTTGATGCAGATAGCATTGATGTATTTAAGGGGAGGCTTGATGCGTACATGAGGGAGAAGGGAATAGAGGAGAATGGGGGCAGGGTGAGAAGAAGTAATTAAAGTGGGATGAGGCTCACATGGAGTACAAACATCAACATGGACCAGTTGCACCGAATGGCCTGTTTCTGTGCTGTAGATTCTTTGTAATTCTGAACTTCCAATATGCATCCTTCATGGGAAGGGTTGCACGATTTCCTACAAGTACATGTAAAGATGCTTTAAAAAAAATCTTTAGGAAAATATATCTATATAGAAACACAAAATACACAACCACAGAAAAGTTGGCCTCAAAACAACAACCTCTTAAAAAGCATCCCCTAGCAAATTGCTTAAAACAGCTATTGTGTTAGGCTGTTTTTCTCTACCACAAATCTCCTTGAGATTAAAAAAATAACATTTTGAAACAACGGGTGCAGACCAGCCATCTGACAGATAAGCAAACTTGTTTTGCCTGTAAGCATAAGAAATTCCAAAGCCTTTGTCTGGGAACCTGAAAAATTCCCAAACAACAAACCGTTCAGTTTATCAGGCACAGACGTTCCATTGTATAATGTATTTAACCAATGAATGACATTACACCCAATATGCTCCGTGACGTCACAGTGCTAAGATAAGTGAAGCACTGTCTCAGAGAAAAGGGCAATCATCAAGGGGCTAACATACTGAACTTCTAGAAAGGATATGCTAGTAATCTTATTGGTTATTAAAACCTTAATGATTGATTTGTGATTGGATCTGAATAAGTGTTACCGCTGAAAATTCATCCTTAGCGCCCACTGAGAAAATGTATCACAGGCCCCACTGAAAATTCCAGTAGTTTGATTAAAAATGGTCAAAACTGCACAGAGACACCCTGACTTAGCATTTCATTTCTCCCAATTTCTTATTGATTTTTAGAGGGAAAGTCCATTAAAAATATTTATCCTGACCCTGTCTGATGGTTCTGTGCGTGGCACTAGAGCGTTCAGAATAGAAGGATCCCAACTTATACAGTGCTGCAATTGCCTCATCAACTCCAGGTTAGGGATGGGGGATAAAGAACCCATGATTGCTATTCCTCACTCTTATCCAGGATTGCATAAACTTGTCATGTATTCCCTTGAGCATAGGAGATTGAGGGGTGATCTAATCAAGGAGAAAGGGATTTGATAGGGTAGATACGGAGAAACTATTTCCTCTGGTGGGGTGGGGGGGTTGTGGGGATCAAGAACAAGGAGACATAATCTTAAAATTAGAGCTAGGCCATTCAGGGGCAAAATCAGGAAGCACTTTTTCACACAAAGGATATTAGAAATTTGGAAAACTCTCTCCCAAAAGGCTGTGAAGGCTGGGACAATTAGACCTTTCAAGGCTGAGACAGATAGATTTTTGTTAGGTAAGTGTATCAAGGGATATGGAGAAAAGGCAGGTAAATGGAGTTGAGGTTCAGCCATGATCTAATTGAATGGTGGAGCAAGCCCGAGGGGCTGAATGGCCTACTTCTGTTCCTAACATTCCTATGATTCCTACTAGAAGTACACAAATGGATATTTGGCAAGGACAGGGTCAGGCTCTGCTGTAATGTCCTTCATGCTCATATAGCCCATTGCCACTCACCATCTAGGTTCATGAATGAAGAATAGCCATGTGGAAAAGTTACCACAGGCATGAAACTGTAACCACTTCCAAGAGAGGAGGGATAAAGGGAGAAAATCAGAGAGAAACATTGGAGACGGAGAATAAAACAAATTGAGCTTTGGAAGTATGCTGCTCAAAATTCAATTTAAAGATGAACACACCTACAATCTTTGAAAAAATAAGTGCATAATCAGTCCCACATGCTGTGAGTTCAAAAACACAAAGTCAGGTTTCCTTTCCGGGGTACTGATTTTTCAAGGGCGGTCAAAGGCACAGTGAAGCCAATATATTATGGCATGTATCACCCTTGTGTACACTCTTCACTTATAATCTTGAATATCTAACAACAGAATTACA
Source organism: Heptranchias perlo (assembly GCF_035084215.1). Taxonomy (NCBI): domain Eukaryota; kingdom Metazoa; phylum Chordata; class Chondrichthyes; order Hexanchiformes; family Hexanchidae; genus Heptranchias; species Heptranchias perlo. The sequence continues at coordinate 43,925,681 of NC_090329.1, read as the reverse complement.
GTTTAAGTGGGGGCAATCCTGATTTCAGTGTTGAATTCACAATAGATTTGAAACTATAGCCCCCAATTGAATTCTAATGTAAACAAAGTGTTACAGCAGCCATGTAGCAAAATTGCAGTAAGCACAGTCGCTGCAGTATTTTCAGAACAACTCACCTTGAGATTGCAATGAGTTCAACGTGAGCTCATATTCAAAATTGCTTTTTCTTAGTCACTCTGGGGTAAATTTTCCAAGTTTCTTCTTCCAGTGCGGAGTCTCACTTGACAGGAGCATGGATTGGAGAATTAGGTGCAGACGTCATCCACCTGATTGTCTGATCTGTGCTCTCATTAAGCAAGACTCTGTGCTGGGAACATATACCCCTCTACTTTCCACCATGCTCCTTACTAGGCTGACCAATTCCTGTAGGGGTTGACCTGGCCTTGGGCTCTAAACCAATGTGCTTTTCCAAGTGGAGTCCAGGAGGCACACAACAAAGCTCTGGTGTTGACTTTCCCCCTGAGCCCATCTTCCCCAAGGAACTGCCTGGTCTCCCCTCAGCACCTTCCCCACAGCAGTGTGACTGAGTTTGGTCAATTGGGAGTGAAGTCAGGAGAATGATCAAAGAAAAAAAAATTGAGTATATTTGCATATATTTGCCTGCCTTATCACATCCTCAGGATATGCCCAGAGCGCTTCACAATTAATTAATTACTTTTTCGGAAGTGTGGTCACTTTTGTTATGTAGGCCAATTGCACACAGCAAGGCCCCAAAAACAGAAAATGAGATGAATGGCCAATTCATCTCTATTTAGAGATGTTGATTGAGGGATAAATATTGGGCGAACTTCCTGCTCTTCTTTGAATAATGCCATGGGATCTTTTATTCCACCTAAAAAGGCAAACATGGCCATTAGTTTAGCATCTAATCAGAAAAATGGCACCTCCAACAATGGAGCATTCCCTCAGTACTGACACTGCCTATGCCAGCCTATATTATATGCTCAAGTCCTAGAGAAGGGCGTGAAACCACAACCTTCTGATTAAGAAGCAAAAGTACGACCAAATGAACAAAGTTGACACTTAAACTTATGATAGAGGGTCAAACCTGTATCACACTGTACTGTTATAATGTTATATTTCTCTGTAGGAGATGGGTTTAGTTTTGGCAAAGGAATGCTCCTATTCTTTTGAAGTAGCGAAATATATTTTATTCCAGAATACATCAGATTTTGATGAGACATTGGCCTGGAATTTCCTCGGAGCTGTTCCTGCTCCACTGCCACAACTTCGCCGGAAGTGTAGTGAAAAGCCCATTTATGTGCGGAAATAGGGTTTCTGCTGCATTTCCAGCAAAGTTATGATGACAGAACAGGAGCAGCTCCGAGGAAATTCCAGTCCATTATAATAAATACAGTGATATTCTGTTATATACAATAAGTCAGGATGGATAGAAAGCTTACTTATAACCCAACCTTCATATAACAACAACTGCATCACTCGGTGGTTAGACTGCACTCTAAACCAGTTGGAGAATTGCAATGATCATACAACAATAACAACTTGCATTTATAAAGTCACCTTTAACGTAGTAGAATCATAGAAAGGTTACAGCATGGAAGGAGGCCATTCGGCCCATCGAGTCTGCGCCGGCTCTATGCAAGAGCAATCCAGTTAGTCCCACTCCCCCACCCTATCCCTGTGGCCCTGCAAATTTTTTCCTTTCAAGTACTTATCCAGTTCCCTTTTGAAGGCCATGATTGAATCTGCCTCCACCATTCCCTCGAGCAGTGCATTCCAGATCCCAACCACTCGCTGTGTAAAAAAGTTTTTCCTCATGTCACCTTTAGTTCTTTTGCCACTCACCTTAAATCTATGTCCTCTGGTCCTTGACCATTCCACCAATGGGAACAGTTTCTCTCTTATCTACTCTGTCTAGACCCTTCGGCGCAAGGCACTTCACAGGAAATTAATCAGACAAAAATTGACACCGAGCCAAAGAAGGAGACATTAGAACAGGCGACCAAAAAATTGGTCAAAGAAGTAGGTATTAAGCAGCGTCTTAAAGGAGGAGAGGAGAGATAGAGAGGTGGAGAGGTTTAGGTAGAGAATTCCAGAGCCTAAGGTCCAGGTGGCTGAAGGCATGGCCATCAATGGCGGGGCGAAGCAAGTGGTGGATACACAAGAAGCTTGAGTTGGAGGAACGCAGAGTTCCTGGAGGAAGTTACAGAGATAGAAGGAGCAAGGCTGTGGAGGGATTTGAACACAAGGATGAGAATTTTAAACTCGAGGCGTTGCTGGACCGGGAGCCAATGTAGGTCAGCGAGCAAAGGGTTGAATGGGACGCTGTGAGTTAGGATATGGGCAGCAGAGCTTTGGAATAGTTGAGTCTGGAGTTATCAGAAGCATGAATGAGAGTTGCAGCAGCAGATGGGCTGAGGCAGGAGTGGAGTCGGCCAATATTACCATTTGCTTCTAATATATACATCAGTGAAAATCGGAAAACACGCTACATTAAAAAAAAACAATGGATGGGGTGAAATCAAAATGCTTCATTTTAACATAAGAACTTGTTAATGGGTAAACACCTTCATTAAAATAGCAGACAAAGGAATTTCACATGAACATAATGGCCCGGAATTTGCTTTGAAAATAACATCGATCCTAACAGCGTTCACCATTATTTCAGTGCAAATGGAAGAGCAACTTCCGACAAGCGCACATGCGCAGTCAAATGCGGAAATCCGGACGTTGCTCTACCAGATGCCCTGCTCCTCCGAAAGCTACATGGGAAGGACAGCTCACCCGCTGACTTTATAGGTAAGTTTAAATCTAAGGAGCGGCAGGTGCTGCTCAATGCAAAATCCAGGTTATTGATACTTTTCATGCTAATACTGAACAGCACAATCTCATCCCATTCATGAAGCTATCATCTTAATGTTTGCATTAACTTATTTGTTTTTGCCATCATGGGGGATGATTTTCTCTATGTGATATATGAAATTCGTTTGGAAATCTGTTTTTTATAAGGGGTTATGATTTTGCTACACACAGTGGAAATCTTCTCTGAGGTGCTTTCTCACTCACACACTAATCTGCACTAAAATTACTTCAAAAGTGAAATGACCTCAAAATTACCTCTGTGTAAAGGCTAATTATATTCAACATGTCTGATAAAGTGACTGAGAATTATTGTAAACCTATATGTATTTTAACATACAGCAGTCACATAGTGCTCAATAGGAACATGTCCAGACTTGCAGTTCCACATCATCAGACCCCAGTCCAGCTGTTAGTGCCTTACTTTCTGTGTATCAGGCTTGAATGGATGTAGATTTGGCTGTGGTTACACCTATAGAGATTATTTTAAAAAGCCTATTTAAAGCATCAGCAGTAAAATGTTAATAGTACTATAGGCAAAAGGAAAACAAAGAGCTGGAAATCTGAAATAAAAACAGAAGGCTCGATTTTAACTTCCGCAAGAAATTAGTTTGGGTGGTGGGGGGGCGCAGTTAGAATGAAGCGGGGGAATTATCCACTCCTTTCCCGGCCCGATCTGGCCGACTGCAATTTTAAATTACAGGCAGCAATGACAACCCACCCCAAGCTGGCGGGGTCCTCTTTAAATATGCAGATATGGCTCCGATGATACCATCAGGGCCAGATCTGCTATTTTAACCTGAGGTCTGAGCTGGGAAGCAGTGGTGGCTTCCCCATCACGCCAAACCTGCTGGAAACAGCAGCCAGGGCCAGAAGACACCCAGCACTGTAAGTTTTGAATTTGTTTTTAGTTTCCTTGTGGGCCAGAAGGAGCAGGAGTGCTGGTCCGGGCCCCACAAGAAAACTTTGGGTCTCCCTTGACCCGCGATTCCTTCCCCCACCAGGATAGCGCCTGCGGAGCAGTTACCTTGTGCCAAGGACCCTACCCTGGGTTCCATGACGGCAGCCTCCCGCCGCCTGATTTTAAGGGCTGGATAACTACTTCCCGACGACTTTCCGGCCGTTTTGGTCGGGAAGTCGGTGAGCGGCATGCTAATGAAGCCTGGCCGTTAAAATCGGCCGAACCTGCCTGCTGCCGTTTCGGTCGCCATTCTCTTTGCCGCGTTCCCGCCCGGGAGTTAAAATCAAGCCCTCTGCTGGAAACACGTTGCTATTTTGATTAATTCTGAAAGAGGAAGGTCCAGGTAATGTGTCAGGAGTTTTGATGAAGCCGTACACCTGAAACATTAACCCTTCAGATGCTGCTTGACCTGCTGCGAATTTCTAAAAGGTCCTTTTTTTGTATTATAGTTTCTCAGTACACCCTCAATTACCTGGTCCCACTTCCCTAAAAATCAGCTGGAAGTGACAGTCACATCACCTTTAAAAATTTATTGGCTGATTTGTGGCAGATTCTGCATAGGAAGAAATGGCTGAAAGGACCATGCACAGACAATGGGAAGTGTCACTTATACATAGAGCATCTGGTGTTTTCCTGACATTACATTATGCTTGGGTTTTGCACTGCTATTATCACTGACCAGTGCTGTCAGCTCTTTAAGGAAACAAATACGGATAATCAAGAAGTTTATCATGTGATGGAAATTGTGCTGAACAGGATTGTTCTAGCAAACAGGATATACGAACAAGACAGCACCATTTTTTCCTACAATCCAAAGCCAAAGGCAATTGTGGAATCTTTATAATTCTTGAAACCTTAGCTCCTAGGCTGAAGTCCTTACTGTGAGGAAATAGGCAGTTTACTGAACTGTCGGTATTTGACCTGCTTTTTTACTGAAACAATAGTCCTTCACCTTTGTGCAGATTAGCTGGATTTGTGAGGTAGACAGAGGCACTGGTGCCTAGTTTTGAAGTTAATGTGGGAGTGCATTGAAACAATAGCATAAGACTAACATACTGAGTGGGTCAGGGTGCTCTGACCTCTGGGGCTCACCGAGATCAAAGAGATTTCATGCTTGCTGCTGTTGATTATTTAGTGACCGCAAGATCAGCATTGCCATCAAATCCTTTTAACTATTTTACCACATTCTATACCTGTTTATCAGCCATGTTCAGTTAATAAATGCTACGTTTATATTGCAGTGCCACAGCCAGAGGCATTTATGTTTATGTTTGCCACCACTGCCTCAAGAGGTAGTTTCTCCCTTTTGCGCTGGAGGTAAAGCACCAGCACTGGCAAACTTAAATGACTACTGCTGGCTACTGTTTTCTATATGCTGCTCATACAGGTCAGCCATATCGGGAGTGAATTTCCAGGGGGGTTCTCTTGCCCATCTGCAGTAACTTCGATGGAAGAGCTTGCAGAAACCCTGGGCAAATGGCATGAATGGTGTTTACTCCATTTTCCAAGGGTGTCCGTGGTTCTCCTGCCGCGACCTCTACCACCTAGAAGGACAAGGGCAGCAGGCGCATGGGAACAACACCACCTGCACGTTCCCCTCCAAGTCACACACCATCCCGACTTGGAAATATATCGCCGTTCCTTCATTGTCGCTGGGTCAAAATCCTGGAACTCCCTTCCTAACAGCACTGTGGGAGAACCGTCACCACACGGACTGCAGCGGTTCAAGAAGGCGGCTCACCACCACCTTCTCAAGGGCAATTAGGGATGGGCAATAAATGCCGGCCTTGCCAGCGACGCCCACATCCCGTGAACGAATAAAAAAAAAAGTTACGGCAAACGATTGGATGAGCCCCCTGCGGAAATTCACCCCTTCATCTCTAACGCAATCTGGAAATGATTGCGTACGTAAAAGGTAGTGGGGGTTAAATTGGTTAACCCCTGAAAACGTAAAAGATAGTGGGGGTTAAATTGGTTAACCCCCGATTAACTCGTGCCCGCTGGTTGAGATGCAGTCAGCACGTAACATTCGTGCTGTCTGGTGATTTCAATGATAGCTGCGTGCAGCCAGCGCTACCTGTGCTGTTCGTTGGCTGCACGCTCAAGCAGGGGGCCCCGATATCGGAGTGGAGGCAGCCTGCACCTCTTAAAGGGGAGGTGCACTGTGGCTGCAGGAAGTACTGGAAGTGCTTTGGGAAGTGAATCTGTGCTGCAATATATTGAAGAAAGGCTGCGCCAGCGAGAGTGCATGCGCCAAGGTTCTCGGACGGTGCACTAGAGGCCTTGGTGGAAGAGGTGGACATTTGGAGGGCCACCCTATATCCGCGGGTGGGGCAGAAGACCCCCCAGACATATGCTGAAGAGGCAGTGGGAGGCTTTGGCGGACATGGTCAATGCCAGAAACCTCGTATCACGCACATGGATGCAGTGCAGGAAGAAGTTCAATGATTTGACAGGAGTGGTCAAGGTGAGTGATGTCAAGTTTCAAGTGGCATCTCCTACCAACTCCACCACTAACCACATCCACTGCTCCACACACTACACCTCCCATCACCCACATACCAACAAACTCTTTCAATCACTACTCAACCCTTCAAATCAGACATTGCATCTCACCCTCACACAGTACCACTCTGGCAAGCTGCACACCCACAACTCACAGGTCATGCACACTGGCAACTGTTCAACCATGGCAGCCACATCACCCAAACATCTTGCAGGACACTCAATAACACACTTCCCTCTTTCTTGAGGGAGAAGGCGGTGCACAACAGCCGGCAGCAGGAAAGAACAGATGGAGGACAGGTACACCTACACATCCTCACCCCTATGGAGGAGACAGTCCATCATTGGAAAGGCCGTGGCTGAGGCCATGGCCACTGGCGGTGCTGGAGGTATTGATGATGAGGGTCTCTGAATACCTAATCCTCCTTCTCACTTCCCACTTCTCCCTCATCCCACAATCTTTTCTGACTCACGTGCTGCAGATGGTGTAAACATGCACTTCTTACTTTCTCCTCTCCCCTCACCACAACTCAACCCGTGTCCCTTTGTCACTTGAGATACCCAAGAACTGGAACCTGCCCAGTCAGAGGAGGCAGAGACAGATGACGGTGATGATGCAGACACACAGTCACTTGATCTTACACTCGCAACCATCAGCTCAGATACTGACATGACGCATAGATTAGAGGCTAGGATAGAGGAGGGATCTGCACGTAGTGAGACACAGGGCACAAGTGTGCAGGAGTCGGGGTGGGGGGAACGGATATCGTAGCCGCCAGTTCACCAGAGGGCGAGGTCATTCACTAGTTCTGCTGCAGAGGAGTCAGATGATGACTTCGATGGGCCAGGCTACAGAAGAAGGCTGACAGGTGTACACAACCAAATACATGGTACACTGGAAAGCCTGCCAGAAAGCCTGCACACAATTTCAACGGGCATGGAGGAGTCGAGCTCCAACCTGCCACAGGGCATCGCACAGGGCTTGGAGCCCATCATTTCCCACATGGAACGGGTGGTCACCTCCATGAGCACACCTGTGGAACCCACCACGATGCAGCATCTGATGACCAACGTCACAGCTTCCATTGCATCACCAACATCTGCCATCAAAGGTCTGACTGCTGCATTTGAAGCTCAGACTGCTGCTATCGTGGCTCTGGGTTCCACTATGGAAAGGGGCTTCTAAGGCGTCACAGCAAATGCCTTTACCAATATGGCGTCCCGCGCACGTCACGCCGGAAGTGTGCGCACATATCTCAGACGCCATTTTCAGGGCTTAGGTGTCCGCACAGCGCCTACAAAATGGGCACTACACAGCCCAATTTAGCCCCCCATGTATGTGCAGTTGCTTCAATGTCATTATTGGGACTGTTGCACCGTTGAACATATGCAATCTTACATATGTGCATGTTTCAGTGTTGCTGCCTGTGCTCAGTTCCATCTTGCAAAGTAATTGGCTAATTCAAAACACCAGCACATCACTTCCCATAAAGGAACAAATTGCATTTATATAGAAGTCTCACAACCTCAGGACGTCCCAAAGTGCTTTACAACCGATGAAGTACATTTGAAGTATAATCACTGTTGTAATGTAGGAAACACAAGGTCCCACAACCAGCAATAAGATAATGATCAGATAATCTGTTTTAGTGATGTTGGTTGAGGGATAAATATTGGCCAGGACACTGGGAACAACTCCTCTGCTCTCCTTAGAATTGTGCCATGGGATCTTTTACGTCCACCTGAAAGGGCAGACGGGGACACGGTTTAATGTCTCATCTGAAAGACAGCACCTTCGAGAGTGCAGCATTCCCTCAGTACTGCACTGAAATGTCAGCCTAGATTATGTGCTCAAGTTTCTGGAATGGGACTTGAACCCACAATCTTTTGATTCAACGGTGAGATTGCTATCACTGAGACAAGGCTGACACCAATGGAAGCAGTTGCACAATATAAACACAATATTAGATTTTGTTTATTCTATTTTCTAGAATTACATTTGATGTCATGCATATATTTAGGATATGTGAAGGCTAGCCATGTAATCCAATAATTACCTCCGCAAGTAAAACTGATTGGAAATCTCTTGAATGACAGGGGTTAGTGGATAGTTTCATGAGTGGAGGTATTTATCATATCAGATGGCTGGGCTGGATGTGCTGAAAGTGCTGAATCATATTTGATGCAGGCAGCTCTTTAGTACCTCGATGAAGTGACCATCCTTCATGTGCAAGCCTAGATAATGAATATTTGCTGGCTATTCAACCATGGGGAGAACTGAAACCCATCTTAATCCTGTCCTCAGCCAACATCCACATGAGTGCACCTTTCAGTCACTGAACAGTAATCTGGGACAGAAACTCTGACTGATTTATCTCCTTCCTATCCCAGGAATACTGAGACCACTTGTAGTGCCCACATCACCACCCCAGCAACTTCTGCATGATCAAAAAATAATAATTTTAGTGATTATTTTATAGACTAGGAAAATCAGTTCGAACTATTTGCGACATCATTAGCTCATTGTGATGTCAATCTGCTTTTATTTCACTGCAAGTTCAGGTCATTTTAATGGCCCCAACGCTCCCTCTGGAGACACTGAAAACCATGCTGACCCTTTCTTTTACATCCTCCAATAAGGTGTGGACTGCTCTTTTAAGTAAGTATGCCCCTTTTCCCTGAGAAGAGCAACCTTCTTTTCTAGGACTTGCTTGAGTAGAACCTCAAGTTGACCCCTTCTTGTTTCCTCTATTCAGCTTAATGACACTGGAAAAATTCCATCAATAAAACTTGGCCTTCCCAAACCACAAGCTACTTCATTTTAAATATTATCAGCAGCAACCTTTAAGAGGAAATGTTGTCCCCAAAATTGTTGAGTTCTTAGTACCAGGCCCAAACTAAGCTTCCACTAGGACTTTTCACTTGACTCTGGGCTAGCTCTGATCCGTTCCTGCTGGTTCTCACCTTGCTCTAGATTTTACTCACATGCTGCTGAATGATCTCTGTTTCGCTGCTATCTCCATGCTTCCATGGCTGCTGAGTCTGATTTGCTGCATTTGTGCTTCAGAACTCCTCCACCACCTTTCACTGGACCAGCCCTTCAAGCAGCAGCTACTGCTCCTGAACTAGCGTGCTCCTTACTGCACTACAGCTGTTCCTTGGACCAGCTCCCTCATTTGCACTGATCCCATTGACTCACCTTCACCCTTCCCGGATATTTGGTCTTCGTTCCCACTACTCCTCGCTCCACTGTTGGTCCATTGGATCCGCTGGAGGGCTCTGCTAACACCTGAGACCACTACGCATCTCCGCTGGACCCCAAGAATAACCTGTGTTGAACGTTCTGCTCCTCCTTGGCCTTCTGATTCCACTGGACAACCTCCATCAGTGACTCCACTGACACTCTGCCCTTCAAATGGCTCTTGTAACAACTCCCTCTTCACAACTAACGCGATGTGCCCTTCACATAATGTAACTGGTGTCTCGATGTGCCCTTCATAGAATGCTTAAGAAAGGCACAGAAGGTAGCTGTGGGCTTGTTTAAGGGGGTTTGAATCATAGGATGATGGCAGGAGAGTAGGAAGGTAGAATGGTGATAGGTTGGGGTAAGTATTGGGAGTGCAAAAGTATCTGAGAGGAGAGAAAGATGGCATGACCAAGTGATGAGGGAGGAGAGAAGGGCCCAAGAGAGGCTGATAGAGGAGGCTGACAGGACGATAGAAGTTTTTATTTAAGGTGCTCCTTATGAGCAGCAACCTCAACTGCCCCACCCTCCTCTCTTGCTGGCTTTCCTACTGACCATGCCCACTGAGGGCTAACCTCACCAAACTCTTTTCCATGCCACTCACTCCACTCACTACTGCCCCCTTGGACTTTGCTGGCAGATTAACAATCACCTTCACTCCGCATTTCCCTTCAGAATGTCTGCTCACTTGCAAACAAGGCTCTTGCCATCCACAATCTTATTGCGAGTTATTGAATTGACATCTTGGTTTTGAGTGAAACTTGGCTCATGGATAATGACACCTTGCCCCTTACTGAAGCCTTCCTTGGCTGTACTTTCTACCATCTTCCCCGCCCAAATTGCAGGGATGATGGTATGGCCTTCACCACCGTCAATCCTTGATCTATCGCCCTAATGCTCTGGCACCTTCTCCTCCCTCGAGAACCTCACCCTGTTCCATCCCCCTCACCTCTCCTTTAAAATCATCATTGTTTACCATGTCCCCAAACATGAGTTTCTCCATGAGGTATCCTTCCCCGTTACCTCCCTCAGCCTCTGCACTGAGAGGCTCCTCATCCTCAGTGATTTCAATCTCCCTCTGTAGACATAGAGTCAACTTTAACATCTACAGTGATGCTACCTAGCTCTACCTCTCCATCACTTCTCTTGAATAAGCTCTAGCTCTCTCGACCCCTCCACTGCGTCTATGCTTGTCTGACATCCAGTCTTGGATGAGCAGCAGTTTCCTCCAGCTAAACACTGGGAAGACCAAAGCCATTGGGTTGGATTTTGCTCTAAAAATAATGGCGAGCCTAACATTGCTCACCATTATTTCAGTGCAAATGGTAGAGGAACTTTTGGCGACTGCACATGCACAGTCAATCGGGAAAATCCAGAAGTTGCTGTACCAGATGCCTTGCTCCTCCTGAAGCTTCACGGGAAGGAGATCTCGTCAGTTGACTCACCGTGGAAATGACTGCAACAGCGCAAAGTTCCTCTACTGCCCTGATGGAAACGAAGTAATCTCGCCAGAAAAAGAGTACATCAAGTTTTTTTAGTCTAACCAAAATTTTAACAGCATGTTAAGTCTTAATGACTGCCAAACAACATCTCTGGAACTGAAGATTAACTTTTACAAGTGTGGAGTCTCATTCCTTCATATTTTAATGGTTGTTGGACATTTAAAAATATTATACATTTTTATTTTTTTTACTTTTTCTTTCTGTCTATTTTACCTCTGTCTTTTAATTCAATATTTCTTACCCTCTCTTTATTTCGCTTTCTGCAACTGATTTTACACTGAATTTAGTATTCTAGATAACACTTCCTGATTCTGTGTCTACACTGCTTATTAACATGCTTCAATTTGATTTGTTAAGGAGATACACAGCAGCTTGCCGCGTTCACACATATCCCAGATGCCCAGGAGAGGGCGCAGTGCTGGATTGTGGGCCCAATGAGAGGAACTTGGAGTGCAAAAGCCCATGAAAGGTCAATGGGCAAGTCCAAGACAAACGAGCGGCGGACGATGTTCATTCGCCACTCAGAGCAAAATCCGGCCCATTATCTTCAGCTCCCACCACAAATTCCATTCCCTTACCACCAACTCCATTCTCCTCCGCGGCCATTGCATTATGCTAAAGCAGACTGTTTGCAACCTCAGCATCTTATTCGACCCGGAGCTGAGTTTCTGCTCCATAATCTTCTCCATCACAAAGATCGCCTGCTTCCTCCTCCGTAACATTACCTGCCCCCTGCCCTATATCAGGCCATCTATCTCTGAAACCCTCATCCATGCTTTTGTCACCTCCAGACAAGACTTCCATTTCAATGCTATCCTGGCTGAATTCCCACCCTCCATCCACTGTAAATTTCAGCTCATCCAAATTTCGGCTGCCTAGATCTTATCCATCAGCCCTGTCTTCACTGACCTACACATCTCCAGGTCCCGCAGCAACTCAAATTTAAAATTCCCATCCTCGTGTTTAAATCATTTCATGACCTCGCCCACCCTATCTCTGTAAGCTCCTTCAGCCCAACAATGTCCCCCAAACTCTCTGTTCCTCTGACTTTGGCCTCTTGTGCAGCCCTCCTTTTGTCCCTTCACCCCTTCTTTGGTGGATCTGCCTTCAGCTGTCTAGGCCCCACACTTCGGAATTCCCTCCTTAAACCACCCACCCCCTCTCTTCCTTTAAAACCCTCCTTGAAACCCACGTTCATGACCAAGCTCTTATATCCTAATATCTCTTTCTTTGGCTTGGCACCCATTTTTTATAACTTGTAAAAACAAATTTAAAACTCACTTAATTGGGCCTCTTCTAGCTGCTGTTCCCGGCAGGTTTAGCCTGGCGGAGGAACCACCATTGCTCCCCTGCTCAGGCCTCAGGTTGAAATGGAAGATCAAGGCCCCAGTGATATCATCAGAACCAAATCGCATATTTAAAGAGGACCCTGCCAGCTTGGGGTGGGTGACCTTGCAACCTGCAATTTAAAATTGCAGTCAGCCGGATTTGGGCGGGAAAGGAATCGGTAAGCTCCCCGCTTGGTTTCCATCAGGCCGGGGTAATTAAAATTGACCCCATTGTATCTGCACACCATGGGCATAATTTTTACATGTTGGCGGGAACTCAGCAGGGGGAGGGAATAGTTATGTGGAAAACCTGGAAAAATTTTCTGTGCGTCAGCTCGAGTGATAGCGACTAAATTGAAGGCCCTTAATGTAACTTCCGGATGTCGCAACTTCAAGCTGTGCAGCGGGTATACTGTGCACACGAATGATGTGCTGGGAACTGAAGTATTTAAAAGGCCATTAAAACCATGGATTTTGAGGGAGAAAGGAGGAATGTTTAGAGATGCAGCATCACAGGTATAACGCAGCACCCTGCTTTAGCAACTCCTCTCTTGAGTTGCTACTGGCTGGTGTCAGGAGCAGAAGGGAGATACTATACCCAGCTGACCGGAGGAAGTGCCCTGCTTCTGAAAACAAGAAGGCCTGGCTGTTGGTGGCAGAGGAGCTGAGCAGCAGGAGCACAGTGGCAATGTCGTGAGTACAGAGCAGGAAGTGCTTTAATGACCTACCCAGATCAGGAAATTGAGTACAGTTACTGATTCACCTACATCCTGTGGTGTACACTAACCCCCCCCCCCCCACTCTGTCTTGCCAAGCCTATTCATCACATCACTCCTCACACCCACTTAAGTCTCGTCATCAACTTACCTTCACTTTCTGTGCACTTCCTTACCTCCCCATTGGTGAACCCACCTCTCCTACTGACCCCAATCCTGATTCTCCCCTTGTAGGAGAAGAAAGTGCAAAATGCACAGGAGAAGAGTAGGACTGGAGGGGGCCACCACAAATAGTGCCCCTGACAGATGGGGAGGAGGAGGCGTTGGAGCTCAGCCGCACGGTTGAATGCCTGGCTGTTGGAGATGGTGAGACTGGTAACCCACAAAAGGCTGGTGACAAAACTTTAACATCTTTCACACACATCATGAATTAATGTTATCAATGATTGACCTGTTGCACGCCTCAATATGCTCATTGCAAATTAAGTTCTGCGATAATTGTTAATATTGCCTTATGTTCTCTTCCAGGACCTTCAAGGGTTGATGAGGAGGCAGGCGCCATGGAAGAAGGTGATTCCTCAGAGGAGCGCAGATACTGGCACTTCGGTGGGTACTGTTAGGCAGATAGTTGGATTGTCACTGGTGAATCACAATTGTGCTCAAGCAGACACCGGTGACAGAGCTGTGGAGAGTCCACATCAGGGGGAGGCGATCCTCTCCAAGCTTTCCTCAACTGGACCCAGAAGATGAACCCGGGGGACATCGTTTAGAGCGAGAATGATCGAGGTACAGCTCCACCTTTACGAGGTAATGGAAAAGGTGTCACACACACACTCGCCACAATAGCGGATAGGATGGAGGAGTCCAACTCCATCGCTAATGGATTGGTGGCACAGGTAAGTGCAGGAATGTCTTCGATGGAGAGAATGGCAGCCTCCATTGAGCTTCAAGTACGGCTCTCTAACGAGTCCATGCAGGTCATGACAACGGCCGTGCGGACTCTGGATGCCAACATGTCTGCCACCTTAAACAAGTAGACAGAAACTTCATCTGTGGCCTTAGAAAGCGCCACATCTCTTCACCAGCCTGCTGCCCAGCAGAGTGATAGGAGTGATGTGCGCCTGGCCCAGGAGAGGGATGATGGTGAAAGGGGACATGGAAGTGGGGACTCCACTCAAAGTGCTCCCATGTCTCACCTATTGCCCCACCAAAACCAATACCTGCAATGCTGCCTCCTTTCCCGATGGCCGAGTCTGCCCTTGCACAGGTGCAGGTGGAGCAGTCTCTGGCAGGGCCCTCACAGGCTCCAAAACCCAGAGTTGTAAGTCGAGAGCATCTCACCAGTCAGGGCACGAATCTGAGTAACCTGCCACTACCTCTGCTGAAGCCACAGGGAATGCACCAAGTAGAAGAACTAGGATGAGGAAGGCTAAAGTTTTGTAACACCAAGAGTTTGCACAAGAGTATCTGACAGAATATCATGCTTTTCATTTATATTTGTTTTTTGTTAAATGCACAATAAATGTTATAATTGTCACCACCACTGCCACATCTTATCTATTCTTGAATCCCTGTTCTCACAGTGCCCTTTCATGTGCTTCATCATGAACACCAAGACATGATGCCACCCATTGGGCGTGTTTACGGTACCACGTAAAGTTAGATCAGTGTGCAATGCTGATTAAAATGGATAGATGACATTTTGGCACACAACGCTCCAGCCAACGCATTGGTTTAGCCACAAACGGCTGGACGTGTCGTAGACGATCTGGAGGACCCCCCCCCCCCCACCCCCCGCCAGTGCTATTTAAAGGGACCATGCAGGATTTACAGGCTAGTTGCTGGATTATTGCTTCTGGCTTATGATACATTTGTACCTGTTTTTGGGGGTCTCCTATACTTGAATACTAGGACGAGGGGACATAGCCTAAAATTTAGAGCCAGGACTTGCAGGAATGAAGTTAGGAAACGCTTCTACACGCAAAGGGTGGGAGAAGTTTGGAACACTTTTCTACAAACAGCAGTTGATGCTAACTCAATTGTGAATTTGAAATTTAAGATTGATAGATTTTTGTTAACTAAGGGTATTAAGGGATATGGGGCTAAGGCGGGTATATGGAGTTCGGTCACAGGTCCACCATGATCTCATTGAATAGCGGAACAGGCTCGAGGGGCTAATTGCCACTGCCACTTGCTGCCTCCTGTTATGCACCACCTTCTCCTGCAAGAAAGCGGGACATGTGTTGGTGAGTGTCCTGCAGGATGTTTGGGTGATGTGCCTGTCATGGTTGAATAGTTGCCAGTGTGTGTGAGACCTGTGAGTTGTGGGTGTGCTGCTTGCAATGGTGGTAATGTGTGAGGGTGAGAGGAAGCATCTGAGTGGAAGAGTTGAGTACTGATTGAAAGAGTTTGTTGGTATGTGGGTGATGGGGGGTGTCGTGTGTGGAGCAGTGGATGCAGCTAGTGGTGCAGTTGGTAGGAGACGCCACTTGACAGTTGACCTCACTCATCTTGACCGCTTGTGTCAAAGCAATGAACTTCTTCCTGCACTGCATCCATGTTCGTGGTACTATGCGCCTGGCATTGACCATGTCCCCTACTGCCCCCCACTGCTTCCTGAGCATATTTCTGGAAGGCCTCTTGCTCCCTCCACCCACTGCAGATATAGGATGCCCCTTCTTCTGTCCACCTCTTGCACCCAGGCCTCTAGTGCATCATCAGAGAACTTTGGTGCACGCTCTCTCACAGGCCTGGTACACACTCAGACTGGCAGATTGGTGAGGTCTGGCGCGCAGATCGGAAGATGTGGGATTTAGTAGTGCGTAACCTTTATTCAATGTTTTAACATATCTCACCAGTTTGTAAGCATAGGGGCGGGACCTGCATCTGTGTTTTACGTGTGCGATGTCTGATCTCCGTTCAGACTCTGTGAGAACTCATCATATTTTTTGCAAATAAGAGGCGCAGGCTGCTTTTAAGAGGTGCGAGCCACTCGTGCGATATCTGGGCCCCCCTGCTGGTGAGAAGTCACTGAACAACGCAGCTAGGCCTGGCTGTTCGTGCTGGAATCAGGTGAGTGAGGAGACAGCAC
Source organism: Heptranchias perlo (assembly GCF_035084215.1). NCBI lineage: Eukaryota > Metazoa > Chordata > Chondrichthyes > Hexanchiformes > Hexanchidae > Heptranchias > Heptranchias perlo. The sequence goes on along the minus strand of NC_090329.1, from coordinate 43,909,475 downwards.
GAATCTTACGTGCTGCCTGCATCGGAACGACCAGGCGCAGGTTAATCGCACACCTGCGCCCGGATTCGGGGGCTATCGTATTTAACCCCCTATGTATCATGCATCTAGGTTGCGTTACAATGATTTTATTCCAGAGATCCTTGAAGATATCAATGTGCCAGGCTTTCAATTGTAAGTTGCCACTTGAATGTTTGCCACTGCTGAGATTGCTGTCTGTGGCATTTTGGGGCCTTTTTCTCCACTTACTTTTAAGTGGCCACTTCCCTTTAATTCTTTAAGGGTTGTTGATGCGCCAGAATTTTACGCCAACGTTAAGCCCAACCCAGTTTGGGGGCTCGCCTTAAATATGGAATACAGACCCATTCTAGAAGATCTACCGGAGTCAGACCTGTATCATTTTGGTGTGCACAAACCTTGCTGAGCTCTAGCCTGCTTCAATGCTGAGGACAGATAACGTATGTTTTAACTGAACGCCCTCAAAGTACATTGAAGTGTTTGATTAGTCTTGTTTGTAACAGTTTCACATTATCTGGATACTTTCAGCAAATGATCAGTAATCACAAGGAAATCTTTTTCCTTTTCCACCTTTGCTAAAAGATACCTTTCAACCTGTAGATACATTTCATGTTTCCTGTTCCAATGTGTATTATCTTACTTTTATCCATATTAAAATCCATCTGGCATTCCTTAACCCGGACACTTAATTTGTCCAAATCCCTTGTGAACCCTATTAATATCCCTTACACTAGTTGCCTGGCAAGGTAGATTAATATTATCAGCAAATATACTGATAATATACTCCACTTCATACCCATTTATGAATAGTACAAACAACTAGGTACCCAAAAGAGAACTCTGAGAACTCCTTGAGTCACTGCCCCCCAGACAGACTTTTCTATTTATCATTACCTTCTGCTTTCTATCAGTAAGCCAATTTTCTATCCACATAGTTAATTTACCACTAATTCCATAAGCCTTAATCTCCTTTAAAAGGCTCACACAACTTAATCAAATGCCTTCTGAAAATCCAAGTAAGTAAATTACTTTTGAGCAAGTAAATATATTTAAGTAACCAGTCAGAACTTTAACATGATCACATTGATTCTTTCGGAAATCAATAGTTTTTGTCTTTCTGCCTTTATCATTGTGAAAAACAAGTGCTAATGTTCTAAGGCCGTCAGCTCGACTCTTTCTTCAAGGTGGATGGCTTCAGCTTCAGTTCCTTCAGCAAGTTACTGCCTCTTCACAAAACCATAAGAACCAGAGACAGGCGATGCATGTGATGCCATTCAAGTGCTATTACCATGGCAACTACCATAACCATTTCTATTGTTTCTGACTGCTGGATGTGTGCTGCACATTTTCGTAAAGGTGGACTTTACATTCAGATTCCTGATCTGAGATTCAAATAAAGAAACCAGTGAGGAAGTAGCCTTCACTAGGTCACCTGGTACTCAAATGTATATAACACCAGTGGAACACCGGAGATCAAACACATAACCCTGCAATGTATAGACAAATCAGGAATCAGATTCATGTCCTTTCCATCATTACTGGATTGCCAGAATTGAAATACATAATCCCAAATAGCACTAGATGATCGGGTCATCGTTGCCAACTCTGGTTGCTTTTTTTTCTTGTGTGTTTAGGCCCCCTTTTACAAGAAGTGGGGGTTAGCGTCTGTTTTATTTTGAAAAAAAAATCAAAAACCAAATAATAAACAAAGTCAAATAATAATTTTATTATATTGATTTTATTTTATTCGTTCATGGGATGTGGGCATCGCTGGCGAGGCCGGCATTTATTGCCTATCCCTAATTGCCCTTGAGAAGTGGTGGTGAGCCGCCTTCTTGAACCGCTGCAGTCCGTGTGGTGAAGGTTCTCCCACAGTGCTGTTAGGGAGGGAGTTCCAGGATTTTGACCCAGTGACAATGAAGGAACATCGATATATTTCCAAGTCGGGATGGTGTGTGACTTGGAGGGGAACGTGCAGGTGGTGTTGTTCCCATGTACCTGCTGCCCTTGTCCTTCTAGGTGGTAGAGTTCGCGGGTTTGGGAGGTGCTGTCGAAGAAGCCTTGGCGAGTTACTGCAGTGCATCCTGCAGATGGTACACACTGCAGCCATGGTGCGCCGGTGGTGAAGGGAGTGAATGTTTAGGGTGGTGGATGGGGTGCTTTGTCCTGGATGGTGTCGAGCTTCTTGAGTGTTGTTGGAGCAGCACTCATCCAGGCAAGTGGAGAGTATTCCATCACACTCCTGACTTATGCCTTGTAGATGGTGGAAAGGCTTTGGGGAGTCAGGAGGTGAGTCACTCGCCGCAGAATACCCAGCCTCTGACCTGCTCTTGTAGCCACAGTATTTATATGGCTGGTCCAGTTAAGTTTCTGGTCAATGGTGACCCCCAGGATGTTGATGGTAGGGAATTTGGCGATGGTAATGCCGTTGAATGTCATGGGGAGGTGGTTGGACTCTCTCTTGTTGAAGGTGGTCATTGCCTGGCACTTGTCTGGCGCGAGGATGCACTCCAGTCTCTGCGGCTCCCACTGGTCGCAGAAAGCCTCAAGCAAAATGGCGGACACAGTGTGCTCCTTCTCCAGGGCCGCCTGGGCATGGAGAATGGCGCGGAAGAGAGGCAGACAGTCAGACCCCCCACGGGCCACGCCTAGCCTGGACCTGTAGATGGCCATTTTGGACAGGCCCAAGAGCAGACCCACGAGGACATCCTCCGACTTGCCTGCCCCCCTCCTCACTGGCTGGCCAAAGATCAGGAGCGTGGGACTGAAGTGCAACCAGAACTTGAGGAGCAGCCCCTTTAAAAAGTGGAACAGGGGGTGTAGCCTCCCACACCCTGTGAATAAATGGAACACGGACTCATCCAGGCTGCAGTAATTGCAGACTGCCTGGGAGTCCATGAAATGGCTTAAAAGCCTGTTTGTGGGGACTGCTCCGTGCAACATTCTCCAACCCAGATCCCCAATGGCAAACTCTGGTTGCTGGCATTCCTGGATGTTTGATCATGTGACATCTGACCATGTAATATCTGATCACATGACATCTGCACAATTTATTGCATTTACCTTATAAAGGTTGGGTCCTCTATACTTGAGTATCTTTGCTCGTGGGTTCGCACCACGAGCAAAGATTTTCGTTGTGTGAGAAGTTCCAAGAACGAGGAGGCCATCTGTGAGCTGGTGAAGAAGGGAAACTGTGGGCGGAGAAAATGATGGTGGGGGAGGGACATGCATGGGAGAAACCGAAGGTGGGGGGGTGGGATGCGCAGGGGAGAAACTGTAGGTGGGGGGGGAATGCGCAGGGGGAAACCGAAGGTGGGTGGGGACGCGGAGGGGGGAAATTGAAGGTGGGGGGGGATGTACAGGGGGGAAACTGAAGGTGGTGGGGATGTACAGGGGGGAAACTGAAGGTGGGGGGGATGTACAGGGTGGAAACTGAAGGTGGGGGGGGATGTACAGGGGGGAAACTGATGGTGGGGTGGGAATATGCAGGGGGGAAACCGAAGGTGGGGTGGGAACGTGCAGGAGGAAAACCGAAGGTGGGGTGGGAACGTGCAGGGGGGAAACCGAAGGTGGGGGAAGGTGCACGGGAGGGGGGGGGGAAACCGATGGTGGGGGTGGGGGGAAAGGATATGCAGGGGGGAAACCGAAGGTGGGAGGGGGACATGCAGGCGGGTAAACCGAAGGTGGGAGGGGGACATGCAGGGGGATAAACCGAAGGTGGGAGGGGGACATGCAGGGGGGAAACCAAAGGTGGGGGAGAGCTTTGATTCCATCAGTAACTAATAGCAACTCACTGTCTTTTCCTCATCTCTGGCCTTCAGAGGACATGAAGACTCAATTATATAGTGTGGAGTCACATGTAGGTAAGACAAGATAGGGGTGAACAGCTTCCTTCCCTGAAGGACATTAGTGAACCAATTGGGCTTTTACAATAATCTGGTGCCAACACGCAAATTACCAGATTCATTGAATTCAATTTCACCTTTAGCTATGGTGAAATTTGAAATCCTCATTTGAATATGCCCGCCCATATATGGCCAATGGTTGCCGTCAGTTCCAGCAGAAAATCCTGGAATTATGTTGTGACTTGGGAAACCAACGTAAAGGAAGAGGAAAATACACCCTAATTTGTTTATTGGCATAAAGCTACTTGTATTGAATAATGCATTTTTTCTGAGAATATGGACGGGCATATTCAAATGAGGATTTCAAATCCATTCCTAGCTTGTTTTGGTGTTTTACACCAGTTTTTAAGATTCCGGCGTATGCTGGTGCGATTCTCAGGAAATTTGGGTGTAATTTCCGTCGGCAAGATCGGCATAGAAATTGGTGTAAGTTTTGGTGTAACTTCTGTGTAAGTGCGATCCAGGAAGTCCCAGGTCAACGGGTCCAACAGTTGGGAAAAGAGTTGGTATATTTCAGACTGGAAAAAAAAATCAAATTGCTGAAGATCAATTTCCAGCTTTGACAAAAGCAGCAGATTGCTTCAAATATTATACTCAAATTGGCAGAACTTTTATCTGGTGTGTTTCACTAAACCACCAGAACCACCGCATTAAAGCCCCAGTATTATCGCAGCTGCAATATGGGGCATGCATCTGATATCTAGTGCAGCCTTGAACAGCCCTGGCTGTTGCCAGTGGCAACAGGGTTCTTTTAGCATCACCCAGTGCAATTGTCTTTCTTTGATGTTTGGCTTATTGACATATGCACCAGACGAGGTAATGCCACTGTCGTTTGGCAGTGACGCTGTTACACCACCAAGTTTGTAGATTGAAATGATTTGAAATGTATTTACTGATAGTGTTTTACTGGCGTGCTCAGTGTCAGCTTAAGGATGACACATCTTGTTTACACTGTGGCCCTGATCGTAGCGCAGGGTTATTGTATGCAGCTCAACGTACACCAATAGCTGAATTAGTATGGATTTAATTTCCCTGCTAATTTGGTTAATTATATGATGCACACCATCAGTAATCCCAAGTGGACAAGGATTCCCGCCTTGAACAAGAAAATCCCAGGTGAGCGGCACTGAAATGCACAGGAAATTCCAGGATTTTAGTTCAATTTTTAATCACCAATTTGAAATGTTTTTCTCTTACTGCACGGTCACACATTCCTAATGCATAGCAGTTGAGTTCTATCAAATCATTAATCGAATTGTTGAAAATACCTACAGGTCTTTTTTGTTCTTTCCAGTTTTTCTCAGTAGTAACATTACTGAGAAAGAAAAGCATTATTTGCACATAACTGCTGAAGGTGTTAAACCAATAATAAGCTGTGTTTGCCCTTCCAATTCAGGAATGAGGATGCATACCACAATAATCAATAAGTGTCCCCACGGACCCTTCATTCTCATTCCCGGTTGCTAGCCCACATTCTTTTGCTCTACCGACCATTTTCCCAAAACACACCCTGTCTATTTCACAAAGACTTTCTCTCAGGAATCCCCCCCACCACCACCTCCCCCTTAAACAAAGCTAACTACTTCAATGACTATTCAGCATTTCTAGACTTAGACCTCTCCACGCTGCTCGGTGAAAGCTGTGTGCATATAAAGGCTGTTTAAGGGAAAGCCTTTCCACAGCTTCTGGAGCGGCACACACATCGCATGACCCTGCCATCTGTATGCAAATCTCCGCAGACTAAGTAAACTTTGATAAAATGTGCCGACCTCCTCTCTCTGTGTTTAGCAATCATTAGAGCACATTGGCTCTTTGTGCTGTTTTATTACACTTTGTGCAAAGTTTAGATCCTCTGACACCTGCAATAGTTTGCAGCAGATGGCAGAACTTGGCCAAGGCATCCAGCGCTTTCCTTTTCCAAATTGGGCTCCTGCAATACAGCAAACTCCGGCCTGCTTTCTTTTATTTCTTAATATGTATACAGCACAGAAGAGATTATCACCAGATTATCAGTGGCTAGTCAAGAGAGACAAAAGCAATCTGGTGCTTGTTTACATGAGCAGTGTTTGGTGACTAGCTTAGACTGTTCACCCTGTTTGTGAGGAGCAGGAAATGAACTCTTACTAACACTTTTTAAAAATTATTTTTAGTTTTCTATTTTTCAAATGAACTTTGAAGCTGACAAATTCAGTTTGTATCTGACTGGTTTGTTTTTACTTGTAAGCCTTCGCAGTTTTGAAAATCAGTCGTAAACATTTGGCCCAGGATGGTACGGTGGCACAGTACACATTGTGTCACAGAACACCAGCGCACGGGGCTCTGTGCTAATGGCTCCCCACCTGGAGTGTTCCCAATATCAAGGCTCAGAGATGAAGCCAAGCACTGACACACAGAAAGTAAGGACAAACTCGAGCCACAATGGGCCAATTTTGCGCGTTTCCCGGTAGTCAGTTTAAGAGCGGACAGAATTGATAAGAATTCTGGGAGCCCTCAGCAGGTAACCTGTTCACCTCAGAACCAGGGAATGGAGTGAAGCACATAGAGACCTGCAGGGAGGTGGGGAAATTAAATATAATGAAAATAGGGGACAAAACAAATAAATAATATACCACCTCACAGCAATAATTTAACACTGAGTTCACATTTTAGTAAGTTAGCGGCTAAGTATACACAGATTTAGACAATGAAGGTCTGCTTGAACGTTAAGTGATTAAACATAAATATTTACATAAGAGCCTATTGTCTTCTGGACAGAACATACCACAGGGTTATGCCAGTCATAAATGAGGTATGGACCTTACCACAAAATGCATTAATGACAACGTGTGTTATGTCCAGTCAGGTGGCATTCTTTGCACACAACAAGAACTTATTTTTGAAGGAGGAATTAGTTTCTTTTTTAAAAATAAGTCTAAATAAAGAAAATTTAAAAGCACGTAATTGAGTCGAAAGGTAGCAGTTTTGTGCTGTGATTAAGCAATTTATGGAGATTTATGGTAATAGGTATCAGGTTTGATTGTGATGCATAAAAGAAGATTTAAAAAAAATTATATTGTTATTTTGAAGGATTTTTGTACTGTTTTTAAATCTGACTTTAACTTTGGACTCTTTCTTATTGTCTCCTCCCTATATGCAGTTTACAACTAAAACATATCCATCCTAAATTTTGCCATGACAATGTAAACTCAATATCCTCTGTATGCATTTTGGCTGCCACACCAGACCCGAGCTTCATTATTTCTATCTCCCCCTTTGTTTCTTTTCTCTTTACTCGTCTTGGGCCTTCTCTCCGGTCACCCCACCCCCACCCCCCCCAACCCCCTCCACCGTCACCACCACCACTTCCATTCATCCAGTTATGCCACCTTTCATTTCTCCCTTCTCAGGTACTTTGTCCCCCCCAAATCCCTACCACAACCCTCAAGTCCTCTGCCTTCCTACTATACTGCTACAGTCCCGAGCTTGAATCCCTTTTGGATAAGCCCAGTTACCCTCTGTGCTTCTTTCGGCATTCTCGAAAGGCTCCAATTATTTCCTCAAACACCTCTCTCCTGCCTCCTCCACCTTCAACTCCAACAAGTGCAAGGAGCTCATGGACTTCTTTGTCACTAAGATTGAGACCATCCATTCAACTGCCTCTACCATATCCCCCCCCTTCCCTTTGCCCACCAAACCAAATTTCACCCAAAGTTCTCCCTGACCCTAGCCCTGAACAAGCATCTTCCTTTAGTTTCTCTCCTATTTCCTCTCATGCTCTCTTCGAGCTTGTCTTGTTCATGAGAACCATCTCCTGCGCTCTCAACCCTATTCCCATTAAACTGCCGACCACCCAACTTCCCTTCCTGGCCCCTATGTTAGCTGACATTGTAAAAGATTCCCTCTCCTCAGGTGCTGTCTCCCTCCCTTTCAAAACTGCCGTCACCACCCCCCACCTCAAAAACTCCACCCTTGACTCCTCTGTCCTTGCACACTACTACTCCGTCTCCAACCTGCCTTTTTTCTCCAAAGCCCTTGAACGTGTTGTCACCTCTCAAATACATGTCCATCTTTCCTGCAACTCCATGTTTGACCACTCCAATCAGCTTTCCACCCCTGCACAGCACTGAAACCACCCTAATCAATGTCACAAATGACATCATTTGTGTCTATGATCTTGGTGTATTATCCCTCCTCATCCTTCTCGACCTGTCTTCAGCCTTTGCCAGTGGACCACATCGTCCTCCTCCAAGGCCTCTCTTCCGTTGTCCAGATGAGTGGGACATCCCTTGCTTGGTTTCACTGTTACCTATCTAATCGTAGCCTAAGAATCTGCAGCAATGGCTTCACTTACTACCCCCATACCATTAATTTTGGAGTCCACTAACGGTCTATCCTCAGCCCCCTCCTGTTTTTCATCTACATATTGCCCTTCAACAACATCATCCGAAGACAAGATTCCAGATTCTACATGTTTGCTTATGACACCCAGCTCCACCTCACCACCACCTCTCCTGACCCTTCCACTGCCTTTATGTTGTCAGTCTGCTTGCATGACTTCCAGTCCTGGATGAGCGGCAGTTTCCTTCAGTTGAACATTGTGAAGCCATTGGGGCCGATTTTTGGATGGCTGAGCGGATGCGTTGGGGGCAGGGAGGCTCCGAAAATGGCGGAATCCCGGAGCGGGTTCGGAGCCCGGCTCCAACCCGCTCACTTCCCGGTTCCCCAATGGTGCATTCGGGTGCGCGTGCAGCTCCCGCATGCGGGACTCCCACCAGCAATTAAAGCCGGCGGGATGATAATTTAGATACTTATTTAGGTAGTTGAGCTACTTGACAGACCTCATTGACTGGAGATTTTGGCAGGGGTGCAATTTTGAAGGATCGTCAGCATGTTTCCTGTGCTGTGGGAAACACTCCCTGTTGGAGCAGACGTGTTTCAGCCAACAGCCAGTGGGAGATGCAAAGGATTATTTGACAGTTGGGGGAATACCTCATTTATTGCAGCAGGGCACTCTGTCACTTCAGACAAAGTTTTGACTGCAACACCTTTGTCTTTCCACTCAAAATTATTAACTTATACCCTAAACTCTGTTGTACAAACACATTTACCTACTTTGCGGACCCCCTCAAACTCACACCGTCAGGATGGGGTGGGGGGGGGGGCGGGCACCATGCCTGCATTCATCACTTCATCCGAGGAAGAGCAACATCACCAGCCTTGCCAGGCACGCCGTCCACCTCCGCCACGTGGAGCTCCACAACACAGTGCTGCGCCACAGGCACCTGCACAAGAGCACAGAGGGCAACAACAGAGAGAGCGCCATCGCAGGAGGCACTACCCTCGCCACAGGGTCTACAGACCGAGGGTCAGCTTCCTGGACCTCTCTGAGGAGCAGTGCGTATGGAGGCTCAGAGTCAGTCGCCAGATAGTCGCAGACATCTGCAGCCTCCTTCATGCCAAGCTGCTCCCGGCTGGCCCGAGCAGCATCTTCTTACCTGTCGCTGTCAAAGTCACCACTGCCCTCAACTTCTTCGCATCCAGATCATTCCAGGGTGCCACCGGGGACATCGCCAGGTCTCTCAGTCGTCTGCACGCAAGTGCATAAGGCAGGGCCTCGCACTATATCAACTTCCCCATGGATGACCTTAGCCAGACAAAGAGGGCAGTGGGATTCCATGCTGTGGCTGGCTTCCCACGGGTGCAGGGTGTAATCGATTGCACCCATATAGCAACACGAGCACCTCCACACGAGCCAGGACTGTTCATAAACAGGAAGGGCTATCATTCCATCAACTCATCTCAGCTCATCTGTGACCACCGCAACAGATTCCTTCACGTGTGCGCCAGATACCCTGGAAGCTGCCACGATTCCTTCATCCTCCGGGAGTCCAACATCCCGCCCCTCTTCCACACACTGAATACCCGCAAGGGCTGGCTCCTCAGGGACAAGGGATACCCCCTGCACACGTGGCTCATGACACCTCTGAGGAACCCCACCACCGAGCAACAGTGTCGATATAACAACAGCCACATCGCTACCAGGTGTACAATTAAGCATGCTATAGGGCTGCTCAAGATGCGCTTCAGGTGCCTTGATCATTCTGGGGGAGTGGCACAACAGAGAGGGGTGCAGATGGAGGAAGCTCCATCCACATCTGCCACCCATATTGAGGAGGAGGAGGACAAGAAGGAGGAGGAGCAACCCATGGGCAGAACAGAGGCTCACCTGGCTGCTCATGAGGCCAGGGAATCACTTATATGTGAACGGTTCTCCAAACATCAGACAGTGTGAAGAGTCCAGTCCTCACCACCTGGACAGAGGAGCGGCCAGACCAGCCCCCTCCCCCGCCCCATGCACAAAATAGTCATGCAACTACACATACACCCACTGTAGAGTGACCCAATGGGTGGCATCAAGTGTGGGTGTTCACGGTGAACCTCATGAAAGGGACTTATTGCACAAGCCAGTCAAGAATGGCCAAGACGTGGCAATAGTGGTGACAATAATAATATTTAATGTGCCATTAATAAAAATCAAATATAAATAAAAAACATGACAAACCGTCAAACACCCTTGTGCATCCCCTTTGTGTTCACAAAACCTTTGCCTTACGCTTCCGACTACTCCTACATGGTGCTTCCCCTGTTGGTGCAGCAAAGGTAGTGGCAGGTTGCTCTTGTTCATGCCCTGACCGATTAGATGCTTTGGGCCGACGCCCTCTGGGTTTTGGTGCCAGTGAGGGCCTCTCCACAGACTGCTCCACCTGCACCTGTGCAGGGGCAGACTCGACCACCTGAAGAAGAGGCAGCATTGTGGGTACTGGGTTGAGAGGGGGGCAACGGGTGAGACGTGGGGGCACTTTGAGTGGCGTCCCCACTTCCATGTCCCCTTTCGCCATCATCCCTCTTCTGGGTCAGGCCCACATCACTCCTACCACCCGACTGGACGACAGTTTGGAGGACATGTGTGAAGCCTTATGAGGCCAGTGCTAGTGTATCTGCTTGCCTGTTTAAGGCGGCAGAAAGTTGCTCACCCTGAGTCCGAAGGGCCATCGTCAGGGCCTTAATGGACTCATTGGTGAGCCGTACTTAAAGCTCAATGGAAGTTAGCCTTCCCTCCATTGCAGACATTCCCGTACATACCCGTGACACTATCTCAGAGATGCCCTGTGGCAGTATCTCGGAGATCCTCTCCTGTACCTGTGCCATCATTCCACTCATGCAGGAGTTGGACTCCTCCATCCTCTGCGCGATTGTGGAGAGTGCGCGTGGCACCTGTTCCAGCACCTCGCAAATGTGCTGCTGCCTCTCGATCATTCTCCTTTTCATGGATGGCCCCCAGGGTCAGCATCTGTGGCCAGCTGAGCAGAGCCTGGAGAAGAGTGCTCCCACCGACGTGGACTCTCCACGGCTGCCCCTGCCACCAGTGTCTGCTCGTGCTCACATGTGTGTGGTGACTCAACATGTGCAATCCCAACTAACTGAGGACGGGGACCCACCAAGGTGTGTGTATCTGCGCTGGTGGATGGCTCGCTCAGATGTGACGGTGCCTCCTCAGAGGCCGGCAGGTCCTCTGAGGAATCGCCCTCCGCAGACACAGCTGTCACTGAAGGCCCTGTAAGAGAACAGAAGGCAATATTAAGCATGATGACAGATGTTGAGGTGCTGAAGATGGCAAGGCATGTTAACATCATTTGCTATTGTGTGTGCTGAATGTTAAAGTTCTGTCACCAGCCGTTTGTCAGGTGGCAGACTCGGCATCCCCGACGGACAGGCACTCGAGGGTGCGGCTCACTTCAAGAGCCTCCTGCTCCGCGTCCGTGAGGATGACCTGATGTTGCGGCCCCCCTCCAGTCTTCACCCTCTCCCGTGCATTCTGGGCTCTCTTCTTCTATAAGGGGAAAAAGTGGCGTGAGTGAGGGATGGTGACGTGGCCAACCGCTGAATGCATTGGTTTGGGTGAGGCTGACCGTGAAAGAGATGCATCAGAGGGTGGGTATGAGACAGAGCCATGACATTGTATGAGGATTGGGTTGAGTGGTAGTGGTGGGATGAGTACTCGGGAGGTGAGTAAGTGCAGGTAAGTTGAGGATGAGCTTTGAGTGGGTGTGAAGAGTGATGTGATAGAGTAGTGTTGTCAGCTCAGAAGGAGTTGTGGGGTTGGGGTGGTGATGTGGAAGATGGAGTGTAGGAGAATGAGTAAGTGTACTCACTTTGACTGACCTAGTTAGGTCATTGAAGTGCTCCCTGCACTGTATCCAGGTATGGGAGACGTTGCTGCTGCTGCTGACCTCCTCTGCCACCTCAAGCCACGCCTTCTTGATGGCAGAGGCAGGCCATTTCCTTCCGTCTGCCGGGTAGAAGATCTCCCTCCTCCTCCTCAACCCATCCAGTAGGACCTGGAATGAGGCATCGTTAAACCTGGGGGCAACCTTTCCCCTGGGATGCTCCATGGTGCTATGTGGTTGTTTGCTGCAAGATCAGTCATTGGAGGAGTGCCCCTTTAAACAGGGCTCTTCCAGCTGACAGCCTGTGGTGCGGGTGCGCAGTCTGCCCACTGCACAGTTTTCCGACGGGAAACCGGAAGCCATGTTAAGTGGCTTCAATTTACCCGCGATCACATGGGGAACGGACGGATTTCCCTGGGGGTTTACCCACATGCCCAGTCATCACCCCCCCACCGCTGCCATCCCGACTCCCTGGTAATATCGGGGTCATTGTCTTTGGCTTCCACCACTAACTCTGTTCTCTCACCAACTATTCCATTTCCCTCCCTGGCCACTGTCTCAGGCTGAACCAAACTGTTCACAACCTCAGTGTCCTATTTGACCCCAAGCTGAGCTAACGACCCCACATACTCTCTTCACACTTACTACTACTACTTCCACCTCTGTAACATTGCCTGTCTCAGCCCATCTGCTTCTCAAACCCTCATCCCTGCTTTTATAAACAAATTTACAGTTTTCCCACATCTAATGGACAAAAGAAATCTTACCCCATGTTGAGAATTAATTTTTTAAATCTGTCCCACAGTTTTTATTCTAACTCCCTTACCCTACCAAACCACTTTTCATCTCAGGAATACAAGATATTTTGATCAAACATCTGTAATTTCCCTTTAGATTGAATGTCTATTTTGTGGTTTCAAGTGTTGTGGATGTTTTTGTACCTTTATACCTGTCTAAGGAATGTAGAACTTTGTTGGTGTAAGTACCACAATTAAACCGAACAATGTGGCATTCAGACCAGACAATGAATGAACAGGTGCACATTTATCATAGGTTTTAGCACACTGGAGACCATTTTGGCACAACGCAAAGCCAACTGTTAAAATAGAGGCTAGAGAGCCAAAATGCAGTTGAATACTTACCTTTGAGTTAATGATTACCACTAGATTGTGGCTGTGTGTACTTATTGTTTACTTGGATTAATAGATAGTGTGTTTTGTGTGTTCTGGTTGGCTGGCCAACAGGCAGCAGGTGCCAGGCTTTAGTATGGTTTTATGTTCTAAGACGCTGCTTCAATTTGAAATCCTTACTTCCGCATGTCCTCGATTTACTAACAGCTATAGTTCAGTCTCCAGTAGGTTCTATTCTACAATGGGGAAAAAGCCGATTAAAGTACTTGGCTTTCGCCTTGTGCTTTGATCAGCTCTGTGCCCTGTGTTCCAACAGAGAACTTGCTGGAGAGCACACTACAACTTCATTAATATTCCTACATTTCTGTTCTGCTTACCGTCTGTGAGGTTCTGACATTATAAACACCAACTCTTAGCACAACAGCGAAGGGTTTAAGAGGCTGAATAGCACCATACATCTGTTGTGTGTCTTACTACCATTCTCAGAAAACTGGCAAAATCTATGCTTTAGATCTATCTTTAGTACATCAGGTCAACAATCTGGTTTCAATTTTCTCCACTCCACTCCTGTACGTTCTTTACCTCTCCTCCTTTAAGACACTCCTTAAAACCTACATCTATGACCAAGAGGAGAAAAGAGCGAGACCCGGTCAAGTTAGACTGCCAGGTCTCATTTTAATATTTGTCATCTACCTCCCGCCTAAAGCCAGCAGGAGTAATGTTGAGGCTAGCGGGAGCAGGAATTAGGGCAAGAGCAGGAGATCAAATGGAACGGTCCCTGACATAAGGTAAGTGCTGGGTTTCCCAAAAAAAATCAGTGTGAGAAGCAAGAGGGAAGGCAAGGGCAGGGGTAGCAGAGGGCCAAGGATTTCTTCAGGGGCCCGGAGCACCTGGCCCCCAAGAAATCCTCCTGAAGATTAAAAGATAAAACTTACCTTCATCCCTTCTGGCTATTCTTTTGGATAGGCATCCCACAGGTTATAGTTAAAATAGCAGGGCTGCGACTTTTACATTTCAGTCAAGCCCACACCTGCCTGTAGCAGGAGCCTTGATCGACTTGAAAGTCGGAGAAGAGAAAATGACACTGGCTGGGAACGGACCGTCCTTGGGCCAGTGAGTCAACTCTCCTAATTTCAACCTGTCCCATGCACTGCTCCCGCCAAGACGGGAGGGGGAGTTCATGTGATATAATCCGATACTTTATCATACTGTTTTGATTGGCACTACATCAGAAGGTGTAACAGGATCATTAGCAACGGGATCATTGGGGGAGCCAAATAGTTTATATATCATTATCATTGTCATATACAGCTGTGCAGGAATTACAGCACAGAAAGAGAACATTCAGCCCACTAGGCCTGTGCTGGTTCTAGCCCATCAACTGGAGCTATTCTAGTCCCATTTCCTTGTCCTTTCCTGTATCATTGTATATTCTTCCTTTTCAATTTCTTGTCCAATTCCATTTTAAATGATATTATAATCTCTGACTCAATAGCATCCTGCGGCAAAGCATTCCATGTTCTTATAATCTTCTGTGTGAAAATTTCTCTTCTAACTTCCCCTTCATTCTTCTAGCGATAATTCTGATTCTATGCCCCCTTGTTACCAAGTTGCCAACCAGTAGAAATAGGTCTTCACTATTCACTTCTCAAAACCTTTCATAGTTTTGAAAACCTGTATTAGATTCCCCTTTAACCTTCTCTCTTCCAGCTTTCATTTATAACTATAGCTCTCATTCCTCGTATCATTCTAGTGAATACTCCAGTCAGCTATTACTCAGTTGTATATTTTGAGCTATATAACCGTTGAAAACTGATGTAAAATAGCAAGTGAAAGTTAATTTTATTTTAGAATTTTTATATCAAAATTACCTTAAATTTTTGTTTATTAATTGTATATCCACTTTGTATGAATGCTTGGACAGTTCTGCTTTGTAAGCAGGCCATGAATATTAATCAGGGAATTAGAATAACAATAATACCCATAAATATGTCTATTGACTGTTCCTGTTCCATGTCTATGATTATGTTGCAGCCATGATAGCACAGGCCATGCAGGATTAATCCCAGTTATACGTTTACTCAGATGTAGGTGCATCCATGTAAGTGATAATGAGATTAGTATTGGTGTTACTCTGGGAGATAAAAAGGACAACATTCATTCCATCAGTTTTTGACAAGGCTACACTTTTATATGCCTTTTAATGCTGACAAGTTACTTTGCATCACTTCTAAACTTTGCTGGATATGGAATACAAAACAGACAATAACGAGAAAGACTTCCTCAAATATGCAAATTTATTGTAACAACCATGATTTTGCTAACAGACTCATTGTATGAATCCATGCTCCTGCAAATAACATGTAAGCAAAACATATAATTCCATCAAAGGGAACAAAAACTGCTTTAAAGCTACGCTTTTAACTGATAAACAGGCAGAGAGAATAGTTGGGCAACGTAAGCAGGAGATAAAAACAACTGAATGAAGCATCCTCAAAAAAGTGAAGTGAGAAGGAAGTGGAAGCGCTTCTAAAATGGTAAATAATATTCCAAAATTAGCAATTTTTGAAGGGCCTTTGGATTGAGATACAAACGGGCCCAGGCTATGGTTCTGATCATTGGCCAGTACCTAGGATTGATGTTGGGACCACTGTTGTTCACAATTTACATTAACAATTTGGATTCGGGAATCGGAAGAACAATTTCAAAATTTGCGGAAGACACCAAATTGGGGGGTGTCGTTAATACAAAGGAAGAATGCGTCAAAATGCAAGAGGACATTAATAAACTCACAGAATGGGCGTGTAATTCGCTGACCACCCAACTTCCCTTCCTGGCCCCCATGTTATCTGATATTATTAATGGTTCCCTCTCCTCAGGTACTGTCCCCCTCCCCTTCAAATCTGCCGTCATTACCCCCTCCTCAAAAAACCCACCCTTGACCCCTCTGTCCTTGCAAACTACCACCACATCTCCAACCTTCCTTTCCTCTCCAGAGTCCTTGAACGTGTTGTTGCCTCCCAAATCCGTGCCCATCTTTCTCGCAACTCCATATTTGAATCCCTCTAATCAGATTTCCACCCTTGCCACTGTACTGAAACGGCCCTTTATCACAGTCACAAATGACATCCTGTGACTGTGACCCTAGTAAACTATACCCCCTCATCCTTCTTGACCTATCTGCAGCCTTTGACATGGTTGACCACACCATCCTCCTCCAACGCCTCTGCTCTGTTGTCCAGCTGGGTGGGACTGCGCTCACCTGGTTCCATTCTTATCTATCCAGTCATAGCCAAAGAATCACCTGCAATGGCTTCTCTTCCTGCTCCCCACCGTTACCTCTGGAGTCCCCCAGGGATCTATCCTTGGCCCCCTCCTAT
Organism: Heptranchias perlo; assembly: GCF_035084215.1. Lineage (NCBI taxonomy): Eukaryota > Metazoa > Chordata > Chondrichthyes > Hexanchiformes > Hexanchidae > Heptranchias > Heptranchias perlo. The sequence continues at coordinate 43,892,838 of NC_090329.1, read as the reverse complement.
TTCTCATCTACATGCTGCTCCTTGGCGACATCATCCGAAAACATGTTAGATTCCATATGTATGCTGACAACACCCAGCTCTACCTCACCACCAGCTCTCTCAACCCTTCCATTGTCTCTCATTTGTCACATTGCTTGTCCGACTGGATAAGTGAAAATTTCCTCCAACTAAATATTGGGAAAACCGAAGCCATTGCCTTTGGTCCCCGCCGCAAATTCCATTCCCTAGCCACTGACTCCATCCCTCTCCCTGGCCACTGTCTGACGCTGAACCAGACCATTTGCAAACTTGGTGTCCTATTTGATCCTGAGTTGAGGTTCCGACCACATTTCCAATCCATCATTAAGACCTCCTACTTCCATCTCCGGAACATTGCCCATCTCTGCCCCGCCTCGGCTCATCTGCTGCTGAAACCATCATCCATGCCCTAGTTACCTCTAGACTTGACTATTCCAATGGCCTCCTGGCTGGCGTCCCATCTTCCACTCTCCATAAACTTGAGCGCATCCAAAACTCTGCTGCACATATCCTAACTCGCACCAAGTCCCATTCACCCATCACCCCGTGCTCGCTGATCTACATTGGCTCCCAGTTGTTTTCTAATCTCTTCCTGGTCTTGCCCCTCCCTATCTCGATAATCTCCTCCAGCCCTACAGCCTTCCGAGATCTCTGCGCTCCTCCAATTCTTGTCTCTCGCGCATCCCTGATATTAATCGCTCCACCATTGGCAGTTGTGCCTTCAGTTGCCTAGGCCCTAAGTTCTGGAATTCCCTCCCTAAACCTCTCTGCTTCCCTACCTGTCTCTCCTCCTTTAAGACGCTCCTTAAAACCTACCTCTTTGACCAAGCTTTTGGACACCTGTCCTAATATCTCGTTATGTCTCTCGGTGTTAAATTTTGTTTGATAACGTTCCTGTGAAGTGCCTTGGGATGTTTTACTACGCTAAAGGTGCTATGTAAATGCAAACTCTTCTTCTTCTTCTTTTAATTGGCAAATGAATTTCAATATAGATAAGTGTGAGGTAGGAAGAATAAGGAAGCCACATACTACTTGGATAATAAGAGTCTAAATGCAATAGAGGACCAATGGGATCTAGGGGTACAGATATACAAATCATTAAAAGTAGCGACGCAGTTTAATAAGGCCATAAAAAAGGCAAATCAAACACAGATGTTCATTTCTAAAGGGGTAGAATTGAAAAGCAGAAAGTTATGTTAAACTTTATATAGAACCTTGGTTAGACCACACTTGGAGTACTGTGCACAGTTCTGGTTTCCATATTATAGAAAGGATATAGAAGCATTGGAGAGGGTGCAAAAAAGATTCACAAGGATGATACCAGAACTGAGAAGATATACTTATCAGGAAAGGCTGATAGACCTGATATCCTCAGGACGTGAAAGAGGTCTTTAAGATAATGAAAGGTTTTGATAGGGTAGATGTTGGGAAAATGTTTCCGCTTGTAAGAGAATAAAAAACTGGAGTCATAAATATAAAATAGTCACTCATAAATCCAATAGGGAATTCAGGAGAAACTTCTTTACCCAAAGAGTGGTAAGAATGTGGAACACGCTACCACAAGGAATAGTTAAGGCAAATAACATAGATGCATTTAAGGGGAAGCTAGATAAGCACATGAGGGAGAAAGGAATAGAAGGGTATGCTGATAGGGTTAGATGAAGTAGGTGAGGGAGGAGGCTCGCGTGGAGCATAAATGCCGGCATAGTCAGTTGGGTCGAATGGTCTGTTTCTGTGCTGTAATTTCGATGTAACTCGATGGTTTGCAGTGCAAAGAAAAAAAGGATTTGCATTTATGTAGCAGATTTTATGTCCTCAAAGTGCTTCACAGACAATGAGAGACAGTTGAAGAATAATCACTGTTGTAATGTAGGGAAATTACGGCAGTCAATTTGTATGCAGCTAGCTCCCACAAATAGCAATGAGATAAATGGCCAAATAATCGGTTTGTGATATTGAATGAAGGATAATTGTTAGCCAGGAAACCAGAGGAACTCCCCTGCTCTTATTTGAGTGCCATGGGATCTTTTATGTCCACCTAGAAGTTGGAAAGCCCTTGTCTAATCTTGTTTGGGCGAAGATACCGCTTAAGGATCTAAGTTTTGGTTTGTGGGATTCATGTAGATTCCTCAGAAGCTGTATAGTGCCGAATGCAAAAGGATCTTCAAGCTTGTAGGTAAATCTTTAGACAGCCTTGTTCATTACTTCTCATGGCTGACTGGAATATGTCAGGCCTGAAGCTTCAAAGACGGTTAAGATCTTTAAAGCAGCAGTGCTCGTTACTTCTTTTCTGGAGTTCACCAATCGTGCCATCGATATGGCATCGAGAGAGGAACAGCAATCGACTAAGTAATTGTTAATAGGTTAACTTATCCTTTGCTTTCTAGAAAATTGCATTGTTCAATGTTACTGGGAAATCTTGCAGCACTGCCCGATTCCTTTCTTCGTCAGGAGGGTACCCCTTAGCTGTCTTGAGTAGGATACTGGCCCCAAAACAGAGAATGACTGCCAAGTCAGAGATGCTGACTGCGTTTGCGATATTAGTGATCGCACCAAGGCGCTCTGCCACAAATAGGATATTGCTGCCTACAAAGCCTGGGACAGAGTCTGTAATGACTGCCAATAGAGCGGTCTCGGCAGCAGATAATGTGGCCAATGATTTCCTAGCCTCAGTAGCTGAAGTCATAAACAAACTGAAGCTCGAGAGTCTGCTGGTCCTTCATCAACTAAGCAGTGACCCTTTGAGGTTACTACAAAAAGATAGAGTGCTGCTAGGCAAAAGCAGAGGCTTTTAAAATGGTATTTGAAACCTTATCATAGCAATCAAGAGCTGCTGCAAATGTGGATAATGATGCAGCATGTTGTGAGATCAGAAGGGTTATTACCAAGGTGTAACAGGATTAATGGGTTGTAACTATCCGCAAGTGTGTACAATTACTTAAAAATGATCCAAAATTATTTTTTCCACTGGCTGAAGTCTGTTATTGATCATAGTCATGAGGGCCAAAGACTAGTGCCAATGACTAGCAAGTCTGTCGCTTTCTAGCAGACCCCCAAGGGTATCTCGAGGTCTAGTAAGAACATTATACTGAGTTATCATTTGGCCCAAGAGGCTGTAGTAATGACCTAGCTGCAGGGAGAGTGGATAAGCCAGTGGCATTTGCTGCACAAGCTGAAGGCCTTAATGAACCAGTTTAATGAAAGAAAGTGGACTTCACATTGTTCCACCCAACTAACGATATGGTGGCTGGTGTGGATGGTTTTCATGCAAAATTCCTAAAAACTGCTCTTGGCAAGTGAGGTGCAATGGTCTTAAGAACACTCTGGAACTACCCTTTGAGCATGCATTACCCCCTGTGTTTCAGAACGCAGTTATGGTTTCTGTCAACAAGAAGGGGGATCCTGGTGAACTTGAAAATTACCTTGGAATTTCACTGCTGTTAGTGGCAACAAAAGTGGTTCTTTAGGTTGCCCAAACAACAACAACAACAACTTGCATTTATATAGCGCCTTTAATGTAGTAAAACATTCCAAGGCGCTTCAGAGGAACGTAAACAAACAAAATTTGACAGCAAGCCACATAAGGAAATATTAGGACAGGAGACCAAAAGCTTGGCCAAAGAGGTAAGTTTTAAGGAGCGTCTTAAAGGAGGAGAGAGAGGTAGAGAGGCTGAGAGGTTTAGGGAAAGAATTCCAGAGCTTAGGGCTGAGACGGGTAAAGGCACGACCACCAATGATGGGGTGAAGGATGTGCAGGATGCACAAGAGGCCAGAGTTGGAGTAACAAAGTTCTTGGAGGGTTGTACGGCTGGAAAAGAAATACAGAGAAAGGGAGGGGTGTGGCCATGGAGGGATTTGAACATGAGGACAGCAAGGTTCCACAAACAGCAATGAGATAAATGACAATATAATCTGGTTTTTGGAGGTGCTGATTGAGGGATGAATGTTGGCTAGGACACTGGGAGAACTCCCCTGCTCTTCTTCGAATAGTGCCATGGGATCTTTTTGTTCACCTGAACAGGCAGATGGGGCCTTAGTTTAATGTCATAAATGGTGTAGAAAAGGTAAATCCTTTTAATATAAGGTAAATATTACTTCAAATTAAACTGTGACAATAAGACAAGGGGCACAGGTTCACATTTAGGGCTGGTGTCAGGAAATTCTTCAAACAAAGACTCATCAACACATGGAATGGACTTCTTTGTAAGATACCGGAGACAAAATCCTGATTATTATTTAAGAAACTACTGAATGCTGTGACTGTAAGCTTTTTCTGGATGGAGCTCAAATAGACTGACTGATCTTCCCCATCTGTATCTATCTTACGATATTAGGATTCAGATAACTTTTTAAGCCTCTCAATGGGTTTAAAACAGATTCAGTTCCAGCTTTTATTCTCCTTAGCTTGTGGAAAACTTGCCGTTTATTGAATAACAGTTTAGAAGTCTCCCAGTTCCTTCATTTATTGAAGATGCTTTGTTCAGTGGTCTTTTCCTACTGCTGATTTTGTTCAGCGGACCCAAGAATCATTCACCGCCTCACTAATGGTTTAAAGCATAGCTAAACCACAAAGGTGCATTTTTTCTCCCATTTGTAAGTCTCTTGCAAGTGTACAAAGGTAATAGCTCAGGTGATGTATGTAAGACAATTTAAATTTGCTTCTGTGAACCTGTATAAAATATAGCTTTATGAAATTACCCAATAGGATAATACCAGATCATATAAGATACAGCTGAAATTCTAAATAATAAACAATCTACATTGTGTGGTGTGCAACCATACATCAGCAGTGTATGAGGCAGTAAGTGGTGCCTGTGATGATCAAAACTCAGGGCTACAGCATAAATGAACAATGGTTAGAAACAATATCACAAGTGTACAGTATATTTCTTTTTCTTGGAGTATTTAGACTAAAGCTTCAGTAAAAGCATTCAGCTTACTGATTATTGTTAACCCTTTTTAAGAACTGAAATTACTTGAATTCTCAAAATCCATAAAGAATCAATAAATCTGCAATGTTATCTTAAAAAGGAGCACCAAATGTTTCTTTTCAAAGGTGTGCTGTGACTGATACATTAACTCTGATTTATGAAACAGGTTTAGTAAATGCTGCTAATACACGATCATTGTACTCAAAGAGTTAATCAGGAAAGTTTACATATAGGTTCTGAGAAACCTAATTTAAAAGGGCCCACTGGTAGTGATTCTTTATTGCTATTTTAAAGAAGATTATTTAAATCCACTCTTCAAGCAAAAGAATAAGCTGCACATATGTTTGTACGATCTGTATTCTATATATGAAAGAATGTAAATAAAAAGATTTTCACACAAAATGTAAAAAAAACTTATAATCCATATAGTGGTGAATTTGCTCAGAATCCTTAGCAGTGCCTGAGGGATGACTGTTCTCCGAGGCTTCAGACTGTGCCGGATGACCCTCCAGAAACAGTCAAGACTGGGCTGGGGCAAGCCACAGAAGGAGCCATGTGGCCGATGTTGGTAAACATTATCCTCGTGCTCCTTTTACTAACATGGTCTGGCATGGCACCAACTACAGCAGAGTGTGATTATCTTGCAGATCACGTGTATTGAACACAAACAGACAGGCGACTGAGGGAACTGAGCCAATTCCAGTCCTTCAACAGCAGCTGCCATTACCAAGGTGACGGAGACTAACAATGTGCTAGCAAAATGCAGCGAGAGCAGCCCATTGTTTCACCAACCCTTAGGTTATGTGTTTTTATCTTTAAACATATATATATATACACTCATTTCTTGTCACACTTCCAAGGCTTTATTTACAATGTTAAAAATAAAATCCACGTAATAATCCAGGACCTTTGTTTCAAACAAGAAAAGGAAAAATGTTCTTTTGTATTTTCTTTTGATAAACATCATTGTATTGTTTTGTTGGAAGATCTAGATAAGGCTGCTAAATTTAACCCATCTGCAGTTGTATGTCTTAATCCAACTAAAACATAGAATGGGATCCATCAGCAACATCAGCGATTTAAAAGCTTGACAACTAATTAGTTATACCGTGGATATTTTACCGATATCTGGCACAAAGTAAGGTGATCCAAAAAATTTAGAAAAGCAGAAGAAATAATAGACCACCGTCAATTCTAATTTTTTTAAAAAATTAAAGGGGCCTGGTTATTTGGCAATTTAAAAAAAAATTCAGCAAGAGACAAGCCATGCATCAATTTCATCATGAAGATGTCATGTGGAAACGATATGTTGTGATGCATCATGTCATGTGTTTCCAAACAAATAAATAAAAGGTTTGCCAAACATTTTTCATTAAGTTGTTACCTCTTTAAAGATGCAGTGACCTGCAGTCATCAGATAATTAAACACCTGTCACGTATAGGTAGGAGCTAAAAGTATTTACAGCACCAAAGGATGCAGTGTTTAACAGTGTTCGTGCCAGTCAGATCTTGGCAGTATTAATGTAAATGAGACAGCATCCAACAGGTCACCTTACATTGGTTCTGCTTTGAACTGGTGACAGGCGGAGAGCCCATCTTTTTCTACTTCTTTAAACTTCGGTAGTACAGGAAGCTACTATTTCTGCTAATTAAAAAGAATTGGCTGTCCCATCAACTCTTTTCAGTGAATGGGAAACACACCAGCAATAGGAGACTAGTAAATCCCTAGTAAATCCGACTGCATGTTTATCAGTGAACAGATGTGGAGTTCAGTACCCACCTATTCTGTAGTGTCGTGCATGGGCAGCAGAGCTGCCAACTCCCTTGCTTGCGTTGGTGCTCAGATGTTGCCAACAATGCACAGGCATTGATGGTGAGCAGCAGTGTATCTTTTTCATGGGAATGCGACCAGGAACGGAATGGTGAGACAGGGTGTTTAGGTAGTGAAGGATCACCTCAACCCATAAAACACTTTTCCCTTGAAATTACAGAAAATATTAGCATTGAGCATTTGTATGCTACTATTCACACAGCATAATTTCAAAGCCTTTATGTTTTATTATTTTATGTCAGGGACAGCAGGACCCAAGATAAATCCCCCTTTTCTTTGCCCATTTCAGGGAATGGCACTGGTGGGTTTCTGGCTGCTGTTTTAGGATAAAGGCCTCCAGACCCAATGCAAACCCCTTACCTCTGCAAAAGAAAGTACTTACCTTCCATTTGACTTGAACATGCGGTACGCAGGCCCCACTCAAATCCCCTGATCTGAGGGGTCTGGGTGCAAGGATAAGGAACCAGGCTTATCAGCAGGCCAACAGATGTTGGTATCCCAGAATCCAAACTAAAACAACACCAGCATAAAAGTAGCTTAAGAACAACAACTGCTTGGTGGGACCTTGTTGTTTCTTGCCTCAGCATAAACAAAAAAAAGTTCTTTAAATTGTAGAACAGAGATCATTTGTGTCCTTTAGCAACTTTCTGTCTCTGAACCATCTGCTGTTAAGGTACTTTAAACTCAGTTAACAGCATACTTCCTGTAACACCATTTGTCTTACCATCTGCTGTTAAGAGAGCCCTTAAAATTAAGTTAACATGGAACAAGGAAGTTGTCCCAGGAGGTGCCATTTCTGTTTTGCGTGTCATAATAGCTCAGACGGACAAAATTGTCTCCTCAAACTCTTTGCTGTCAGTGACTCCATAAGGTCAGTGATTAAACCTAGTAGTACCAGGATGTTTGGATATCAACATCTTGTAGTAAAATTAACCTTAAGCTGTCAGATCAGTTATAAATCTGCTGCACATGCGCACTGGATGAATGGACAATGATGAGTAGGAATCGTGGCCCATTTTTCCTTTTCTAGAACAGCAGCACTGAGCCTAATTATAGCACTCCGACATACCGACTGAGACATCAACTCAGTACAGGGGGATGTACTGGGATGAAACTTGGGACTTCTCGATCTATACTATTCACCTCTGTTTATATGTGAATTTTAGTGGCACAGCCTCAAGTTGATGGCACTATAAAAGCGGAGCTCATTGTCTCACTTAAGTGGTAGCTCATCATCAGAAGGGAAGCTGAATTGAATGCTTGAAGTTGATTTGGAAGAAATTTTCCTCACTGGCAGACAGAGCATATTTGAGAAGCAGATATTTTGGCTCAGTGCCCAGATGGCTGAGGTGATATTTTTTTCTCATGCTCTTTACTCAGGTCATTTCACTGTGACATAGTTCTATAGTATTTGGTCATGAGGGAGGCAATAGTCAATATTATACTCAGTTTTGTAGCCAATTCTGTAATCTCTATGTTGTATCTCAATAGCATACAGGAAGAAAAAGTATCAACATAACTGCTCCAATGTGATTCCAGTTAAAGATTTCCAGTTACAAGTCCTCTCAATAGACTCATTGTGTAACATTGCTGTTACACTGCGCTCATCGGCAAATGTCTTAGGTGCTGCTGACTAGCATGTTTTTGGTCAACTTTTCGTTCAGTATAGAGCTCTTTTGCATCCTAATTATTTGTTTCCCTCCCACCTTTTCTTCCTTCATTAAGGTTGGTATCTCATACTGGGGTTCAAGCCCTCCATTATCTTTTTCAAGCAGCCATTTTTTATGCAAGTGTCACGTCTATTTGATTTTGGGAGGCATCACAGCCAAATCCAATCCTGTCCTTGCCTATGAAAAGTGCTATATAAATTCAAGTCTTTCTTTCTTTCTTTCTTTCTAAAATGCATATACGTGTGCTATCCACAGTGGTCAGGAGCAGGAAGCCAGACAGATGTTTCACCAATTGTAGTACCCTACTGCTACTCAGCTAACTCAACAATGACCAGGAATCAAACCTTGTGGTCTGTATAGCTCTTTAAATGTTAATATCATGTAATAACTGTAATGCTAGAGGACAAATCACAAAGCTTAGGTGAAACAAAGCGTCTAACCACATTATGGCAGTTGTGCTCAATATTAATCTAAGGCAGCCTAATGAGTGCTGTAGAAATCTGGATGACAATTTCCTCCTCCTGCTAATTCTAATTTTCTGTTGTGTTGTGCATGTGTCTGCTTTTCAGGAAGTACAGGATGGTTAGAGTGAACTTTAGCATCTGTCCCTTCAAAACTTGCGCAATCATTGGAATATAGTAAAGTAGGAAATGCAGCATCTTCAACTTCCCTAAAATAATTGTGTGGTTAAACAGAACCACACTTTCACTATAGACATAAGCAATAGATTATTGTGAGGTTTTAAGAGCAGCCATTTAGTACCCTTTCCCTCAATCCATTCATGCAAATGTAACAAAACAGCCATTATCTATTATACACACTCATGATCAATAGCAACTTAAAAAAAATTGGTCTATGCAGCCATAACTCCGCCAATGGTCAGTTGACTGATAATAAGTTTTCACACATATTAGCTTGAACAAGTGTCTTGTGTGTATGGTGCAATGAGCACAAGATGCCGCACAGCACGAGTTTTCCCCCCCAAATGCTAGCAAGTAACTTTTGGCCTAATTCTAAGCCCTTTTAAATACCCTGGCCAAAATAAGATGGAGAAATTAGATTTGTTCACACCTATGACACTGCAGATTCATATCTGATGGATTTTTAAAAAAACTTTGTTTCATAAAACGCACTCTTCCTGACAGACTCTCATTCTGCCAAGCAAGTAAAATTCTCGAGCACATGCAGCATTTAAAAATTAGGTTGTGGCAGACACTCTGCATCCTCCTCTTAATTACATTGTCAGTCACTCTACCAATTTAGAGCAGATGCCAATGTCATTGTCAAATCCAGCAAGCACCAGAGATGGAGCTTTCACTTCCAGTAATGAAACCGCTCACAAAACCTAAGTAAATACAAGTGCTTCGACACAAGACTTATTTTTGGATGACTAGCAACATTTTACAATTAGCTTCTCAAAACCATCAAATATATTTTGGAGGTACTTCAACTTCAAAAAGCGTAGCTGACATTTAATCATCTTTCGATAGCAGTCCCAAAGCTACAGACACCATGACAAAAAGAGGTAGTTAGTTTCATAGGATTTATTTTCATAAACTTGAGGTATTTCAAAAGTGCTATAAGTTGCAGCACTATATGTACATCATGAAAAACACATAACTCAGCCAATTACCCAGTTCTATGAACCCAACAGCAACACAAACAGAGAGAGGCTAGGTAAAAGGCATATATAGTAATTTCTGTACAAAAGAAATTTTAGTCAAAAAAGTGATAAAGTAATATCTACTCAAACCTTTCACAACTCATTTTCATACGAAAATATAGGTATCAAATTTAGTCATGTATCAGCATCACACTAAGGATACAGGCAGTGTAAGAATTAGTACAGTACATAACAAGGATTAACAAGAAGTCTTTATAGGAAAATTTCATGCTCCTCAAACGTTGAGGTATTATTCTGTATAAAATTCCAGTCCAAAAAACGGCAGCATAGGCTGTGGCTTTTTTGTTTCTTAACCAGACCATCACATGAAAAAGGCGATTGTTAAACTGGTATTTACATAGGTTTTGAAATAGGCAATCGTTAAGCCCTCTCAAAAATGATCTCCATTCACACGCACATGTACCTCTAAGGCTTTAGAAGTATTTTGTCCATGTTTAAATGTGGCTGGATTGAAAACCAGAAAAAAAATTCCGAAACATTCTTGACGTCTAAAATGTGCAAAAGTGGCATTCAACCAGTTGGGGCAGCCTTAGCCTAGCGAGTCCTTATTTCCTCCAGTCTCTTTACCAGCAACTGTTGCTTGGCTTTCAGTTTTTCTTTTTCCGACAACAATTTCTGCTCTTCTGACTGGAGAGCCCGCACATATTCAGTGGCCTTTTTCAGAATGATGACTTTTGCCGCCTTGTCGTTTTTCACAAGTTCTGGTATTTGGTCCCGTAAGGTAAGAAAGCTGGAGCGTAGATCATTCCGCCGCTGGCGCTCCAGAATGTTGTGAGTGCGCCGCCGCTCATTGTCTTCGGAGTCAGATCCGCGGGGGCTCACGCTCTTGGATCTAGGGGGAGCCACCTGCTTGGCGAGGCGCACAGTCTCGCTTTTCACTTTCTTCAGAGGCGGCATTTCATCGCACTCTGTGTAGGGCGACGGTGCGGCATAGTTGTGCTGCTGGTGTATAGGGGCACACCTTTTAAGCAGAGAGGCATTGTGTGTCTTCGACGACCCGCAGCTCGTGTTGTGGGAGCGCACAGTCACAGTAAGGGTGGTCACATGTTTGCTAGACGACGACCGCCGTTTCTCAACTGTCACCACATCAATTTCTTCCTCTTCCTCCTCTTCTTCCTCTTCCTCATCTTCTTCTTCTTCCTCTTCTTCCTCTTCTTCTTCCTCATCATCATCCTCATCCTCTGTAAATATTTGAAAGCAGAAGAAAAAGTCATAATCAGAATAGTTCAGCATTTGAACGTACTGTAGGAAAACGAACACAGGTAATATAATGAAGTGAATCCTTAGAATATATACTGAAGTTCGAGTGCTTAATATGATAAAAATGGCCCAGAAAGGAAACCCCTCTTAATCAAGAATATAGAGCATGTCCATGCAATGAGGACAAGGTAATCAACTATTGGCAGATTTCTAATACCACAATCAAAGTTTCTCTTTCCTATTACTGTTGGTGGTTAATATCTCCTTCTCTGCGCAACTTATGTGCTTGACATTGTGGATTCCATCACACACAGGAAGTGTTTATATGGGCTGTGCTGCATCACTTGGAAAAATACCACAATCGTACACACCTACAAAATCTGGAGCAGTTATCCAATTAGAGTGAAAAATAGGAATTGTTCCAACGTTGAAGGACAAAACGATTTTATTTTTGTGGGGAAAAAACAGCACTGGAATGAAAGGAAAAGGAAGGATATTTATTAATTACACCCATAACAGCACCCTCTTCCCACTGCTGTAGTACATAAAAGCTAGTCTATGCTTTCACTTTGAAAAGTTTCAGAACGTTTAGAAGCTATTCAAATATACATAACTGATATTTTTTATACACTCAACTAGATCGAGGAACTTGTGTTTCAGTTGTGTATTACTTAAAAGAATTTCTGTCATTCCAGTCAAATATTCTGCTATTTAAACTAGAACACCATGACTGAACTGTCTGTACAAACATAGCAACATGAAGGATGGACATGGAGATCAACACAGATCAAAACCATTGTATTAACACATTAATCATAATTGCTGATTCACATTCCACACCCCATCCAGCAATAAAGAGATCTGCCTCAGACAATTACTGCAGGAACCAGAGGCTAATTCATGGAGTTGCTCTAGACGACAGGACAAAGCACTTCCATTTCATGGAGCCAAGTATTCAGCAGACAGCTGTTGGGAAGAAGCACTGGACAACCCATAGCTGTCAGAAAGATGTAAGCAGAAGCATGTGTAGTTTTACCCTAGGAATATCTGCAATGCTCACCTTCCACCATGATCATTTTAATGGGCTCTTTGTTAAAAAAATAAACTACACTAAAATTAGATCGTAAAGTTCAAGGACATATAAAAGCACTCATTTATTTCTTTTATCATTCCATAATATGAGCCAAATGTGTCATCTGGCAAACCACTAATATAAACCACAATTACTGGAAAGCCTGGAATCATTCCTAGCCTTCAATATAAATAGATTTGGACCTTTTGTAATAAATAATTAATATAGATCAGGGGTATCCAAACTATAGCCTGGAAGCCACATGCAGCTCCTGAGCCATGGCCATCTGGCCCTTGAAGTCCAAGCAATTCAGCTCTATTTCTGCTTTTATTTCTTATTCGCTGGTTTATCCTATTTGAACTGTGGGCCTTTAAGTTTGGAAAAGGTTGTTTTAGTGTTTTTGCCTCATTGCTGGATGAATCCTAAATCCGAACACCAAAGTCAGTTAATATCAGCCACTTGAAATATATGCAAATTAATGGAAACACAGATTTAAACTTCATATATATTGTCCTTGATGCTTCATGGTACACACCTATTCAAACCAGACAAAAGGCTTCAACGCCGCTGACATAGATCATTAATTAATGATTAGAAGGTGGCAATGCAGAAATTTCTATTTATTCTTACATAGATACACCACTCACTTCTCAATTTTCAGATTAGTTTCTGGGAAAAGGCAACATTTGTGGACTTGCCACAGGGTGCCTCCTCCTATCTCCTCTTCTCTTTTCTTTAAATCTGTTACTACTTTGAAATGTTAAATCCCTGGGTTAAGTAAAAGTCTCAGGGGTTACATTTGCTGATTGCTTGTTTATGGAACTTCAGAATTTCAAAGCCATGCTGTGGAATTCCAAGAACTCCATTCCCCATGGCCTTCTGAGATTACTCTTGATTAATGGGGCTGTTTCAGTACAAAGGTACCCAGGTACTGCAACTATCACATCTGGTAGCTTTCCTCTGCAGCAATCAATAGCCGACAGCACATTTATTCAAAGGACAATCTCCAGGAAGAAAATACTAGACGTATTTTTTTTATAAGTACCTTCCTGCAACTCTGTGTTAAAATGAAATTATTATTCGTAAAAATAATCTATCCAAAAACTTCGCTTCATTTATTCCAAAAAAAGGGCAGGAGAGACAAATAGTTGCATTTTGAACGGCAGTAAAAATGTTATGATTAAATGCATCTTGGACCAAAGATAACTGAGGCATACTGCCGCCTGCTGGAGGGCTATCAGGTCAATCACAGAAGCCAATCTCACAGTATTTCATTTCAGTCTGGTAATTCAAAACTGATTCATGTGTCGCTTTCACAGCACTTTGAGGAAAACCCCCATTCAGCCAGGCTGATGAAATTAACACAAGAAGGTGGCAGCTGAAACCAGTGGCACCACTTAATGGATCCGAATTCATTAACATTTCTGCCATTTAATTACGGTGGTGGATTAAAGCCTTTGTCATCCGCAGTACTGCTGGATTCCCTGTGCCCTCCCCCTCCCTCCAAGAGGGAAAAGAGTCACCAGCTGACAAGCTGGGCTCTTAACAACAGTGTGTGGAAAGGAGCTGCGCTAACAACAGGCGCGGACTAGCACCTTGTTTGAAAAATGTATGGGGGGGCGGGGGGGGGGACGATCTTATTTATTTATGTATGTATATACATACTGGAGAGTCTGCCAACACTGGTGTCTGCATGAAGTATTACAAGGTCAGGAATAGAACCAAATGGATTTTAAAAATTGCATTTGGTATTTGTACGGAAATACCGTAGTCTACAATCTTCTAGCCGCAGTTTGCAAACATTGCACTCGATAGTTTTCAATAAAAACTGTATTTAATATTTTACGTTGGTTGCACAAGCAACTTCGCTATTGCACAAGCCAGATCTTTCCATTTGCAAATGTATCGCAAAAAAAAAGTTGCAAGTTGAATATATGCACACAATAAAAACAAATTATACGGATCAGTCCCCAATGTGGGGATTGCAACCCCCCCGCCCCACAATTTAAGACACTTACCGGAATCACTGGGAGTCTCGTTGCCGGAGCTGCCGAGCGATGCAGCGCTGTCAGCGGCCGCTCCTCCCCGGGAAGCCGCATCTTGGTTCAGCGGGAACGGGAAGACGACGGCCGGGTCCACGCACTCGGCGGCCGGGTGATGGAGCTCGCTCTGCGCGCCGTGCCTGCTACCGGAGCCCTCCGCACCCAGGGCGCCGCCGCCGATGATGATATTAGCATCGTCTGCGGGGCAACAGCCTCCGCCCGGGGATGCACCGATTGCAGCAGCCGCAGTCCCCCCAGCCCCCGGACCCGCTGCCGCCGCCGCCGCCGCTGCTGCTGCTCCCGGTCCCGGACCCGCCGCCACCACCACCGCCGCCGCCGCCGCCGCCTTGCCCTGTTGAGCCGCCGCCGCGTACAGCTTCTCGGTGACCACCTTCTCCAGCTTCTCCCGGGCCGAGAAGCCGCTCCACATGCAGTCCTGCAGGATGATCGCGTTCAGGTTGCACTTGCCGCCGACGCTGCCCCCGCCGCCGCCGCCGACGCCGACGCTGCCCCCGCCGCTCCCGCTCCCGCCCCCGGGCTCCGAGCCCACCTGCCCCTCATCGTCCTCCTCGTCCAGCAGCAGCAGCTCCGACACCCAGTCCTCGCCGTCCCCGGCCGACGACCTGCCCGCCGCTCCCCCCGCCAACCCCGCCCGGCTGGGAGAGAGCGGAGGGGTGGGCAGCAGCTCGAACTTCTTCCAGATGTCCTCGCTGGGTGGGTAGAAATCCGCCTCGGGGCCGTAATCGTCGGGGTAGAAGTAGGGCTGGTAGGAGTCGTACTCCAGGTCGTAGTTCTTGCAGCAAGGGGGGCGGATGGAGGAAGATGAGGAGCTGGAAGCCGAGGAGGAGGAGGATGAGGAGGAGGATGATGAGGATGAGGAAGAAGTGGAGGAGGAGGAAGAGGAGGAGGAGGAGGTGGTGCTGGAGGTGGACGACGATGAGGTGCTGGATGACATGATCCCCGGCATCTTTTGTTTTTTTGCAAAAAAAAAAGAAACAGAAAATCTGGAATTATGAAGAGAAAAGGGGTAATAGAAAGCAAATGAAATTAAAAAGTTGTCAACAATAAACAGGGCAAAGCAGCAACAACAAATAAAAAAAAACCTGCCATTCAGTCAGTTTAACCAGAGACTTATAAATGCATCTAAATCACCCGTGGGGTTAGTGCTCAAGTTATAAACGCTACACAATGTTTCAAAAATCGTAGGCTTGGAGAAAAAAAAAAGCAAAACACTTATTGGCAGAAAAACGCCCACCGCCGCACGGGTTTCACCCCCCCCCCCCCCCACCTTACAACTGCTTGTAAACAAATGCAACAGATTTCTGAGAGCTTAAAAAAAAAGATGCATTCCCTCCACCCCCCCCCAAAAAATATGTGCAATTTAGCGCGATATATTGCACAGTCCCGCGATCCGTTTCCAGGGGTGAATTAAGGCCGAGTCCACTTTCATCATCAACAAAAGACGCTGCCAATGCTGGGACCTTGCAACATTCACAGGCACCGCTCAGAGGTGGGATTAGCGCCTTATCGAGGGCACTGCGATAACACACCTACTGACTGTCGACTATCCGTATCGACATCAGGGCATTTGTAAATTAAATAACATCTTTTTTTTAAAAAAAAGACATTCCGATCGAAAGATCGAGTCGTTTAGGATTTAAAGCCCAAATTAGTTAAGTCGCAGGGGTAGTCTGCAGATTCCTCCAGGGCGAGCTGTGATCAGTGCTGCATGAAATGCTTTGACCTACATTCTGTGCATTTCTAATGAATACAGGGACACTGATCCAGCTTCCACTCAAATGTATACATATAAACACACACACATACACATAAAATCTACGCACGGCCTTTCATTATACTGAGAAAAGAAAACAACCTCACCTTTCACTGCGTTTTTTTTTTAAAAAGAAAAACACTCCACAATGATCTAAAATATTGGGCACGTATCTAAACAGATCCAGCAGTTAGGAGCCTCGCATTAGATTCTGATCATTCCCTCGGAGCAGACAGAGAAGTCTGTCAGTGTAACTTGGATGCAGTGCTGGATATTATTATCTGAAAAAAACTGGAAGGACCCGGAAAAAAATCAAATGTACCAACCCCTTTCATTTACATAGGGGAGGAGCCCGCGATTTGGCGCGAAAATAATTACCCTCATTATTTCCCAAATATATAGATAATGCATGCTATAAGATTGTGCAGTCGGGTTTAATTTAGCCCTGCAATATTCATAAATTTGCATTAATGAATTTAGGTTGAGTTCAGATCACCAAGAGGTGTATTTTTTTTCTGAAAAAGCCCATTACAGTTTTGTTCTGCGTATGGGCGGAATGGTATACTGTGGTTAAGGGCTGAATGTCAATCACTCTGATTTACAACAGGAACAGCTCTAAGGGAATACTGCAGCGAGCTCAAAGGGAAGTTATTAATCATGCAGACAGAAAAAAAAGAAACTAATTACAGATGCAAAGTAGACGGTTGCAACGTGAAATTGTTGCAAATAAGCAATACGATTGGTAAAACAAGAGTCTAAAATCAAATAGTATACAGTAGAGGGTGTTAGCCCTTTGCAAGAAAACCAAGCTACACATACCGCAGCGGCGCGACATCTAGTGGAAGCGTGTACTGGATACATTCAGCATAAAAGAACAGCATGTTCCATCCACCCAGCACTGTTCAATAGGCATCGTAACAAACCCAGCTCAAAAAGAGGGGGAAAATAAGTTCTTTTTTACATGCCGTTCTTAAAAAGCAGAAGCAAAGCGTTTGCTTTTAAGTTGGAAGATACAACCCACAAACGTTTTTAAAAATTGTGCAATTTCAGTAAGAACTGAAGCTGAGAAAGTAAAAAAATAAGATTGCCAATATTTTATAAAAATCAAAACAAAGGCATTTGTAACAGAGGATCAGATATAGCTATTAACATTTGTATGAGAACTGTAGGTTTGAGTGACAGCTGCTCCGAGAGACGTTAACATTGAAATGACCGAATGGGGGTATTGACAGTCATTTAACATGATTTTAAAAAAAGAAAGAAAAAATTCCATTTATATAGCTCCTTTCGCGACCTTAGGGCATCCCAAAACGCTTTACAGCCAATGAAGTACTTGTTTTGGAAATGTAGTCACTGTGTAATGTAGGAAATGCGACAGCCAGGTTCCAGAATGCATTTATTTCTATTATTTGTATATTATACAGTGAAATAGAGCATGCTAGATTTCCTAAGTACCACCGATTTTTTGGGAATCATCACGTTTTTGGACAGTTCAAACAATCTTAGGTTGCTCCAGCTTTTCCATTGATGTTTCCAATGCGCATTGGCACAAAAGCAATGAATAATTCAGGAGTTAAATTGCCAAACTGATTCCTGAATGTATTATAGCCGAAGTGTACGCATGCTGCAGTATAACTTGAGCCAGGTGCACACCGGAACAGTGGGAGGAAGGTACAGTGCTGCATCATGACATGATGGTGTCAGGAGCTCTGAAATCAGTGCCCAGCACCTGAGAGATACTTTCCTAAGGGTACACTCACACTACAACTATGTACTGACACTGCAGTTATAGTGTAAATACAGCCTGTATGCAGAGTCGGGGCTAACCTAATACCAGAGTGAAGTGAAGTAAAGTGAGATACCTGGAAAGGTAATCACACTGCTTCGCTTTAGAGTCAGTTCAGGTTTTGACACCTCAGATTTACACTCCACAAGTCTGGTGTCATTGCAAAGCTGAAACCACTTTGCATCAATACTAAACTTCGGGTTGTGTTTTCCTCCACTTTTGCTGCAAAGTTTTACGTGACACCACTTTGAATCCTAGGTAATTTATTCGGCTGTGTGCATGAACATAAGGTCACAAGGATAAGAATGGCTTTTAAAGTGCCAAACTTTTAGTTGAGCGGAAGGACAGTACAATGGTCGATCCAGCGGTACATATTCAAACATCTGAGACCAACCCCCATGTTGGTCTCAGATGTGTAGTACATGTATAATAGCTGCCTTACTGAAAATAATCCAGATGTCACTAATCTGTTTTAAAGGGCTGCTGTCTTCATGAAAAAAATATGCAAAAAGCTTTGGCAAAATGTTTTAATATGTTTATGAATGTGTGAAACAATGAGGTAGGTCGAGTTGAAATGCATTTTGGTATGAGCTTATTGTGAGGAAAGTGATGCGTTGTTCTCATGGCTTTTCTATTTGCTCAAAAATGTTTGCCACTTTTTCACAAAGATGGGAGACTGTAAAATGGCTTGATTGTGCTCTAGTTTATGCTTCAATGTGTATTAGATTTTTATTTTCTATAGCGCTATGGGGAAAGAGCAGGGGAGTGGCACTAATTGGTTGCTCTTTCAAGGTGGGATGGGCCGAATGGCCTCCTTTTGTGCTGTAAGATTCTATGATTCTATATATTACATAATAACATGGTATAAGATCCAGCAATTTTATTGCATAAGTGACCCAATAAAGTATGTAAACACTGATTTTTAGTACCTAGCATATGAACATTCTTTGAAGAGGTAGCTATAGTTTGATTTCCCCTGGTCTGCACTCATTCCAGAACCTTGCAAAGATTCGACTTTGGAGCAAATTTTGTAGCTCAGGTGACATATTTCCTTTGGGCGAGATGAATGAAATGAACATTTTCTCCAAGGAAATGTTCCTGTCAATTACCCATATTGAGAACTGCATGTGCTGGAATACCAGTCTGCCTGATCCAACTGAAAACAGGAAACTCATAGACATATGTAGTGTTTCAACTGGGCGGTAATAATAATCCAGTTCTGATTAGAAGCCTGCTTTGGCAACGTTCACATTATCATTAACTAATCTGTATCAGTCTGGGTTCAAATCAGTTTGGAAGCCATCAGCCAAAAAAGTTTCTACAAATTCAGTGTTTGTCACTGCTTAAGAGCAAAAGTATTTAAATTATATTTTTATTTGAAATGTTGTATTTACTTTTTAGCTATTTTTAGTTTTCCCTGCAGTCTTGCCTAGGAAGCCAAACAAGCTGCTCCCAGGTCTCTGCCAGTCCAGGTATATAGCTGGATATTAGGAGGTGGTGCGAGGGAAACACATGCTGGTTCTTACTTTGATTTTGCCCTTCTCTCTCTGGAGAAGCAGCATGTCTTCATTCAGCAGCTCCTCCTGATGGCCCAAAATAGTAAGTGTGAGCCATTGTCCCACTGCTCCATGACTCACCAGTAGGCTGTTATTTTTGTTTCTGTCTCACATATGTATTGTCTGAGTTTTTCTCTGTACGACAGAAGCTATATTTACTGATATTCAGGGCAGGAAGCAACTGTTTTTGTTGATTTGATAATGTTTCAAAGTTGGAAGTACTTTGCAATGATAGTCATTAATCAGTTTCACTGCTTTATGCACTAAACATTACCAAATGTAATGTTTGTCTTTAGGTATTTTATTCTTTCCTCCTGCTGTTTTCTGTTCAATAGTTTGGGCCACAGTTCGTCCATATTCATTAGCAACACTACTGCCTCATCAGACACCATAAGGCACAATCCAAGTGGATAGAACTGTGTCTATATCTTTATCTTTATTCATATGGTAAACACTTTTTCTAACTAGCTGAGGTGTTTTATTTGAATAACTTGTGCAATGTAAACATTTTAAATGTGCTGAATCTAGTATATCTACAGACAATTAGATAAGGAGAATTATCATTTTGGTATCTAGACAGCAAAAGGTATACCTGATCTTTGGATTCTCAGGTGAGAGATGACTAACCTGTAGATTATGAGAAGTGTATGTTTGTTTAGGTAAGATGTAACTACTTATAAAACTTGCCACCCTAGTTGCTGGACATTTTTTGTCCTGAACCACATTTCTCCATCTCTGCCATTTCGTCTTAAATCTTACTGTTGTGCAGTCACCATAATAAGCCCAGCACCAAAACCATCAGGAAGACTCTGAAATTTAGAAAGAAAAACTACACTCAATGTTTCCCTACACAGGAATGTCAGATGTTCCTATCAACTCCATTTTTTTCACAGTAGGTGAAGTCACAGTGTATTAAATTTCACAAACTATTCAGACCAGCATTAATAACATTTTTCAAAGTGCTTGTACTATTGTGTATGGTAGCTGGAAGGGACATCTCCTTTGTAAGTGATATCTAACCACATGAACATAATCATATATCAATCTCTCACTTCCCAATCACATACGCAGGTTCATTTATGTGAAGAAGGCAGTTCATAAAATCATAGAATCGTAGAAAGGTTACTGCGCGGAAGGAGGCCATTCTGCCCAACGAGTCCACGCCGGCTCTATGCAAGACCAATCCAGCTAGTCCCACACCCCCGCCCTATCCCGCCCTGCAATTTTTTTCCTTTCAAGTACTTATCCAGTTCCCTTTTGAAGGCCATGATTGTATCTGCCTCCACCATCCCCTCGTGCAGTGCATTCCAGATCCTAACCACTCGCTGTGTAAAAAAGTTTATCCTCATGCCACCTTTGGCTGTTTTGCCAATCACCTTAAATCTGTGTCCTTTGGTTCTTGACCCTTCCGCCAATGGGGACAGTTTCTCTCTATCTACTCTGTCTAGACCCGTCATGATTTTGAATACCTCTATCAAATCTCCTCGCAACCGTCTCTGTTCCAAAGAGAACAACCCCAGCTTCTCCAGTCTATCTACATAACTAAAGTCTCTCATCCCTGGAATCATTCTAGTAAATCTCTTCTGCACTCTCTCAAAGGCCTTCACATTTTTCCTAAAGTGCAGAGCCCAGAACTGGACACAATACTCCAGTTGTGGCCAAACCAGTGTTTTATAAAGGTTCATCATGACTTCCATACGTTTGTACTCTATGCCTCTATTTATAAAGCCCAGGATCCCATATGCTTTTTTAACCGCTTTGTCCAACTGCCCTGCCACCTTCAACGATTTGTGCACATATACCCCCAGATCTCTTTGTTCCTGTACCCCTTTAGAACTGTGTCCTCTGGTTTATATTGCCTCTCCTCGTTCTTCCTACCAAAATGTATCACTTCACATGTTTCTGATTTAAGGTCAAAATGCAAATAAAATAGAAGCGACAAAGTATACACTGATTACTAATGCACTGGATACAGTATTAACATTAGCCAAGGACCTATGATATCACATCTCCATAATCAACCACCAACAATCAATCTGTCACTTCCCAATCACATGTGCAGGTTCATTTATGTGCAGATGGCAGTTCATAGAATCATAGAAAGGTTACAGCACGGAAGGAGGCCATTCGGCCCATCGAGTCCATGCCGGCTCTATGCAAGAGCAATCCAGCTAGTCCCACTCCCTTGCTCTTTCCCTATAACCCTCTAAATTTTTCCCTTCGAATATTTATCCAATTTCCTTTTGAAAGTTGCTATTGAATCTGCTTCCACCACCCTTTCAGGCAGTGCATTCAAGATCGCTGCATAAAAAAATGTTTCTTCATGTCACCTCTGGCTCTTTTGCCGATCACCTTAAATCTGTATCCTCTGGTTACCGACTCTTCTGCCACTGGAAACAGTTTCTCCTTATTTACACTGTCAAAACCGTTCATGATTTTGAACATCTCTATCAAATCTCCCCTTAACTTTCTCTGTTTCATAAGAACAACCCCAGCGGCTGCAGGACATTCTGGAGGGGGAGGGTGAACAGCCAGTTGTCGTGGTGCATATAGGCACCAACGATATAGGTAAAAAACAGGATGAGGTCCTACAAGCTGAATTTAGGGAGTTAGGAGTTAAACTAAAGAGTAGGACCTCAAAGGTAGTAATCTCAGGATTGCTACCAGTGCCACGGGCTAGTCAGAGTAGGAATGACAGGATAGCTAAGATGAATACGTGGCTTGAGAGATGGTGCAAGAGGGAGGGATTCAAATTCCTGGGCCATTGGAACCGGTTCTGGGGGAGGTGGGACCAGTACAAATTGGACGGTCTGCATCTGGGCAGGACTGGAACCAATGTCCTAGGGGGAGTGTTTGCCAGTGCTGTTGGGGAGGGTTTAAACTAATGTGGCAGGGGGATGGGAACCGATGCAGGAAGTCAGTGGGAAATAAAGTGGTGACAGAAACAAAAGGCAGTAAGGGAGAGTGTACAGAACATGACCGGACAGATGGTCTGAGAAAGCAGGGCAAAGACCAAGGGAAGACTAGATTAAACTGCATTTATTTCAATGCAAGAAGTCTGATGGGCAAGGCAGATGAACTCAGGGCATGGATGGGTACATGGGACTGGGATGTTATAGCTATTACTGAAACATGGCTAAGGGAGGGGCAGGACTGGCAGCTCAATGTTCCAGGGTACAGATGCTATAGGAAAGATAGAGCAGGAGGTAAGAGAGGAGGGGGAGTTGCGTTCTTGATTAGGGAGAACATCACGGCAGTAGTGAGAGGGGATATATCCGAGGGTTCGCCCACTGAGTCCATATGGGTAGAACTGAAAAATAAGAAGGGAGAGATCACTTTGATAGGATTGTACTACAGACCCCCAAATAGTCAACGGGAAATTGAGGAGCAAATATGTAAGGAGATTACAGACAGCTGCAAAAAAAATAGGGTGGTAATAGTAGGGGACTTTAACTTTCCCAACATTGACTGGGACAGCCATAGCATTAGGGGCTTGGATGGAGAGAAATTTGTTGAGTGTATTCAGGAGGAATTTCTCATTCAGTATGTGGATGGCCCGACTAGAGAGGGGGCAAAACTTGACCTCCTCTTGGGAAATAAGGAAGGGCAGGTGACAGAAGTGTTAGTGAGGGATCACTTTGGGACCAGTGATCATAATTCCATTAGTTTTAAGATAGCTATGGAGAAGGATAGGTCTGGCCCAAAAGTTAAAATTCTAAATTGGGGAAAGGCCAATTTTGATGGTATTAGACAGGAACTTTCAGAAGTTGATTGGGAGAGTCTGTTGGCAGGCAAAGGGACGTCTGGTAAGTGGGAGGCTTTCAAAAGTGTGTTAACCAGGGTTCAGTGTAAGCACATTCCTTATAAAGTGAAGGGCAAGGCTGGTAGAAGTAGGGAACCTTGGATGACTCGGGAGATTGAGGCACTAGTCAAAAATAAGAAGGAGGCATATGACATGCATAGGCAGCTGGGATCAAGTGGATCCCTTGAAGAGTATAGAGATTGCCGGAGTAGAGTTAAGAGAGAAATCAGGAGGGCAAAAAGGGGATATGAGATTGCTTTGGCAGATCAGGCAAAGGTGAATCCAAAGAGCTTCTACAAATACATAAAGGGCAAAAGGGTAACTAGGGAGAGAGTAGGGCCTCTTAAGGATCAACAAGGTCATCTATGTGCGGAACCACAAGAGATGGGTGAGATCCTGAATGAATATTTCACATCGGTATTTACGGTTGAGAAAGGCATGGATGTTAGGGAACTTGGGGAAATAAATAGTGATGTCTTGAGGAGTGTACATATTACAGAGAGGGAGGTGCTGGAAGTCTTAACGCGCATCAAGGTAGATAAATCTCAGGGACCTGATGAAATGTATCCCAGGACGTTATGGGAGGTTAGGGAGGAAATTGCGGGTCCCCTAGCAGAGATATTTGAATCATCCACCGCTACAGGTGAGGTGCCTGAAGATTGGAGGGTAGCAAATGTTGTGCCTTTGTTTAAGAAGGGCGGCAGGGAAAAGCCTGGGAACTACAGACCAGTGAGCCTGACATCTGTAGTGGGTAAGTTGTTAGAGGGTATTCTGAGGGACAGAATCTACAGGCATTTGGAGAGGCAGGGACTAATTAGGAACAGTCAGCATGGTTTTGTGAGAGGAAAATCATGTCTCACGAATTTGATTGAGTTTTTTGAAGGGGTAACCAAGAAGATAGATGAGGGCTGTGCAGTAGACGTGGTCTACATGGACTTCAGCAAAGCATTTGACAAGGTACCGCATGGTAGGTTGTTACATAAGGTTAAATCTCATGGGATCCAAGGTGAGGTAGCCAATTGGATACAAAATTGGCTTGACGACAGAAGACAGAGGGTGGTTGTCGAGGGTTGTTTTTCAAACTGGATGCCTGTGTCCAGCGGTGTGCCTCAGGGATCGGTGCTGGGTCCGCTGTTATTTGTTATTTATATTAATGATTTGGATGAGAATTTAGGAGGCATGGTTAGTAAGTTTGCAGATGACACCAAAATTGGTGGCATTGTGGACAGTGAAGAAGGTTATCTAGGATTGCAACGGGATCTTGATAAATTGGGCCAGTGGGCCGACGAATGGCAGATGGAGTTTAATTTAGATAAATGTGAGGTGATGCATTTTGGTGGATCGAATCGGGCCAGGACCTACTCCGTTAATGGTAGGGCGTTGGGGAGAGTTATAGAACAAAGAGATCTAGGAGTACAGATTCATAGCTCCTTGAAAGTGGAGTCACAGGTGGATAGGGTGGTGAAGAAGGCATTCAGCATGCTTGGTTTCATTGGTCAGAACATTGAATGCAGGAGTTGGGATGTCTTGTTGAAGTTGTACAGGGCATTGGTGAGGCCACACTTGGAGTACTGTGTACAGTTCTGGTCACCCTATTATAGAAAGGATATTATTAAACTAGAAAGAGTGCAGAAAAGATTTACTAGGATGCTACCGGGACTTGATGGTTTGACTTACAGGGAGAGGTTAGACAGACTGGGACTTTATTCCCTGGAGAGTAGGAGGTTAAGGGGTGATCTTATAGAAGTCTATAAAATAATGAGGGGCATAGATAAGGTCGATAGTCAAAATCTTTTCCCAAAGGTAGGGGAGTCTATAACGAGGGGGCACAGATTTAAGGTGAGAGGGGAGAGATACAAAAGGATCCAGAGGGGCAATTTTTTCACTCAAAGGGTGGTGAGTGTCTGGAACGAGCTGCCAGAGGCAGTAGTAGAGGCGGGTACAATTTTGTCTTTTAAAAAGCATTTGGACAGTTACATGGGGAAGATGGGTATCGAGGGATATGGGCCAAGTGCAGGCAATTGGGACTAGCTTAGTGGTATAAACTGGGCGACATGGACATGTTGGGCCGAAGGGCCTGTTTCCATGTTGTAACTTCTATGATTCTATGATTCTATGATTCTCTCCACATATCTGAAGTCCCTCATCATTCGAGTAAATCTCTTCTGCACCTTCTCTAAGGCGTTGACATCCTTCCTAAATGTGGTGCCCAGAATCGAACACAGTACTCCAGCTGAGGTCTAACCAGTGTTTTATAAAGGTTTAGCATAAATTCCTTGCTTTTGTACTCTATGCCTCTATTAATAAAGCTCAGGATCCCAGAGGCATTTTTAACAGCCTTCTCAACTTGTCTTGCCACCTTCAAAGTGTACATACACTCCCAGGTCTCTGTTCCAGCATCCCCTTTAAAATTGTACCATTTAGTTTATCTTGCCTCTCTTCATTCTCCCTACCAAAATGCATCACTTCACACTTCTCTGCGTTAAATTTCATCTGCCATGTGCCTGCCCATTTCACCAGTGTCTATGTCCTCCTGAAGTCTGTTACTATCCTCCACATTGTTTACTACATTTCTTTGTTTCGTGTCATCTCCAAACTTTGAAATTATACCCTCTATACCCAAGTCCAGGTCATTAATATATATCAAAAAGAGCAGTGGTCCTAATACTGACTCCTGGGGAACACCACTGTATACTTCCTTCCAGTCTGAGAAACAACTGTAAACCACTGCTCTCTGTTTTCTCTCCCCTAGCCAATTTTGTATCTACACTGCCACTGTCTCTTTAATCCCATGGGATTTAATTTTGCTAACAAGTCTATTATGTGGTACTTTATCAAATGCCTTTTGAAAGTCCATATACACATCAACCGCACAACCCTCATCAACCCTCTCCATTACTTCAAAGAACTCAATCAAGTTAGTCAAACACAATTTTCCTTTTATTTTATTCGTTCATGGGATGTGGGTGTCGCTGGCGAGGCCAGCATTTATTGCCCATCCCTAATTGCCCTTGACAAATCCGTGCTGACTTTCATTTATTAGCCCATGCTTTTCCAAGTGCCAATTAATTTTGTCCCAGATTATTGTCTCCAAAAGATTCCCCTCCACTGACATTAGGCTGATTAGCCTGTAATTGCTGGGTTTATCATTCTCCCTTATTTTGAACAGGAGTGTAACATTTGCAATCCTCCAGTCCTCCGGCACCATCCCCATATCTAAGGAGGATTGTAAGGTTGTGGCCAGAGCCTCCACAATTTCCACCCTTACTTCCCTCAATAATCTAGGATGCAACCCATCTGGACCAGGTGACTTTTTTACTTTGAGTACTGCCAATCTTTTAAGTACCTCCTCTTTATCTATTTTTATCCTGTCCAATATCACTACTACCTCCTCGTTTACTACTACAATGGCAGCATCCTTACAGTGGAGACAGAGGTGAAGTATTCATTTAGTGCCTCAGCCATGCCCTCTGCCTCCACAAGAAGATATCCTTTTTTGTCCCTAATCGGTCCCATACTTCCTTTGATTACCCTTTTATTATTTATATGTTTATAAAAGATTTTTGGGTTCCCTTTTATGGTAGCCTCTAATCTATTCTCATACTCTCTCTTTGCTCCCTTTTTTAGATCTCCTCTGTACTTTCACTACTCTCTTCCTTTTTACATATTTATAGAAGCTCTTACAATCTGTTTTTATATTTCTTGCTAGTTTACTCTCATATTCTACTTTCTCCCTCTTTACCAATTTCTTGGTCATCCTTTGCCCTTTACAATGTTACTATCCCAGTTTATATTGTGATAATTGAAGTGCCCCATTATCACTACTCTATAGTTCTTGCATCTTTCTGTAATTTGCCTGCAAATTTGTTCCTCTATCTCCTTCCCACTATTTGGTGGCCAGTAGCGTAATAGCTCCTCTATTGTTCCTTCATTCTATCCAAATAGATTCTATCTTTGACCCCTCAACTATATCATCTCTTTCCAGTGCTATAATCGTTTCTTTGATCAATACTGCCACCCTCTCCTTTCTTTCCTTCCCGATCTTTCCTGAATACCTTGTAGCCAGGAATATTAAGTGCCCAATCCTCCCCTTCTTTGAGCCAGGTCTCTGTTATTGCCACTATATCATAGTCCCATGTGGCAACTTGAGCCTGCTGCTCACCAACTTTATTGACCACACTATGTGCATTTACGCACATGCACTCCAAACTCATCTTAGACTGCCTCGCATTTGCCCCCTGTCTGGTCCCTCCTATTTCTGAACTATTTTTTACTCTAGTGTTACTTGTCCCTCTCAACCTTCTGTCCATCTTGGTTCTCCTTTCTAATGCTTTATCCTGGTACCCCTCCCCCTTCCAAATTAGTTTAAACCCTCCCCCATAGCACTAGTTAACCTCCCCTTGAGGACATTGGTCCCAGCTCTGTTGAGATTACTATTTCTTTTTATATTCCTTGATAGCTTAAATTCATAGTTCCTCTTTGCTTTCCTAATTGTTTTTTTTTACTTCTTTCCTAACCTCTTCGTATTCCCTTTTGTCATCCTCTCCTTTATTGTCTATGTACTTAAAGTATGCCTTTTTTTAGTTTCAATTTTACCTTTATCTCTTTATTCATCCATGGTATTTCATTATTGGCTAGTTTGTTCTTGCTTTTTAGAGGAATATATTTCTCCTGAACTCTATTGATCACCATTTTAAATTTTACCCACTGCCGTTCTAGTTCTTTGTCAACATTTTTTTCCCATTTATCTGCCCTCATTCCATTCCCACAAAATTAGCTTTTTTCCAAACTATTACTTTGGTATTTGTCTTATTTATGTCTTCCTCAATCATTATTTTAAACCATGTTATATTATGATCGCTATTGCCTAGATGTTCCCCTACACTTACTTCTCTTATCTGTTCTGGTTTATTTCCCATTACTAGATCCAGCAGTGATTCCTCTCTTGTTGGGCTTCTCATATACTGGGTAAGAAAGGAGTCCTGTACACACTGTAAAAAATCCATTCCCCTTTCTCCTTTTCTTACCACTTCTTGCCAGTTTATTTGGGGGTAGTTGAAATCTCGCATGATTCTTATTCGATGTTTTATATTCATTTCATAGATTTGTCTACATATTTCATCCTGCGCTTCCCTTCGACTATTAGATGGCCTGTAGAATATACCTATTAATGTGATCGATCCCTTCTTATCCTTTGTCTCAATCCATATGGATTCTGTTTCTATTTTAATGTTAGTTATGTCCCTTTTTCCGATTGCCATATGCTATCTATAATTAGTACAGCTACCGCACCCTGCTTCTTCCTTCCCTATTCTTTCTAAATACATTATATCCTGCAATATTTAACTGCTAGTCCTGTTCCTTATGTAGCCATATCGGGTACAGCCTAGGTACATTCCCACGAGGCAGAAAGGTAGGGCAACTAAAGCCAGAGCTCCCTGGATGACAAAAGAGATAGAGAGTAGGATAAAGCAGAAAAAAGGGGTGTATGACAGATGTTAGGTTGATAACACAAGTGAGAACCAAGCTGAATGTAGAAAGTTCAGAGAGGAAGTGAAAAAGGAAATAAGAGGGGCAGAGAGAGAGAATGAGAATAGACTGGCAGTCATCATAAAAGGGAATCCAAAAGTCTTCCATAGGTATGTAAACAATAAACAGGTAATAAGAGGAGGGGTGGGGCCGATTAGGGACCAAGAAGGAGATCTACTCGTGGAGGCTGAAAACATGACCGAGGTACTAAATGAATGCTTTGCATCTGTCTTTACCAAGGAAGAAGATGCTGCCAGAGTTTCAGCAAAGGAACAAGTAGTTGAGATACTGGATGGGCTAAAATTTGATAAAGAGGAGGTACTAGAAAGACTGGCTGTACTTAAAGTAGATAAGTCACCTGGTCCAAATAGGATGCACCCGAGATTGCTGAGGCAAGTAAGGGTGGAAATTGCGGAGGTACTGGCCATAATCTTCCAAAACATCCTTAAATACGGGGGTGGTGCCAGAGGACTGGAGAATTGCAAATGTTACACTCTTGTTCAAAAAAGGGTGTAAGGATAAACCCAGCAACTATAGGCCAGTCAGCTTAACCTCGGTGGAGGGGAAACTTTGAGAAACAATAATTCGGGACAAAATTAGCAGTCACTTGGACGAATGTGGATTGATTAGGGAGAGCCAGCATGGATTTGTTAAAGGTAAATCGTGTTTAACTAACTTGATTGAGTTTTTTGATGATATAACAGAGAGGGTAGATGAGGGCAATGCACTTGATGTGGTGTATTTGCCTTTTAAAAGGCGTTCGGTAAAGTGCCGCATAATAGGCTTGTCATCAAGATTGAAGCCCATGGAATAAAAGGGGCAGTAGCAGCATGGATACAGAATTGGCTAAGTAACAGGAAGCAGACAGTAATGGTGAACGGTTGTTTTTCGGACTGGAAGGAGGTGTACAGTGGTGTTCCCCAGGGATCAGGGACCACTGCTTTTCTTGATATATATTAATGACTTGGACTTGGGTGTACAGGGCACAATTTCCAGATTTGGAGATGACTCAAAGCTTGGAAGTGTAGTGAACAGTGAGGAGGATAGTGATAGACTTCAACAGGATATAGATAGCCATGATGTGGAGATGCCGGTGATGGACTGGGGTTGACAAATGTAAGGAATCTTACAACACCAGGTTATAGTCTAACTGTTTTATTTGAAAATCACAAGCTTTCGGAGGCTTTCTCCTTCGTCAGGTGAGTGAGTGTGGGATTCCATGGAAGGTTACCGCATTTATAGTCAGAGAACAATACCTGGTGATTACAGATAATCTTTCCAACTGCCTGTTGTCAAGGCAATCAAAGTGTTCAGACAGAGTGATGTTACCTACAGGACCACCGAATATACAAACGGCCAGAACAAAAGACAGAGAGAGAGAGAGAAACATCCGAAAGGAAGAAAAAGACAGAGAATGACCCGTTGTATTAAAAACAGATAACTTTTTTTCGCTGGTGGGGTTACGTGTAGCGTGACATGAACCCAAGATCCCGGTTGAGGCCATCCTCATGGGTGTGGAACTTGGCTATCAATTTCTGTTCGACGATTTTGCGTTGTCGTGTGTCTCGAAGGCCGCCTTGGAGAACGCTTACCCGAAGATCGGTGGCTGAATGTCCTTGACTGCTGAAGTGTTCCCCGACTGGGAGGGAACCCTCCTGTCTGGCGATTGTTGCGCGGTGTCCGTTCATCCGTTGTCACAGTGTCTGCATGGTCTCGCCAATATAGATATAGATAGGGTGGTGGAATGGGCGGACACGTGGCAGATGAAATTTACCACAGAAAAATGCAAGGTGATACATTTCGGTAGGAAGAATGAGGAGAGGCAATATAAACTAGAGGGCACAATTCTAAAAGGGGTTCAGGAACAGAGAAACCTGGGGGTATATGTACACAAATCGTTGAAGGTGGCAGGACAGGTTCAGAAAGCGGTTAAAAAAGCATTCCGGATCCTGGGTTTTATAAATAGAGGCATAGAGTACAAAAGCAAGGAAGTCCTGATGAACCTTTGTAAAACATTGGTTCGGCTACTGCTGGAGTATTGTGTCCAGTTCTGGGCACCGCACTTTAGGAAAGATATGAAGTCCTTAGAAAGGGTGCAAAAGAGATTTACTAGAATGATTCCAGGGATGAGGGGCTTTAGTTACGTGGATAGACTGGAGAAGCTGGGGTTGTTCTCCTTGGAACAGAGAAGGTTGCAAGGAGATTTGATAGAGGTATTCAAAATCATGAGGGCCCTGGACAGAGTGAATAGAGAGAAACTATCTGCATTTGCAGAAGGGTCAAGAACCAGAGGAAATAGATTTAAGGTGATTGGCAAAAAGAACCAAAGGTGACATGAGGAAAAACTTTTTTACACAGCGAGTGGTTAGGATCTGGAATGCGCTGCCTGAGGGGGTGGTGGAGGCAGATTCAATCATGGCCTTCAAAAGGGAACTGGATAAGTACTTGAAAAGAAAAAAATTGCAGGGCTACGAGGATAAGGCGGGGTGCGGGAGTGGCTGGATTGCTCTTGCATACAACCGGCACGGACTCGATGGGCCGAATGGCCTCCTTCCATGCTGTGTAACCTTTCTATGATTCTATAATTCTATGTTTCAGTTTTCCTTACCACACCTGGCTCCTCATTATGAATTATTGCCTCCAGTTCCCCTGTTTTGTTTTGGATGCTGTGCACATTGCTGTGCAGGCAATTTTATCTATTTTTAGTAATTATTCCCCTCCCTTTGTTTTTAACAGTCAATTTATACTTATGTTCTATAACTGTATTTTTTCCCTGACTGTTTATGTTACCCTTATTCCTTAACCTAGCCTGACTTTTACTCTAATTTCCTATTTCTTTTTTCTTCAGACTTATGTTATCTTCCCCTGATCTCTCCCCCTGTCTTACTAGTTTAAAGTCCTATAATTAGCCTTATTCATCCTTTCTGCAAGGATACTGGTCCCATTCCAGTTCAGGTGGAGTCCGTCCCAACGGTACAGCTCCTTTCTGTCCCAATACTAGTGCCAGTGTCCCATGAAATGGAACCCCTCCTTCCCACACCAGTCTTTCAGTCATGCATTCACCTTTCTGATCTGCCTATCCCTGTACCAATTAGCATGTGGCTCGGGTAGTAATCCCGAGATTACCACTTATGAGGTCCTGCTTTTTAATTTAGTTCCTAACTTCTGATATTCTCTTAGCAGGACCTCCTCCCCTTCCTTCCCTATGTCATTGGTCCCAACATGGACCACGACAACAGGATCTTCCCCCTCCTTTTCCAAGTTCCTCTCCAGTTGCTCTAAGATGTCCTTTACCCTTGCACCAGATAGACAACACACCCTGCTGGACTCTCAGTCACGACTGCAAAGGACGCTATCTATTCCCCCTAATTATAGAATCTCGTATCATTACAACCTTTCTATTCTGCTCCTCCCTCCCTTGGACTGCTTCTTGCTCCACGGTGCCATGGTTAGAATTCTGGCTGTCCACCCCACAGCCTACATCCTTATCCTCACAGGTAGAAAGTACATTGTTCCTGTTGGATAGGACCCGTGTCTGCAGGACCTTCTTCTCCACCTCCCCTTGGTTCCCTTTACCCTGCTCATCTATGCGTTGGAATGTCTTTAACTCGCACTCCAGCTTAAGGACTCTGAGCTGGAGTGACTCAAGGCAGAGACATTTACTGCAGCTGTGGCAATCCAGGACAGTCTCACTGTCCACAGACTCCCACATATCACAGTCCTAACGCATGGCCATTTCTAGTTTTTATTTATATATTTATTTGTTAGTATTACTTTAATTTTAGAACTAATAGAAACACTTATGGTCTAGATTATATTTAGTAGGTGGATTTTAGCTTGATTTTAAATTAAATAGTAATTAATTATTCTGAATATTAATTTATTTAACTATTTATTTATAGTTTATATTTAAAGATAGAGTGTGTCTAGTGAATTAATGACTTAGTTTAATTTCCTCAGGTTCTGCTGCTCCCCTCTCTATGCTGACTATCACGTCACCTTTTGAGATTCTTCCCTGGGTTTGTTTAACTGCTCTGACCGTTCCTCTTTTATTCACCACTCAGGTCCGCTCTGACCACTCCTCTTTTATTCACCGCTCAGGTCCGCTCTGACCACTCCTCTTTTATTCACCGCTCAGGTCCGCTCTGACCACTCCTCTTTTATTCACCGCTCAGGTCCGCTCTGACCACTCCTCTTTTATTCACCGCTCAGGTCTGCTCTGGCCACTCCTCTTTTATTCACCGCTCAGGTCCGCTCTGACCGTTCCTCTTTTATTCACCGCTCAGGTCCGCTCTGACCGTTCCTCTTTTATTCACCACTCAGGTCCGCTCTGGCCGTTCCTCTTTTATTCACCACTCAGGTCCGCTCTGACTGTTCCTCTTTTATTCACCGCTCAGGTCCGCTCTGGCCGTTCCTCTTTTATTCACCGTTCAGGTCCGCTCTGACCGTTCCTCTTTTATTCACCGCTCAGGTCCGCTCTGACCGTTCCTCTTTTATTCACCACTCAGGTCCGCTCTGGCCTGTTCCTGTTTTATTCACCACTCAGGTCCGCTCTGACCGTTCCTCTTTTATTCACCACTCAGGTCCGCTCTGGCCTGTTCCTGTTTTAATCACCACTCAGGTCCGCTCTGACCGTTCCTCTTTTATTCACCGTTCAGGTCCGCTCTGGCCGTTCCTCTTTTATTCACCGTTCAGGTCCGCTCTGACCGTTCCTCTTTTATTCACCGCTCAGGTCCGCTCTGACCGTTCCTCTTTTATTCACCGCTCAGGTCCGCTCTGGCCTGTTCCTGTTTTAATCACTGCTCAGGTCCGCTCTGGCCTGTTCCTGTTTTAATCACTGCTCAGGTCCGCTCTGGCCTGTTCCTGTTTTAATCACTGCTCAGGTCCGCTCCGGTCGCAACTTTTTTATTTGCTGCAGAAATATTGAACAGTTACTTTGCCTCCATATTTACCAGGGAAACTAAAAGGACATTAGAAGAGATCAGGCACTATTAAATATATATAAAAATTCACCAGAAAAGGGAATAGTGCCAGAAGGCTGGCGGACAGCTATTGTTACTGCCCTTGACATCAAGGCAGCATTTGACCGAGTGTGGCACCAAGGAACACTAGTAAAATTGAAATCAAAGGGAATCAGGGGGAAAACTCTCCAGTGGCTGGAGTCATACTTAGCATAAAGCATGATGGTAGTGTTTGTTGGAGGCCAATCATCTCAGCCCCAGGACATTGCTGCAGGAGTGTCCTAGGCCCAACCATCTTCAGCTGCTTCATCAATTACCTTCCCTCCATCATAGTCAGAAATGGGGATGTTCGCTGATGATTGCACAGTGTTCAGTTCCGTTCGCAACCCCTCAGATAATGAAGCAGTCCGTGCCCACATGCAGCAAGACCTGGACAACATCCAGGCTTGGGCTGATAAGTGGCAAGTAACATTCGCACCAGACAAGTGCCAGGCAATGACCATCTCCAACAAGAGAGAGTCTAACCACCTCCCCTTGACATTCAATGACATTACCATCGCCAAATCCCCCACCATCAACATCCTGGGGGGTCACCATTGACCAGAAACTTAACTGGACCAGCCACATAAATACTGTGGCTACAAGAGCAGGTCAAACTGCGGTGAGTGACTCACCTCCTGACTCCCCAAAGCCTTTCCAACATCTACAAGGCAAAAGTCAGAAGTGTGATGGAATACTCTCTACTTGCCTGGATGAGTGCAGCTCCAACGGCACTCAAGAAGCTCGACACCATCCAAGACAAAGCAGCCACTTGATTGGCACCCCATCCACCACCCTAAACATTCACTCCCTTCACCACTGGCGCACCATGGCTTCAGTGTGTACCATCTACAGGATGCACTACAGCAACTCGCCAAGGCTTCTTTGACAGCACTCCCAAACCTGCGACCTCTACCACCTAGAAGGACAAGGGCAGCAGGCACATGGGAACAACACCACCTACACGTTCCCCTCCAAGTCACACACCACCCTGACTTGGAAATATATCGCCGTTCCTTCATCGTCGCTGGGTCAAAATCCTGGAAATCCCTACCTAACAGCACTGTGGGAGAACCTTCACTACACAGACTGCAGTGGTTCAAAAAGGCAGCTCAACACCACCTTCTCAAGGGCAATTAAGGATGGGCAATAAATGCTGGCCTTGCCAGCGATGCTCACATCCCATGAACGAAGAAAAAAAAAATCCTATTTTTAAAAAGTGAACTAGAACAAGTCCAGGGAACTATAGACCAATTAACTTAACATCGGTGGTAAGAAAGATAATGGAATCTTTGTTCAAAGATGTAATAGAAAGACATCTAGAGAATAAAAATATAATAAAGATTAGTCAGCACAAATTGCAGAAGGGAAAGTCATGCTTGACCAACCTTATTGAATCTTTTGAAGAAGTAACAGGAAGAGTAGACAAGGGTAATGTAGTAGATGTAATATATTTGGATTTTCAAAAGGCCTTCGATAAGGTACCGCATTGTAGACTCAATGCTAGTGTCAGAGCATGTGAAGCCAGGGAACAGGTAGCAGAATGGATAACAAGTTGGCTACAAAACAGAAAACAGAGAGTAGGGGTTACGGGTACCTACTCAGGTTGACAAAAGGTGGGGAGTGATGTTCCACACGGATCGGTGCTGGGACCACTGTTGTTCACAATTTACATTAATGATTTGGATTTGGGAATTGGAAGTACAATTTCAAAATTTGTGGACGACACCAAATTGGGGGGTGTAGTTAATACAAAGGAAGAATGCTTCAAAATGCAAGAGGACATTAATAAACTCACAGAATGGGCATGTAATTGGCAAATCAGTTTCAATATAGATAAGTGTGAGGTGGTACATTTTGGTAGGAAGAATAAGGAGGCCACGTACTGCTTGGATAATAAGAGTTTAAACGGGATAGAGGAACAAAGGGATCCAGATACGCAAATCACTAAAAGTAGCAACGCACATTAATAAGGCCATTAAAAAGGCAAATCAAACACTAGGGTTCATTTCTAGAAGGATAGAATTGTGAAGCAAAGAAGTTATGTTAAACTTGTATAGAACCCTGGTTAGACTACACTTGGAGTACTGTGAACAGTTCTGGTCTCCATATTGTAGAAAGGATATAGAGACATTGGAGAGGGTGGAAAAAAGATTCACAAGGATGATAGCAGAACTGAGAGGATACCCTTATCAGGAAAGGCTGAACAGGCTGGGGCTCTTTTCTCTAGAAAAGAGAAGGCTGAGGGGTGACCTCATAGAGGTCGTTAAGATAATGAAAGGGTTTGATAGGGTCGACATAGAGAAAATGTTTCCACTTGTGGGGCAGTCCAAAACTAGAGGTCATAAATATAAAATAGTCACTAATAAATCCAATAGGGAATTCAGGAGAAACTTCTTTCCCCATAGAGTGGTACCAAAGAATGTGCTCCCACAAGGAGTAGTTGAGTCAAAGAGCATTGATGCATTTAAGGGAAAGCTAGGTAAGCACATGAAGGAGAAAGGTCCAGAAGGGTATCCTGATAGGGTTAGATGAAGTAGGGAGGGAGGAGGCTCGTGCAGCATAAACACCGGCACAGATCAGTTGGGCTGAATGGCCTGAATCTGTGCTGTAGTTTCGATGTAACTCGATAATGTAGAGATAGTGGGAGCTAAATTGGAACGTGTAGTGCCCGTTGTTTCGGCGCTACAGGCCTCTCCAACATCCAAGATGGCGTCTTGGCTGCGTACGCACGTTTCCAGCGTGACGTGCGCCAGATGCCATCTTGGTATAGGAGTTAGTGCATGCGCAAATACCGAACGTCGGAAGCATGTAAAGTTAGGAGAAAATGGATACACTCAGTGTGCAACGCTGATTTAAAGTGATAGACACTATTTTGGGACTTAACGCTCAACTCAACGCACAGTCTTAACCCCGACCATCTGAACGTGTCTTAGAATGCCTGGAGGACCCCCACCAGTGCTATTTAAAGGGACCATGCAGGATTTACGGGTTAGTGGCTGGATTATTGCTTCTGGCTGCCGATACATTTGCAACTGTTTTTGGAGGTCTCCACTACTTGAATACTCGGATTAGGGGACATGGTTTTAAAATTTAGAGCCAGGACGTGCAGGAGTGAAGTTAGGAAATGCTTCTTCATGCAAAGGGTGGGAGAAGTTTGGAACACTCTTCTGCAGACGGCAGTTGATGCTAGCTCAATTGTGAATTCTAAATCTGAGATTTATAGATTTCTGTGAAACAAGGGTATTACGGGATATGGGGCGAAGGCGCATATATGGAGTTAGGTCACAGGTCCACCCTGATCTCGAATGGCGGAATAGGCTCGAGGGGCTAAATGCCACGGGCACTTGCTGCCTCTTGATATGTGCCACTTTCCCCTGCAAGAAAGCGGGACCTGTGATTGGAAGATGTGTCTGACATGGTTGAATAGCTGCTAGTGTGTGTGACCTGTGAGTTGTGGGTGGGCAGCTTGCAACAGTGGTAATGTGTAAGGGTGAGAGGAAGCATCTGATCAGAAGAGTTGAGTACTGATGGAAACAGTTTGTAGGTATGTGGGTGATGGGGGTGTAGTGCATGGAGCAGTGGTTGTGGCTAGAGGTGTAGTTGGTAGGAGACACCACTTGACAGTTGACCTCACTCACCTTGATCACTCGTGTCAAAGCATTGAACTTCTTCCTGCACTGCATCCATGTTCATGATGCTGTGCGCCTGGCATTGATTTCATCCCCCGCTGCCTCCCACTGCCTTTTGAGTATATATCTGGAGGGTTTCTTGCCCCCCCCCCCCGCCCCCCCACTGCGGATATAGGATGTTCCTCCTTCTGTCCATCTCTTGCACCAAGGCCTCTAGTGCATTAGCAGAGAAACTTGGTGCATACACTCTCACAGGCCTGGTACCAACTCAGATCGGCAGATTGGTGAGGTCTGGCGTGCATATTGGAGGATGTGGGATTTAGTAGTGTGCAACCTTTGTTCAATGTTTTAACATAACTCATCAGTTTGTAAACATAGGACGGGAGCTGCATCTGTGTTTTGCATATGCGATGTCTGATCTCCGTTCAGACTCCATGCAGACAGCAGACTGTTATTTTCAGCAAATAACAGGTACCAGCTACCTTTAAGAGATTTTTAAGAGACAGCCTGCCTTTAAGAGATTGGGGCTCCCCCTGCTGGTGGAAAATGTGAATTGCATCGAATCCTCGCATCAACGCTGATTCGGAACTTGAAGGTAAGTCCTCAGGCGTCACGAAAGACTCGTCCTGCCTGTGCAGGGGCCTTTGGGCGTGGTGTAATAGCAGATCGCGCTACTCCCGCCCAATAATAGGCCTTATCAAACTTTTCTCCCAAAGTTTCTTGCAAGACCTTGTTTATAAAAAGAGCAGTGCATGACGGTGGGTCAGTAATGAAATTACATCACCATATTGTTAATGACATCTATTTTATTTAACTAAAAACAAGACAGACATTTTTAAAAATCACTTTGAAATATTGTGCACAGCTGTTGATACTTTGTCTGCTGCACCAGAAATTTGCCTTGACTGCTGACATGTTGGTGTAACAGCGGAGGTTCTGAATCTGGCTCTTCTTGGTTATTCTATGAATGAAGCCTAGCTGAAAACTATCAGCTGAGGATGTGGTAATACTTGTTTGATATTACCACATTTATTTTAAAAAGTCTACTTCCCATTTGAATCACTGTGTTTAGAATTACATTGGGTGCCTGTTAAGTGCAACCTGTGAAGGTAAAATATTGTTGGAAGTAAACTTGCACACAAAATGAACAACTACACCAGTCATGAGTGAACTAGGACTTAATGAAGTTTTGCTTATTACAGAAATTTAACACCAGGAAATTAGAGTTGTGTACATTTGGTTGTTTCAGACAAGATATGGTTAAAGCACTTAGATCTAAATATTTTTTTAACAAAGCAACCTTTTCCCAATCAGAGCCAAATAT
Source organism: Heptranchias perlo (assembly GCF_035084215.1). Taxonomy (NCBI): domain Eukaryota; kingdom Metazoa; phylum Chordata; class Chondrichthyes; order Hexanchiformes; family Hexanchidae; genus Heptranchias; species Heptranchias perlo. Next base: position 43,853,987 of record NC_090329.1, on the reverse strand, counting down.
TTAAGGAGTTAACTGTTGATATTTCCTCTCTGTCAACAACTCTTTGTGGCGAACATTTCTGACATTTCCCCATGGAGGAAGGTGGATCGTTGTATGTTTTGTTTACCAAGGGCCTTAGAATGTTCTCTTAAAGCTTAGAAGATGATATGGGCCATTCATATGATTCCAGTGAAACTGACAATAGTGAAGCATTTTTCTTTAATTTGTCACAGTAACAAAGCGGTTAAAAGCCAGATTTTTTCCCAGCTTAATCGAATACAATTGTTAAAGATTTCAGTCAGTTTGTCTGATGTCTGAGAGAGGGACCATGCTATTCAATTCAAATACAAACTTGAGATTTGTTCAAACATGTGTTTAATTGACAGCCATTTTATGAATATAACAGACAGTTATTTAAATCTGCAAGGTCTCAGTCACTTTTTTGAAGGCATTATGAACCTGTCTTCATATCAAGGAGTCTGTCTGTACCCTTTAAAGAGACATTGGCCAGCTAGCTTTACATAGATGGTGAGAAAAGAACAGAAACCATTACATAAGAATATTAGTTAGAGTTTAGCACAGCAGTTGTGAACTACTTATTATTTTCTACTACAAGGGGCTAACTATGTTTAACAGCTACTGCAAAAATATATTGTGGTGAAATTGGCCTTCAGTGGTAGTGTAAAACGGGCGAGAGCAAATCAGCATCCCATTTTACACCGCATCTGATATTTTGCAACCTCAGTGTCCTATTTGGCCCCAAGCTGAGCTCCGGCCCCAAATCCTCTCCATCACAAGGAACACTTATTTCGACCTCCATAACATCATTCACCTCCCAATCTACCTCAGCCCATCGATCACTGAAATCCTTATCCGTGCCTTTGTCACTTTCTGACTTGACTATTCCAATGCTCCCCTGGCTGGCCTTCCATCCTCCACCTTCTGTAAACTTCAGCTCATTCAAAACTCTGCTGTCCCTGCCCCTGTCCCTATTCCTATCCCTATCCCATCCCATCCCATCCCATCCCATCCATCCATCCATCCATCCCCACACCAAGTCCCCCATGCACACCACTCCTGTGCTGAATTAACAACATTGGCTCCTGGTCCCCAAAGTCTCACATTTAAAATTTTCATCCTTGTGTTTAAATCCCTCCATGGTTGTGCCCCTCCAATGCTATAACTCAAACTCTCTGGTCCCCTTATTCCGTTGTTTTGCTAATTCCCACCTCCCCACCTCTCGACCCACCATTGTGGCTGTGCCATCAGTCGCCTTGTGCCCACGCTCTGGAATTCCCTCCCACAACCCCTCCACCTCTCCATACTCCACATCCCTCTCCTCCTTTAAGAGCTTTCTTAAAACCAATTTCTTCAACCAAGCTTTTGCTCACCCTTCCTAATGTCACCTTCTTTGACTTGGACATCCGTTTTTCTTTCTTTTGCCACTGTGAAGCACTTTGGGATGTTTCTTCCATGTTAAAGACACTAGGTAAATCCAAGTTTTTGTTGTAAGTCAAAGCCTAGTGTAGTGTTGTTCGACCATCTTCTGAAGACAAGGATGATCATGTGAGGGCATGTGATAAAACCAGTAATAATTTGAAGAATATGAAGAGAATTGTTTGTTTGTTCCCTGAATACACTGAAAATTTTACCTAGATATCTGGACATTTGAAAAAAAACTTTCTGAGACAAAGAGAGCTAGGACTTGCCTATGAGAGTAGTCTGAAACACATAAGTCAAAGAAAAGTTTAAAATGTAACAGAAAGTATAATGTGGATGGTGAGGACTCGTTCAGGTTCATCAGTGTGTCACTGGACCTGGATGTTGGTTCAAGTCATGCAGTCCTTTATGTCACTAAAGTCATTTTCTTCGGTTACTATAAAGGAAGATGAATCTATCTTCTGCTTTTAGAATTGATTTATATCTCTTAACACAAGGACCTCTAGCCCTGCTAGACTGGCTTGAGACATGACTTATGCGGATTAGGATTGGGAGAGCTTAAAGGAGTGCAACTTTTAAGATCACTACCTACAATACTCTGCACAAGGGCCAACTTTCAATCCTCCAGCAGAACTATCTTAGTAGCAATGGAAAGGAAAATCTGATGGGGTGTAGAATGGGCGGCTGATCTGACATCATATTTTTATGCCCAGCCAACGTTGAAAGTTCTGGCGATATATCTCCCTGTGTATATATCGTTCTCTCCTTTTGTCTATATCCCAACCATGTGTCTGTGGTGCTCCTCTCTAACCCTTAATGTAAATTTTCCTCTCTCTCTATCATGTATAATCTGTTTTCTTGTGTCTATCACTGCATCTGAACATCCCTTTATCTCTCTTTTTGCCTCTTTCTCTCCCTCTCTCTGTGCTTATGCTTTTCCATTGCCTCTTCTCCCCATGTGTCCGAGTCTCTTTTTCTTTCTGTGCCTGAGCATCTCTATCTCACTGTAAGTGTGACCATTTCTCTCTCTCTCTTTCTCTCTCACACACACTGTGTGTCTGAACTTTGCTTTCTCATTTATTTTCCTCTGGCTGCTGATTCAATGACAACATTTATCCCTCAACCAACAACACTAAAACAGATTTGCTGGTTGTATGGATCCTGTGTGAAGTGAATATCGGTTGTCTTAACCCAGTTCCTAATGGGTACAGCCCACAACATAAACCAATCATAAATCAGCAATATTTGGCACAAGATTTGGTAATCTCATTCAGAGTGGCCATAAACATGTCATATACGAAAAGAAAAGAAAAAAGTCACACTGGTGCAATAGAGATGCTGTACTGAGCTTGAGATGAAGGCTCATTGTTGGGGCAGGATATCTAACCCATGTTATACCTTGCCTGAGAGCTGAAGGATTCTAGTGCTGACATGGTGACATAAGTGGTGAAAGTGTTCCATTCGCAGCACTGAGATCCCTCATCTTAATGAACACTTTTTTTTTTCACCTTTTATCAACCAGCCTGTTGTGTCATAAAATACTTCCACAAGATTTTTTGAGGCTATTCCCCAAAATTCCTGGGATCAGAGAGGGCAGCTCCAAGAATTTGTGGTGGAATCCAATTCCTGCTTGAATTTGTCCTCGCTAAGATTGGCCCTTTAAATTCCAAAGGCGGGGGAGAAGTGGGCAGTTCTTCTGCACCCCCCCTCCCACGTCAAGGGCCCTTGTCTGGACAAGTTTCTGTGCTTACCCAGGAAATTTCACCATTTATGCCCTCCATAGATCTCAGCAGAACTCACGGCAAATGAGAGCTGGTGTCAGTCCTGTTGAGGCCTGTAAAGAGGACCCAAATCTTTATTAGGGAAAGATCATTTATCCTGGGAGCAGAAGATCCAAAGAAGAGGATTTTCATCAGGGCCTTGCAGGGCCTCTTCTTTGCCATTGTGGTAGCACGGTATGGCTCTGATATTTTGGCTGGCAGTTCTGGGTGCTGCCAATGCATCCTACAAGGTTCAATGCGTCTGTCTATGCCATGCAAATAACCTCACACCCGAGATTTGAGGTGAGGTCTCTGGTTTGAGCTAGGACAGGCAGGGGTTCAGCTCTGCTACACTTGCACCACCAGAGCAGACCGCCCAGGAATTCCGGGACCATTTTATTTCACTAATGAGCACCAGCTCTGCTGTGTCAATCACCTCTCAGTAGTTAAATTTGTTATGTTAGCTGAAGGAAATGGCACACAAGAAGAACCAATTAATAAACAGCAGGAAAAAGTTACAAACTATCTGGGAATGCCGGTAATCCTGAGCTGGACCACAGTTCCTCGTTTCAGTCATTTTGTTATTTATCACACAATTAAATTTGTGGTTGTGTTTTTATGCTCCAGATTCTTTTTGTGTGTCGCTGTATCTCTAAAATGAATGGATAAGAAATAAATCTTTATGTCCTTGATTTAGCTTTGGGTTTGCAGGAGGTGTACTTGTCAATGGCTGGTGGTTTATTGATGAAACTTTTATATGTAAATTAACATCTTTGGTTAAAAATACTAAGCTTAATTTCAGTTACTGTCACTTTGGGAAGTAGGTGGAAGTCGTCATGGTAACCATGTTACTGTCAAAGGAATTCACTGACTTTGTCTTTTAAGGAAGTTTGTGAAGAGACAGACGTGAGACTTCATTTGTGTCACATATGTAAAGCATGGATAGGTCTCTACAAATTGCTCAGGCTTGTAATAAGAACAGTAGCTTGCTTTGGGGCTATTGCTTTGAAAGGCTTAATTATTCTGACTTTATAATTTAAGAATATTTTGAGATATTCCGAGAAGCTTTCACAGATGCTTCAACAAATGTATCACCTGAACTGAATGATTCATAAACTCTAGGAGGGGGAAACCCCCCCAGCATATCTGAAGGAAAAGAAGATAGCTGTGCCAATTAAAGAAGATTTAAGATTGTAACTTGGTCTATCTGAACACTGTTAAATGTTCTATTGGCATTTGCTAATAGAACATTTAACAGTGTTCAGATGGAATGGTAGAGCATTACAACAACAGAATGCTTCTATAAACCTCTTATAAAAACATAAGCGATGTCTACCATTCTGCATATTTGTGGCTTAAAGTGACAGTGTCCTTTTGTTGCTCTGTTATGACTTAATTGTAAAACTATCAACTGTAAAACACGCATAACCTTTTCTTTTTGTGTTGCCCTACATCAATAAAACAGAAAGGAAATAAAGGGATTGGTAAATGTCTGCTCCCCCTCTGTAAAGATAGCAGCTTTTTGGAAACAGATAACTACAGCTTGCATACAATAAATTTAATTAGCATTCATAACAATAAAATCTTTCCTATTTGATTAAATCACTCCAGGGAGACTAAATCTGAGGCTGATGTCTTCGTCAATTTTACATGGAAAGTAATGAAAGGCCATTTTTAAGGAGTTTCATGGTACATCTGTTTGATGATTTCATTCTAGTCTAGCAAAAATGAATACATCCATTTAAGTGAAAGTATAATTTCCCAGCAAAATATTTGCTGGCTGAGTAAATTACTCTGACGAGAAACCTGCCTTTGGATTAGTACTAATTGATCCCTTAATTGGTGCGTTGGGGGTCATTCTTTCTGAAGCAGCCTGCCTTTCAGCAGAATAACCAGTTTAGTACAGCACAGGATGTTTTCTTATAATATTGCACTTTCTTAATAAAGCCCATGAAAATGTATCAGGAAATTGGCATTTAAACACTCAACAGGCAAAATCCTAGGCATCACATTCTGTGCTATTGAAGTTAGAAGATACATCAGCTATTGGCGCACTGATCCATCTTGGTATATACACAAGCAAAAGTGATTGGAGTTTAAATTGGGGATAACATTTTCCATGATACACTCTCAGGTTTAAAATGTTTTGGTATGGACTCACAAATTGCATGTTGCAGTTCTTAGTGTCTCCCAAGTTTCTTGAACTGCTGGTGACATTTGATGTCTTTGGTACCAATTATATTTGTACAATGGGCAGCCTGCAAATGAGGTAACAAAGCTCATGGGAAGGCTGGGCAGTAATAATGCTAGAAAAGAATAAAATCAACGATCTTGAAAAGTGTGCCTAATCGTGAGGCAACACGATGGAAAATTCTATTAAATTCTGGGATCAGCATCAGCTGCTTTCTCAGGTCAGAGTTTTTCATCATTTTGGTCCATGTTACTGTCACCCAACATGTGAACTGCCATCCCTCCTAACTCCAATGTTTCATTGTTAGCAGTATGGAAGGTACTGAGTTTAACACTGATGAAACTCTTACTAGCCCAGAGTCTAGCCACTTCAGCTGTATACATTAATTCAGCTGTCCTGTGCTGTCAAGCTCATTAGCTCCTCGAAGCCAGCTCCCCTGATTCTGTCATCTGCACCTACCGTTGTAATAATATTAAAAAGTTCAATAGGAAATGATAGATGGTAATTCAGTTGATAAAAAATCAATCTTATTCAAATGATTTCTGATGTGGGAAATTGAAAATTTGCAGTAAGCATTCAGAGGTGGTTATATTAAAGTGGGGTTAAGGCAAGTTATTCAGGTAAAGTAGAGAACATTTTATCCTGTATCTAGCATGGGCTTTCTTTGATTTGGGAGGATCTTAGGCTGAAGGTGGATGCATATTATCAAAAAATATTGTTTCTCAATATTGCCATCTCCCACCTTGACGGTGCAGATTCACCCCCTCCCCCATTGCATAAAAAAAGAGAAAAATTGAATCTAATGACAAGAGTTTAGAAAATCTCATTGAACTGTTAAAAATAAATTAATCAGTCAACACTGGTAAGTTCTTATTCTGTTATGAATAGGAGATGTTTATTTAAGTAAAAACAGAAAATGGTGGAAGTATACAGATTGGTTAGCAACCTAAATGAAAGATAGTTTCAAATTTTTTAAGGATTGTATCTGAAATTATAAACTATCTTTTCCTTTAAGATGCTGACCTACTGTGCATTTCCAGTATTTTCTGAAGATTTCCAGCTTTCTTTCACCAACAAATCCTTCTTTTTGACTTTGAAATGTTTCAATTCCCATGTACAAATGCTTTTCTCTTGACGTCCTTTCCCATAGTCACCAACATCTGCAGCAGCAGAATCAGCTTAAACTGGCATTTATACAACTAACTAACGGCAGCCTTAAGTTTCACGAACCCAACCGAGTTCCTGACGGGCACAAAACTGCCTCTAATTTCGCATTAATTGGTAACCACTTTCAAAAAGACCACAAGGATGGTTGATTTGGGGAGTGGAAAATCACACTAAGGGATTAGGGGCTCTTCTGAGGTTGTAGTGATGATGCATTGTTGGGCAGAGTAGAGAGAACTTTACTCTGTAACTAACTCCTGTCACTAAGAGTGCTCGATGCTGAAATTGAATGTCAGAAATGGGAAAGTGCCCCATTTCCTCATGCTAATCCCATGGTGGTGGGCAAATTATTGGAATCGATTCTGAGCGACAGGATAAATCGTTATTTAGAAAGGCACGGGTTAATCAAGGACTGTCAGCATGGATTTGTTAAAGGAAGGTTGTGTCTGACTAACTTGATTGAATTTTTTGAGCAGGTAACAAGGAGGGTCGATGAGGGTAGCGTGTTTGATGTAGTGTACATGGATTTTAGCAAGGCTTTTGACAAGGTCCCATATGGCAGACTAGTAAAAAAGTAAAAGCCTTTGGGATCCAAGGGAAAGTGGCTAGTTGGATCCAAAAGTGGCTCAGTGGCAGGAAGCAAAGGGTAACGGTTGACGAGCATTTTTGCAACTGGAAGGCTGTTTCCAGTGGGGTCCCACAAGGCTCAGTAATGGGTCCCTTGCTTTTTGTGGTATATATTGATGATTTGGACCTGAATGCGGGGAGCTTGATCAAGAAGTTTGCAGATGATACAAAAATTGGCTGTGTGGTTGATAGTGAGGAGAAAAGCTGTAGACTGCAGGAAGATATCAATGGACTAGTTAAGTGGGCAGAAAAGTGGTAAATGGAATTCAATCCAGAGAAGTATGAGGTAATGGATTTGGGGAGGGCAAACAAGGCAAGGGAGTACACAATAAATGGCAGGATACTGAGAGGTGTAGAGAAACAAAGGGACTTCGGAGTGCATGTCCACAGATCCCTGAAGGTAGCAGGATAGGTAGATAAGGTGATTAAAAAGGCATACAGGATTCTTTCCTTTATTAGCCGAGGCATAGAATATAAGAGCAGGGAGGTTATGCTCGAACTGTATAAAACATTGGTTAGGCCACAGCTTGAGTACTGCGCACAGTTCTGGTCACCACATTACAGGAAAAATATGATTGGACCAGAGAGGTACAGAGGAGATTTACGAGGATGTTGCCAGGGCTGGAGAATTTTAGCTATGAGAAAAGATTGGATGGGCTGGGGTTGTTTTCTTTGGAACAAGTGAGGCTGAGGGGATTGAGGTATACAAAATTATGATGGGACTAAATAGAGTAGATAGGGAGAACCTATTTCCCTTAGCAGAGGGGTCAGTGACCAGGGGGCATAGATTTAAAGTAATTGGTAGAAGGATTAAAGGGGAGCTGAGGAGAATTTTTTTCACCCAGAGGGTGGTGGGGGTCTGAAACTTACTGCCTGAAAGGGTAGTAGAGGCAGAAACCCTCAACACATTTAAAAAGTACTTGGATGTGCACTTGAAGTGTTGTAACCTACAGGACTATGGACCAAGTGCTGGAAAGTGTGATTAAGCTGGATAGCACTTTCTCGGCCGGCACAGACACGATGGACCAAATGGCCTCCTTCTGTGCCATAACTTTCTATGATTCTATGATTCTCTGAAGGCAGGTGGATAGAGCTTGGATACAGATCAGCCATGATCTCAATGAATGGCGGAACAGGCTCGAGGGATTGAATGGCCTACTCCTGTTCCTATGTTCCTATGTTCCCTCCCAGATCAGATAGAGTGACCGATATGATAATAAACCAATTGAAACAGGCTGTCTATGAACTGCACTTTTGGCCAAATATCGTCTACACCACAAAGACTGCCTACTTTTACCTCTATAACAATGCCTATCTCTGCCCCTGCCTCAGCTCATCGGCTGCTGAAGCCTTCATCCATGTTTTTGCTATCTCCAGGCTTGACTATTTCACTGCTCTTCTGGCTGGCCTCCAAAATGTCACCCTCCATAAACTTGAGCTCATCCAAAACTCTGCTGCCCGTATTCTAACTTGCATCAAATCCCATTCACGCATCACCCCCGTGCTCGATGACCTCCATTGGCTCCTGGTCCACCAATGCCTCCATTTTAAAATTCTTATCCTCATGTTCAAATCCATCCATGGCCTTACCTCCCTTACCTCTTCTTATCTCTGTAACCTCTTCAAGCCCTACAACTCTCCAAGAACTCTGCATTCCACTAACTCTGGCCTCTTGTAAATCTCCCATTTCCTTCACCCCACCATTGGCAGCCGTGTCTTCAGCTGTCTAGTTCCTAAGCTCTGGAATTCCCTCCCTAAACCCCTCTGTCTCTCTACCTCTCTCTCCTCCTTAAAGACCCTCCTTAAAACTTACCGATTTGACCAAGCTTTTAGTCACCCCTCCTTCTTTGGCATGTTGGTAATTATCATTTGATTACGCTTCTGTGAAGCGCTGATTTAATTTAAATGAGGCCCAATCGCCAAAGTTGATCGGGCCTCCCGCCAGTGACATTGGGCACACATTGTGATTGCTCTGCCCACTGCCCATTGATGTATGTGCAATATGAAAACTGCCCCCACCACTTCTTGAAATAGCATGCTCATTTCCCTTTGGTATCCAACCTGCCTGCACAGGCCGTGATGGACCAGCAGTGCAAAATGTCAGTTCCCATTCATACTGCTGATGACAAATATGGAACACTGTGGGGCACCAATTCCAGAATTAATTTAGAGCAAGTGAGCCAATATCATTTACTAATTGGTATTACAATTCTTTTTACAACCTTAGATAACAAATAAGAATTAAAATCTAGGAACGACTGTGTGCTATAGTCCAAACTCTTAACACGTTCACCTGACATTCCTCTTTCCACTGTTTCAACAGAAGTGTTTATCTGATTGGCAGTAAACATTGTACAAAATTTCATGTGCATGGGGCAAGATGAAAACAGAAATCCTGAACAACATAGGTCAATGTACTGTCCAAAATATTTCAGTAATGGTATATGCAAAGCACATTGCTGCCATTTGTTAAAATGCTCTGAATTGTTTCTTGAGCTAGATTGGAATGCTATGGTATTGAAAATGATGATCCATTTCATATTTAATTAATGGCAATTTTTATTGTTACTTTAAATCTTTTCTAGTTTATTCTGAAATCCAAATCTGAATCATTACAATTTATTCTTTATATTAAATCTTCACTCATCTCAATCTGAAAATTACTCATTCGTCTCAACCTTTTACTTTTTATTCTTTAATCACAATAATTACGTTTAATTCTTTAAATAATAAAGCTGAGTGAGATTGAGATTAGTGCATAAAATGTATGATTGAGATTAAACAATAAGTTTTAGTAAGACATTAACCTCGGTCTTGAACATTTTAATCCTTAAAATATTTTTAAAGTATCTTCAAATAGCAGTGCCTGTATCAGGGAATTGAAACTCAAATTAAGGGTGTGGAGGTCAATTTGAATGCTTTAGTCTGAAGTAGTATCTTTTAATTGAATGGTTCACACTGAATCTCCCAGTACAGATAGCTGTTTGTGTTGCTTAATCATGCAGCCTTTGTTCTTCAATATGAAAATTGCACACCTTATTTCATGCCAATTGTCTGTTGATTCACATTGTGTCTGTTGACTCCTGGGTCCCTGGATACTGCTACTGTGTGAGGTCTTCCAGGAAGTGCATTGTGTGGATGTGGTGTAGGCTGACTTCACTCAGCAATTCGTTGCTTGTTCTGTTGTGAATTGAAACCAAGATTCTATTTTGTTCTGGAATGTTTGAAGTACCAGCATGTTTGTTAGAATATTCATCACACAGATATGGGTGCCAGTATATTGAAGACTGGATTATGCACAGAAAACCTCACCGTAACTTCTTGTCAGTATATCAAGGAAGTATTTTGACATAGCGTTGACAAGGATCTAATTCTGTTTCTTTGACACACTTTAACCTTGAATTACTGGTACCCTTATAATATGACGACTGCCTGAGTGCGAATGTGTCGCAGCTGGAGCTGGAGTAAGTGCTAACTGGATAAGTAAAAACCATGCAGGATTCACGAACCATATCAAGCAATAGAAAGTAGACAAGGTTGAATACGTAGTACAACAACAACTTGCATTTATGTAGCGCCTTTAACATTGTAAAACATCCCAAGGTGCTTGTAGTACAGTACCTCTCCCTGCTACAATTCTACAAAGGATAAATTTCTAAAAAAATGTTCATAAGGCATCATGAAGAGTTTGTGCCTACAATTCCCTCCGTGCTGCATTGGCAATCTCAGACAAAATGTTCAGAGGGAGGAGCCAAAGGGAGGCTAGGTGCTTTCACAGCAATGTGAACAGTTGGCCGTTTCGAGCCCCTCTACCTCCACCTATATCCTTCTGTTCGCTGTATAATACATTTCTCAAAATAATTGTACATGCACACAGTCTTACTTCTGTGCATGCACAAACAATAAATAGAAATTACAGTTGCAGAGTTGCCCCGTGTCAGCCAGCTGTAGACAACACTAAGGATCAGTATAACTATGCCATATGATGCACTGAAAGTATATATGAAGGTTCAATATTAAATTGTAATAAATACATCAATAGCTGGAAAACTGGGCTTATTCTTTGAGATTAATAAAGTCTGGAGCAAAATCTAGCAGTAGGTGCTGATTGAACAATTATCACATCCCTAATAACCAAACAAATGATGCAGTACAATTTTTTTTCCTTTATGTTAGTAATGACTACTGCAAACATTAGAGACGGTCAGGAGATGAAAGGTATTAAAATTAATTCTGCACATCAGTCTTTAGAAATGAGTAACTAAATTAGTAGACAAGTACAATCTAATGAATAGAATCTACTTGATTTTTCAGAAGGCATTCGATAAAGTTGCACAAATCAGCTTTGTGAAGAAGATTACGGCTCATGCGATTAATGACAAATTAGCGAGCTGAACTGGAAACTGGCTTAGCCGTCGAAAGCAAAAGGTGATGCTAACTAAGAGCTGCTCTGTCGGGTAGGGGTGGCTGCAATAATTAGTGGAATTTCACGGAGGTTGGTTCCAGATCCTGTACTGTTCACACCATTCCTAAATAACAATGAAGACAAAGCTTCTTGAAATAATATATAATTTGCTGATGATATCAAGCTATGACAGGTGACAACTGTAAAAGAGATTGATAACATTGAGAGAATTCTGAACCAATTTAATGAATGGATGAGCTAAGGAAGAGTGGTTAGATTTTAATGTAGATAAATATAAGATTACACATACTGCAATAGGAAAATAGGAAACATTATAAAAATGACTTGCATTCATGTAATGCCTTTCATTCGAGCCAGACAAGTACCAGGCAATGACCATCTCCAACGAAAGAGAGTCTAACCACCTCCCCTTGACATTCAACAGCATTACCATCGCCGAATCCCCCACCATCAACATCCTGAGAGTCATCATAGACCAGAAACTTAACTGGACCAGCCATATAAATACTGTGGCTACAAGAGCAGGTCAGAGGCTGGGTATTCTGTGGCGAGTGACTCACCTCCTGACTCCCCAATACTTTTTCACCATCTACAAGGCACAAGTCAGGGGTGTGATGGAATACTCTCCACTTGTCTGGATGAGTGCAGCTCCAACAACACTCAAGGAGCTCGACACCTTCCAGGACAAAGCAGCCCGCTTGATTGGCACCCCATCCACCACCCTAAACATTCACTCCCTTCACCACCAGCGCACAGTGGCTGCAGTGTGTACCATCCACAGGATTCACTGCAGCAACTCGCCAAGGCTTCTTCGACAGCACCTCCCAAACCCGCGACCTCTACCACCTAGAAGGACAACGGCAGCAGGCACATGGGAACAACACCACCTGCACGTTCCCCTCCAAGTCACACACCATCCCGACTTGGAAATATATCGCCGTTCCTTCATCGGCGCTGGGTCAAAATCCTGGAACTCCCTTCCTAACAGCACTGTGGGAGAACCTTCACTACACGGACTGCAGCGGTTCAAGAAGGCGGCTCACCACCACCTCCTCAAGGGCAATTAGGGATGGGCAATAAATGCTGGCCTTGCCAGTGACGCCCACAACACATGAACGAATATAAAAAAAAATGACCTCAGGATAATCCAAAGTACTTTACAGCCAATGAAATACTTTTGAAGTGTAGTCACTATTGAAATGTAGGGAAATGCGAGAGCCAATTTATGCGCAGCAAGCTCCCACAAAAATAAATTAAATAAATTATTAGATAATGTGTATTTTGTGGTGTTGGTTGATGGATAACTCCCCTGCTCTTCTTCTAATAGTGCCGTGGGATCCTTTACATCAACCTGATAGGGCAGATGGGGCCTTGGTTTAATGTCTCATCTGAAAGACGGTATCTCCAACAGTGCAGCACTTCCTCAGCGCTGCAATGAAGTGTCAGTCTAGATTTTGTACTCCAATCTCTGAAGTGGGGCTTTTTAAACTTCAGTGGCAGTTGCTATGTAAACATTAAAATAAGGAAAGGAATTGACAGTGAGAAGACAGAATGCACTTCCTGAAAGGGTGGTGGAAGCAGATTCAATAGTACCATGTAAAAGGGAATTGTATATATACTTGAAAAGGAAAAAATTGCAGGGCTATGGGGAAAGAGCAGGGGAATGGGACGAATTTGATAGTTCTTTCAAAGAGCTGGCACAGACACGCTGGGCCAAATGGTCTCCTTCTGTGCTGTATGATTCTATGTGAGTGTAAAATTAACAAACAATACTTTAGATCAGAAGGATCTTTTCCCCCACAGGGTAGTCTGGACCCAGAACAAACGCATGTGTAGATTAAACTCCTAGTGGAACCAATTAATGATAGGTCAATTAGCGCATTCAAAATGTTCGCTAGGTAGATGTCTAACTTGAAACAGGATTGAGGGTCACTAGGCAATGGATGATAGAATGCTGTGTGGAACATGATAGTTCCTGAATTACTGAATCAATGGAACTGTTAAGTCAAAGAAGGACAGTGGTCAGGGAGGCTAATATAGAATGTAACATTGGACGATTGATGTTTTCCTAGGTCTACCTTTGAGAGGACAGGCAGAAAGTTTCTTCACATTAGACGGGCTGGGTAGAGTCCATGATAGAGCCATTTACAAATGATGTAAGGTAGGAACAGGCTTGATTGACTGGATAGTCAATTATGTTCTTAATGACATTCCTGCTCCTGTTTTAAAAAAAAGTAACTTTTTGGTGGTGGCCTACCGCAGTCCCTTTAAGGACCGTTGGTTCGGCTGCAGACAGAACCATTAGAAGAAGAGCAGGGGAGTTATCCATCAACCAACACCACAAAATACACATTATCTAATAATTTATTTAATTTATTTTTGTGGGAGCTTGCTGCGCATAAATTGGCTCTCACATTTCCCTACATTTCAATAGTGACTACACTTCAAAAGTATTTCATTGGCTGTAAAGTACTTTGGATTATCCTGAGGTCATTTTTTAATATATTTCCAGGAGAGGTCCTGAAATAGGCGTTAGGCCCCTCATTAACATTTGCAAGGCGCCTAATACCTGATTGTTGTCCGACCCAATATGGCGTTGGACATATTTCAGGTGCCCTTGGGACCATTGGAGGCCGCCACTAAAAAGGTAAGTTTTTTTTAACCAGGAGTAGGAACGTCATTAAGAACATAATTGACTACGCGGTCAATCAAGCCTGTTGCAACCATACATCATTTGGAATCTGCTCTATCATGGACTCCACTCAGCCCATTTAATGTGAAGAAACTTCTTGCCTGTCCTCTCTTTGGTAGACCTAGGAAAACAGTACTGGGAAATTGGTGCTTCTGCCCCCATTCTGTGCCAGAAAAACAGGCACAGTGGGGCCCCAATTTCTAAACCATTTAGCTTAAACAGCAAATCTACAGTCAAAAGGAGTTTTACATGTTTTTCTTTTGGAAACAATCTTGTGTTTGAATAATTATCATTCGTAAACAGTTTTAAATGAATATGTTGAAATTTTCTTCCGCTGATGCCCAATCAAAGCCATAGATACAAGCACATTTTGTTCCTGTCATAATCACGACTGATCTAACTAGTCTTGTTCCTCTCATTTGCACATCTGGTTATAATTAGCTTTTCTGTCTGGTTTAATCTATTCTAAGAAAGATTTTGTAGTACAATCGCCTGAAACCTCAAATTTCTTTAATGGTAATTAACCATTTATCCATCAGCATTTGACCAACAAGTCATACTAGTTACTGATTAACAATATAGATATTTCAATTCAACTAAATGCCTCTGATAGATGATTAAGCGATTGCAAGTGTCAGAGGAAGGATTAAGCACTTTGACTTTCCATTACGAATCTAGCAGGTTCTAATGGATACTCAGTATCGTAGGACGCAAAATAGTCTGGATTTGTGACCTTTCCTTTCTCTGTGGTCTCCCTTTCTCTATGTCAATTAGGAGTCAGCAGAGTGTGGTTAACAATAACGGGGTAGAAATTTGTCGGCACTCAGTCTCGGGTGCAAAGGCGGTGATTTGGCCACAACGCGTGCCCGAACTGGAAGGCCTCCACAGGCAGCTCGCCCATTTTAACTGGACGAATTGTGGACTGCTTGCCTCATCAGCAGTGGCTCCATGGTAAGTCCCGGGGTGGGGGGTGGACGAGGGAGGAGAAGGAGGAGGAGGTGGAGTGGCAAGAGGGGAAGGGGAGAGCGGAGCGATCATGAATACTGTGGAGACGGAGGGATTTCATTTTATTTTAAATGTACCCTTTGGTAGCTTGCTTAGGCCGCAGTGACTGCTGAAGAATCCTGAACAGAGCGGGCCCAGTCCTAATCCGCTCATCCAAATCCAATTTCATAGACGGGTCCTAAAACAAGTATTAGGGGCCCATAAAACAGGGCACAACGAGATCCAATTTCTAACCCAACATCTTTTAATCACTATTGAGGTGATTTCATTGAGTCAGCCACACTAAAAAGTGATGGAAGGTGTCGTCAACTGTGCTATCAAGCGACACTTAGTCATCAATTGCCTGAGGAAGGAGAAAATCTCCGAAAGCTTGTGAATTTAAAATAAAATTGCTGGACTATAACTTGGTGTTGTAAAATTGTTTACAATTGTCAACCCCAGTCCATCACCGGCATCTCCACATCATCAATAACCTGCTCACTGATGCTCAGTTGGTTGATGAAGTACGTCCAAGCAGAGTTGGCAACTCTAACTGTCACTCATTCTTACTCTACCAAGTGAACCAGCTTGGAAATATGCAGATTGGCTTTATCTGAACGACTCATTAATCTCATCTGGTAGCTGGCAACTGTTGATCCTCAGCATCCTCAATGGCATGTGTGTCTTCCTCTTCAGTAGGTTGAAGTTCCTCCCCCAGCAGCTCTTTGCATCATATCAAAGTTGTGCAGCAATGCAGCAAACCACGATGATACATGACACTCTGGCTGGGTTGCACTGGAGGAAACCTACAGACCCACTGAGACATCAGAATAACTATTTCAAGATTATTATTGTGTGCTTGACAGTGGTTCGCTTAGAAGCATGATCTTATCGTCTTTTTGTTCAGCAGGTGTGTGTAGATGTTGCACAGGTGTCATAAGCCAGGCTTGCAGTGAATAGCCTTGGTCTCCAAGGAACCAACCTTGCATTTGTTATCCAGGGTCAAACAACAGGGGAGCGAAAGACTGGTGTAACATAAAGGCATCATGGCGGTGCCGGGAAAGTTAGCAGTGACCTACATGATCTTGTGCAGATAATCACAGTCTAGTTGTTCAATAATGGAGTGGAATCTCTTGAAATTCATGAAGACTACGGTATCACGGTAAGGAGCATGCAGGACAATATATGCGCAATCTATGATGCCCTGGACGCTGAGGAATCCTGCAATCTGTGCAGATCCGAGGGGTCCCTTCTTGCTGTTTCCAGATGTCCATGGGGAAAGTTCCGAAGGTTTTTGCTCTTGCAAACAAGGCATCACCTGCTTGATACTTGTATGGACTGCAGAATGGCTGATATTACTGATGTTCCCTGTGCCAGCTTAGAAGGTGCTGGAGTCAAATAAAACTCAGGGTTGCAGTGACCTTTACTGCAACAGGCAATGATGTAATTGCCCTGGATATTGGCTGCATGCCATCTTGCAGCAGGTTATCTGAATCTATCAATGCCTCCCTGGACAAACGTAGCAGCTCATGCATTACTCTTCAGTTAAGTGCAGGAATGTTTGGAATGGCTTGTACACCTGGTTGGAATGGTAAGGGTGGGTGTGAGCAGTCCTTCCTCTTCTTCTAAGTAGACCAAATATAGTGGTATTCCCAGAGGGACCCCCATAATACAACAACTTGGCTGTTCACAAGAATGGCCTTACATGAATGATTGATGCCAACCATCTTCATACACAGATGCCTATAATTATCAGCAAAACAATTCTCTGTGGTCAAAAGAAGCAATTTCCAACAGTACCTAATATCAGCAGCTGGGTCCTATAAAATATATCCCATTTCAATCAACCACCTGGATGCTTTCCTTTTTCAGAAGTGTTGAGCCCGATTTGAACTCCCCCCACCTTGGGGAATCTGGGGCTGGGGGGGTGGGGGACGCAATACAATGAGGGCAGTCACTTACCCCCTCAGATCTCGCTGCCTTCCCGTTGTGTCTCGATCTTAACCTGCTCTTTTGACCAGGCAAGTGGCTCGTAGTTTGTGAACAGAATGAAGAAGGAGCATAATGGGGGCGTTAATGTTGCAAAATTGCATTGATGTCTTAATGACCTAATTCTGCCTTAATTTAAATGTATGCATGTAACTCTCTCTGCTTCAGACAGGAGGTCCCCAGACATGACCAGGAAATTCAACGGAGTGCAAAAGGGGTGGAAATCAGGCTGGACTGATTTTCATCCTATTTCCCAATCCCTCTGCGCCTGAAATTGGAGTGTAACAGACACTAAAATAGAACGGCCCTGATTTTAAAGGGGCCGAGGGGGTAGGTACAATCCTTGAAGTAGACGGCGAACTTGGGAAGTCCGGGGACATGGAGACCCGGCTGATTTTAAAAGTCGGGCCTTATTTGAATAATCATTCCCGGAGTCCCGCCCAAATCCGGCTGTGACGTGTGAGCGGGAGTTCGATGGCAGGAGGCTGCAGCTGGGGACTTGTGGGAAAGGTCCCCAACCGTCAGTTGTGGGGGGGCTTTCTGGCCATTATCTGGGAGGGGGGGGGGTGTGCTTTCTGGCAGTGATAAGGGAAAGGGGGGAGCATGGGGCAAGGAAGGACCAAGGCTTCCTTGTGGGGCCTAGGCGGGCATTCCTGCTCCTTCTAGCCCAAAAGGAAATCTAAAATTAAATTTTTATACTTACCTTACTGGGCCTTTTCTGGCCCATGATCCACCTCCCGGCAGGGCAGGCCTGATAGGGAATCCATCACTGCTCCCCCACTCAGGCCTCCAACTAATATTGCAGTCAGGTCCCGACGACCTCATCAAACCCTGATCTGCAGATGAAAAGCAGGTCCCCACTTCCTTCCCGCGGGTGTCCCACTTGCCTGGTCAAAAGATCAGGTTAAGATTAAGACACAACGGGGAGGCAGAGAGATCAGAGGGGGTAAGTGACTGCCCTCATTTTATTGCATCCCCCACCCCCCCCCGCCCCAGATTCCACAAGACGGGGGAGTTAAAATCGGGCTCAACACTTCTGAAAAAGCAAAGCTTCCAATACAATGTATTAAATGTAGTGAACACTTCATAATTTGCTGCAAAAAATAAGATTAATGTTGCAAGTCCTACAGCGTGAATATAACTGCAGGCCCTCGATCATATTTCCTGCAAATCAAGTATTGATTATCATTCAGTAACCAAACAGTAATTATATTCCTACAACAGTGACTACACTTCAGAAAGTACTTCACTGCCTGAAAAGTGCTTTAAGATATCCTGAGGTCGTGAAAGGCACTATATAAATGCAAATTCTTTTTTTCTTCATAACATAATCATGAACCCTTCAAAGACCCAGCATTACTGGGCCCACCAATGTTGTATTTGACTGCTACGTTTTTCAAAATAATGGACTCACAACTAAATGAAATCAGCTCCAGGAATCGCCTATATAGATATATGAAATAGTTATCCTGGAGCCTATAGTCCATGTAACTCGCTGCCAGCTATCCTTTATCCTCTGCAGTAGGTTTTCTTTACTATTCTCATTTTGTGTAATAGAACTGGCTTGGCATTGTACAAATGAAATTCAAACAAAACAGCTTCTGTTTTACTGTAATTCACAAAAAAAAGGTTTATTTTACACCTGCCATATTTTTCCCAATAAAATGTTTTTAAGGGTAGAGTTTGTTTTGGCTTCGATTTCTGATATTGGCCAACACTAAGAGGATTCCTTCAAAAACTCTCTCATTTCAATAAGTCTGCCTGTTGGCTATAGTTCCTGAAGTTGATGTTGCTGCTGCCAATGGCGGAGTCTGAGGTTTGGAAAGAGACGACAGAATCTCAAGACCTCAGGCATTAACATCTAAAGATATGCTCATCTGTAAAAATTGGTATTTTCAGCATGAAAAATCCTGTTAGCTTGCAGCAATCTGCGTGGAGGAGCATCTCACGGCCTGTTGTGCTGTTGTGGAGTGAAGAGGTTCTGAAACGGTGTTACACTCCGTACACTGCTGTATATATGTTTGTGTGGAGCTTTACCTCTCAACCAGCTCCATAAGCACGAATTAAAGCTGTACAGCCTCTCTGCCCTGAAATCACTTCTGTTCAAATTAATTCAAAGATCCAAATTCAAACTGGGCCACAACCTAACCCAAGATGTTCTCTACTATGGTGGAACTTCTGCCTGCCACAAAGATGTGCTCCGGCCCTGGGTGATCATCCAAACTCAGGGTCATTTAAGTATTTTGGGGACTCCATTCAAGACTAGGGGCCCAGTGGCTTCCAAGACACCGATGAAATTTTTAACGTTGGGCCGGATTTTACTGTGAGCAGAGAACGAACGGCACCTGTCGTTCGTTAGACTTACACTTGCCCATAGACTTTCTATGAGCTTTTGCATGGCAACTTCCTCTATATTCAAAATACGAAAAGCACAGCGCCCTCTACAGGGCATCTGGGACCTGTGTGAACAGGGCAAACAACTGTGTGTCTCCTTAACCAATCAGATTGAAGGATTTCCATGTTTAACTGCACATGTGCGGTTTCCGGAAGTTGCTGTCTGATTTGCACTGGGCGCTGTTAGCCTTACTGTTACTTTTACAGCAAAATCCAGCCCATCATCTTTGTTTTCACACCACAGCCTGTGCAATCGACTGCTCTGAGATTGATTGCACAGGCTTCCTATCTTTTAAAAATTGAATCCCCCTCACCTGTGCTGCCATATCAACTCTGAACATCAAGGATAAAGAGGCGTGCATCGCATCCAGTGTTACTATTGGTCGAAGTACAGAAAATACACCGGATGACATATTTCTCTTTTTTTGTAAAATTCATTCTTGAGATATGGGTGTCGCTGGCATAGCCGACATTTATTGCCCATCATTAGTTGCCCTCGAAAAAGTGGTGGTGGGCCTTCTTCTTGAATTGCTGCAGCCCGTGTGGTGAAGGTGCTCCCACAATGTTGTTAGGAAGGGACTTCCAGGATTTTGACACAGCGACGATGAATGTCCGAGTCAGGATGGCGTGTGACTTGAAGGGGAACTTAAGGGTGATGCTGTTCCCATGCCGCCCTTGTCCTTTTGTGTGGTCGTGGGTTTGAGAGGCGCTGCTGAAGAAGCCTGGATGAGTTGCTGCAGTGCATCCTGTAGATAGTACATACTGCAGCCACGGTACTCCAGTGTGGATGGGGTAGATGTTTAGGCTAGTGGGTGAAGTACTGATCAAATGGGCTGCTTTGTCCTGGATGATGTCAAGTTTCTTGAGTGTTATTGCAGCTGTACCCATCCAGGCAAGTGGAGAGTGTTCCATCACACTCCTGGCTTGTGCCTTCTGGGTGGTGGAGAGGCTCTGGGGAGTCAGAAGGTGAGCCACTCGTCATAGAATAACCAGCCCCTGACCTGCTCTTGTAGCCACGGCATTTATGTAGCTGGTCCAGTTGAGTTTTTGGTCAATGGTGACCCCCAGGATGTTGATGTGGGGGACTTGGCAATAATAATGCGATTCAATGTCATGGGGAGGTGGTTAGACTCTTTCTTGTTGGAGATGGTCATTGCCTGGCATCTGTTACTTGTCACTTATCAGCCCATGCCTTGATATTGTCCAGGTCTTGCTGCATGCTGCTGCTTCATTATCTGAGGAATTGTGAATGGAGGTGAACACTATGCAATCAGCGAACAGCCCCACTTCTGACCTTATGATAGAGGGAAGGTCATTGATGAAGCAGCTGAAGATGGTTGGGCCTAGGACACTGCCCTGAGGAACTCCTACTGTGATGTCCTGGGGCTGAGATGATTGGCCTCCAACATCCACAACCATCTTCCTTTGCATCAGGTATGACTGCAGTCAGAGTTTTCCCTTTGATCCCTATTGACATCAGTTTACTAGGGCTCCTTGGTGCCACATTCAGTCAAATGCTGCCTTGATGTCAAGGGCAGTCACTCTCACCTCACCTCTGGAATTCAGCTGTAGAGGTCTGGAGCTGAGTGGTCCTGGCAGAACTCAAACTGAGCATTGGTGAGCAGGTTATTGGTGAGTAAGTGTTGCTTGATAGCACTGTTGACATGTGGACATAAAATATGACTGGTTCACGATGACAATGCAGGACAATGTGTGCGCAGTCAATTATACCTTGCACCTGGAGAAATCCAGCGATGTGGGCAAATCTGAGAGTTCTCTCCACCTGATCAGCAATCACTGCATTGTGAAGGTGATATATTGCTGTCTCCTTGTGAAGCAAGCATCCATCACCTGCTTGATTGTCGTATGGATAGGCAAACTGACTGATGTTGCTTATGTCACCTGTTGGAGCTTGGAATGATCCTGTGACATAGGAGTTGAGAGCCACCGCAACCTTCATAGCCACAGGCAGTGTTGTGTGAGCCCTTGTGCTGTTACAGGTGACATAGGTCAGTGACTGCCTGTCTGCTGAAGTGCTGCCTCCTCATACACTGCTCCTCTGCCGTGCTGAGGAAATTGTAAACAATTTTACAACACCAAGTTATAGTCCAGCAATTTTATTTTAAATTCACAAGCTTTCGGAGGCTACCTCCTTCCTCAGGTGAACGATGTGGAAAGAGGTAGGAGGAAGGAGGTAGCCTCCGAAAGCTTCACCTGAGGAAGGAGGTAGCCTCCGAAAGCTTGTGAATTAAAAATAAAATTGCTGGACAATAACTTGGTGTTGTAAAATTGTTTACAATTGTCAACCCCAGTCCATCACCGGCATCTCCACATCATGCTGAGGAAAGACATCCTGTTGCAAAATATTTGCATGCTGTAAGGCCTCCTTGGTCCTTGCCTCCTTCGCCATCTACTTTGAGCCTCCACAGGTCTGTGCTACCATACTTTCTGCTGTTGCTGTTGCTGCTACCGCTACTGCTGTTGCTGCTGCTGTGGCGGTCTCAATGGCAATACCAGCAACATTCCCATCGGTTTCGGTACTCCCGCAGCCATTGAAATGAAATAGTGCAGCTGCAGCCAAAAGTCAGCTCTCCAACAGCTGTCTAGTATCAAAAACTGCCAAAACTCAGCCAAAGCAGCAAAAGAAATGTCTTCAAAAATTCCCAGCAGCCAAAAACTACTATCCAGAGGTTCACTTTAGTGGAAGTGGGGATCCCTTTAAATATCACTGCATCAGCCTGCTGCATGAATGTTCGCACGATGTTTTTCTGGGCGAGCATAAGAATGAGTGAATCAAAAGCTCCCAGGCATCAATTTCCCAACGGGTCCTAATATAAGCGCAGGGCCTCTTTTTAAGTATTTTAATGAGGTCATGGGTTCATTTCAGGCAGCCGCCAGGGACGTCTAAGGAGTGCCTTAACCAATATGGCGGTCGTCACTTCTTGCGCGTGCTTCTGAAGCGGGACGTTCCACCTTGAAATTGGTAAATGTAATTTCAATTTTGCGCCCAAAAACTTGGTGAAACACAAATGGATTTCTAGTCCCAAGTTTTTTGCAAGTCCCTTGTGGTCTAATGGTGGCGTACATTCACCCCTGATAGTTTAGTGATGGTATGGCACTGACTCCTTTCACAGTTACCAGATTTGTTAAATATCAGGTAGTATTGCATACAAGTCTCAATATTTCATTTTCAGATTCAGATTATCCTAATTTTGGATCCTTTGAATCGCAAAATCAGAATTTCCAAATGCTCATCCTGGTCCTCACCACAGGAGAAAAACAAAATTTGTTTTGGTTTTATTTTGGACATATTAATATTCAAAACACTTATTGAATTGCATTGTGAGCTTTTCAGCTCTATGCCCTTCACTTCCCAACCTGGTAATTTAGATGTTATTGCATTGTGAGCGAGCTGGGGGGAGATTGGAACAAATATAGCTCACACATTCTACAGAGTGTTCGTGGCCAGGGCTAAATATCTCTGGGAGAGTTTAAAAGAAAATATAATGGTATGCATCGCAGACAATCCTTAAAAAAAATCTTTTATTTTGTAATATTTAAGTGGCACTGTTTTCATGAAAAAGTGTTTGTTTTGAGAGAGAGAAGAGCCAGAGGTGCTAAACATCATTTTCATTGTGATAATGTTGCACATTTCTTAAAAACGGTGCTTCTTTAATAACAGCTGTCTTCAAAGTTTAAGAGGAATCCAAAATAACTGTACATTGTATCTTTGTCTGTTACAAGTGAAGAATGAGGTTAAAATATTTTACTGGCATGAAAGGGCAGTAATTAAAACAAACTCCTAAAAAATGAAAAAAAAAAGAATTTGTGAATAGTGCAGAGACTTAATGGGAAGGTTATCACCCAACAGTACAGCATCAGATTCTTCACACTTGCTCTGGTACACCAATCTGGCTTAAATGATCATTGTCTTCAGAATGATCTGGTAAACTATTTAACTTCACAGGCTACATGGAGCACTGGGACCTTTGAATAATTTACATGGTGTAGGTGGGCAGCAGTAGTTAGGTGAATGGGACAGTGCAAATCCCCGGCGATACAGGTCAGAAGTAGGGCACAGGGAAATTGGAGTATGGCCTGCAAAAGCCATTAGCACGCTTGCTTTAATCAGTCAGACTGTCAGTTAGTTTGAATTCCACAGTGGCGCATTTCCTCAACAAATTAGGTTGAAAGCTCCTGGCTCGGCTCGAGCTTCTTCGAAAGAAATCATACATTTTGCAGCCCAGTGAGGCATGAAGCTGGCAAGGCACAGTACAATCCAGGCAGAACCTTGGAGATATTATAGAACTCACAATTACTGAATTCTTCTGTGTTATGATAATCTTACTTTTAAAAAAAAAATGAAAATTATGGGTGATATTTAAGTTTCTGTACTTGAGCTTTTTGCATTTTTTTTTCTTAAGGAGCTTTTTTAACGACCCTGCTCTTATTATTTGTATTAAACTTGCAGATTAATAATTAAAAGGAAATGCATTCTAGGGTTCATGGGAATCCCACCAGTTGTAACAGGATTTTTTAACCTGACCATTACAGTACATGAGCAATCATCAGATTTCCAATTCTCTCCTATTTTCAGGCGCTAGCAGTTGGAGGCTATAATTGGAACTCCAGGAAGGGATGGCGATCAGTGCAATAGACAAAGAAGTTAGCCAATGGTACAACTAACTCCCTTCTTAATTGTTTTCCCTTCATTTTTTTGGATTCCACGATCAGTGGAGATAAGTGGTAAAAGCATTACAAACTGCTGCCCAAAACACTGCTCCGTGGAGCTTAGCTTATTAAGGGGATGAATTCATCCTCAGCAGGACAAGAGTTTAGCTGTGCGTGGCCAAGACTTAAGTTTAAAAAGCGAGGTTGGGGGGGCGGGGAAATGAATTACCATAGATGCGATTATCACCTGCTGCTCTCAGGATCATTTCAGTAACAAACACTTTTATTTCTGCTGCCATGGGCAAAAATTATATATCAGATGGATTTAATACTGGCAAAACTGATCCTTAAATTTGTTATTAATGCATGTAGTGCGTGATTTGCTGACCGTTGTGGCTAGAAAATCATGCACAATGCATGTCAGAATTTCTGATATGTGGTCTCATTGGGCAATCCCCCCTTAGAAGTGCAAAATCAGAGAATTATCACGATTGTAGCATCTCCGACATTAAATGGATAAATTATTAAAATCCCGTACTTCTCATATCATACGTACTGTAAAACTGTCTGAATCAATCAAATCATATCATTAGGCCATAAACCTTGAGGCCCTGACTACACAAGGCAATGAATGATTCCTGTGTGCTGGATAAACATCGAGGCTGCAGGCTGAGGCATTTAACTAATTCACATGGGAACCTATTTTTTGGCCACATACTCTTGTGGCCTCCAACATGTATTGATGTAACTATTTTGTTTTTAAAACTTGAATAAAATACAGGATAATTTTGTGCAGCATCTAAAAACCCCACGTGTTATTGAAGCTAAAATGGCTGCAAAAGAGAATTTGACTGGTCTGTGATCAGACACAATATTAAGCACCTTCATGTTCCTTTCCCCCAACCCCACCCCACTTGTCCCTCCCTCCATTGTAAGATAACATCTGGAAAGGCAAGTCAATCCTCTTATTACAAAGCTGTGAACACTGATTGAGTCAGGTTTCATCCTAGTAAAGTTTGAGCTTCATAAATGACTATGATGGAACCTCTACAAGAAACAGTGTTTTAATGCCAGGTTCAGTGTTAACACATTTACTGTGGCAAGATTTCACTGTACTTTAATAAAATAGCCAGCTCTTGTGACAGATAGAATTGATTTCTTGCATTCAATGCAACTGTCCCTCAAGGAGTGACTTCATTGTTATGCGGGGGCAGGGGGGGAATCTCAATGGGTAAAAAATTCCACAGAGCTGCTCCCGTTCCGCTGAAGTTACTTTCCCAAAGGTGTGGCGGTATCCCCTTTTACGCGCGTATAGTTCTGGTCACCACAGTACAAAAAACATATTGCAGCTATTGAAAGGATACAGAAGGGAGCAGCTAGAATGATTGAGTTGATGGAGGGATTGGATTATGAGGAGAAATTATGTAAATTGAGCATGTTCCCACTGGAAAAGAGAAGGTTGAGAGGAGATATGATTGCTGCTTTTAGGATTCTATAAGGAATAGATAACGTAGTCCATGACAAGCTGTTTCACCTTGTCCAGAACAATACAACCAGAGGACACAGCCTGCGCTTGAAGGGAGATAAATTCAAAAAAAATCTGCTGAAATAGTATTTCAGTGAGCCAGTGGTCAATCTATGGAACAGGCTCCCAAGGGAGACAGCGGAAGCAATGGAAACAGTTAGTATTGATTCATTC